>NC_136060.1:118218600-118625166 GCF_964261635.1 Lissotriton helveticus | reverse complement strand
TGTTTTATCTCTTGTTCCGAAAACAATTAAAAATAAGTCCTAGTCTTTGTCAAAAGAGTGCTTTTGTTGACTCCCTGCATCCACCAGAATAAATTAAGCACGGACCTTCTAAGTACACCTAAACTGGGACATCACCATTTGAAATTGAACTGATCACCTAACTATTCTTTGACGGCTGGTAGTTGGAAAGTGTGATGCTCAGTATATCTGTAAATTAGTTCCCACTGCATAATAGTCTCTTTGACAATTAGCCAGCGTCATGAGTGGAACCCGTCTACCGTCAACAAGCAGTACATTGAAAATATGGCTGGGGAGCAATTTTCTAAGTTCAGACTTTGTCTCACATAGACACAATTACAGTAGAGTAATTGTGACACAAACAGGGCAGCAGTGGCTGATGGAAGCTGTGAGAAGTTCAGTCAGAGATGCACACAGCACACGACGGTGTAAAAAGGATTTAGAATAGAATGAAACGAGAAGCAAGGGGAATCATCCCTATGTTGTCATCCCCAGTTACTAAAATATTTCGGGTGGCATTACAAAAAAGAGTAAATTACAAACGCTCCAGGTTATTATTAACCGAAGACACGAGACACCCCACTCGCGGCCGGGCCGCTGTTTACCTGAACGTCGTGCTCTCCACACACCACGGCGTCTCCTCTGCTCCCGGGGCTCCCTCAGCACACGGGAGCCCCGAACCAGCCCACACTTCTTACTCACCCGGTCTCCCCCTCGGCACGGGAGACCGGACATCGAAGCGGAAACCACGTCCTCCCGGCCCCGCCCACAACCAGGCGGCGGCCATCTTAAGGCAGCTCGGGCCGCGGCGGTGATCTCGGGGGGCAAAACGAGGGGTGGGCACCCTCGAAATTAAATTAAATACATTAAAATAAAAGAGAGAAGCCCCCCAAGCCCTCCCCCCCCAAAAAAAGAAATCGCGAAAAATCGCGGGGTGCGCGCACTGTGCGCGCTTATAGATATATAATTTATTTCTCTTCTAATTTTCTCAGGAACTACTGGAGGGATTTACACTATTTTACCAAAAGCGTGATCTGCGTACCAGACACTACCATTTTGACAAGTTTGGTGTAATTCCCTTCAGTGGTTCAAGCTGTAGCCGTGTCTAAAGGTCCTATGGAAATTAACATGGGGAAAACACGTTTTGGGACCCCCCTTTTTTCTCAGCCCCCACTTGACTAATCCCCCCCAAACTTTCAGGGAAGGAGAGGAGCGGAGCGAGCCATCTTCTTTGAGAAATTTGCGAAGATTCATCAACCAGCGCCAAAGTTATTCCCAGTAGGTAATAAATATATATATATATATATATATATATATATATCCTTCAAAGATGCCCCTGCTTAAGAGACGCACTCCTCCAGCCACGGATTTTCACAAAATCATTTATTTACATGGGAGCAGGCAATACCCTTCCAGTGTCATTCTGTTCTTCTGCCTGACGCGTTTCAGAGACTTCCTGCTCTTTCCTCAGAGGCATTTTTTTCTGCAGCACTATTCAGAGTTCCTACAGTCCCCTGCGCCTTATAAAATAATCACCTGGCCTCGGGTGTGCCTCATTTCATCAACTGATTTTCATTAGGTGCACGCTGGGACATATAGTTCGTTTTTGAATTAATTATTACCTTCAAGTAGGTTTGTGTGCAGAAAAACGTTCCAAGAACCAATTCCAGCCCTCCAGTGGGCCCCAGACTGGTATGTCCTGTTCCTTCATTTAGTAAATGGCTGCGCCGTCAAATTAATCCCTGACACAGTTCAGGAAAGACGAGCCCTCTGCATGATGATAGGGTGGTGCGACCTCTCCACGGCGAGGCGCGCCGTGTTTAATTATCCTTCAAAGATGCCCCTGCTTAAGAGACGCACTCCTCCAGCCACGGATTTTCACAAAATCATTTATTTACATGGGAGCAGGCAATACCCTTCCAGTGTCATTCTGTTCTTCTGCCTGACGCGTTTCAGAGACTTCCTGCTCTTTCCTCAGAGGCATTTTTTTCTGCAGCACTATTCAGAGTTCCGACAGTCCCCTGCGCCTTATAAAATAATCACCTGGCCTCGGGTGTGCCTCATTTCATCAACTGATTTTCATTAGGTGCACGCTGGGACATGTAGTTCGTTTTTGAATTAATTATTACCTTCAAGTAGGTTTGTGTGCAGAAAAACGTTCCAAGAACCAATTCCAGCCCTCCAGTGGGCCCCAGACTGGTATGTCCTGTTCCTTCATTTAGTAAATGGCTGCGCCGTCAAATTAATCCCTGACACAGTTCAGGAAAGACGAGCCCTCTGCATGATGATAGGGTGGTGCGACCTCTCCACGGCGAGGCGCGCCGTGTTTAATTATCCTTCAAAGATGCCCCTGCTTAAGAGACGCACTCCTCCAGCCACGGATTTTCACAAAATCATTTATTTACATGGGAGCAGGCAATACCCTTCCAGTGTCATTCTGTTCTTCTGCCTGACGCGTTTCAGAGACTTCCTGCTCTTTCCTCGGAGGCATTTTTTTCTGCAGCACTATTCAGAGTTCCCACAGTCCCCTGCGCCTTATAAAATAATCACCTGGCCTCGGGTGTGCCTCATTTCATCAACTGATTTTCATTAGGTGCACGCTGGGACATGTAGTTCGTTTTTGAATTAATTATTACCTTCAAGTAGGTTTGTGTGCAGAAAAACGTTCCAAGAACCAATTCCAGCCCTCCAGTGGGCCCCAGACTTGTATGTCCTGTTCCTTCATTTAGTAAATGGCTGCGCCGTCAAATTAATCCCTGACACAGTTCAGGAAAGACGAGCCCTCTGCATGATGATAGGGTGGTGCGACCTCTCCACGGCGAGGCGCGCCGTGTTTAATTATCCTTCAAAGATGCCCCTGCTTAAGAGACGCACTCCTCCAGCCACGGATTTTCACAAAATCATTTATTTACATGGGAGCAGGCAATACCCTTCCAGTGTCATTCTGTTCTTCTGCCTGACGCGTTTCAGAGACTTCCTGCTCTTTCCTCAGAGGCATTTTTTTCTGCAGCACTATTCAGAGTTCCCACAGTCCCCTGTGCCTTATAAAATAATCACCTGGCCTCGGGTGTGCCTCATTTCATCAACTGATTTTCATTAGGTGCACGCTGGGACATGTAGTTCGTTTTTGAATTAATTATTACCTTCAAGTAGGTTTGTGTGCAGAAAAACGTTCCAAGAACCAATTCCAGCCCTCCAGTGGGCCCCAGCCTGGTATGTCCTGTTCCTTCATTTAGTAAATGGCTGCGCCGTCAAATTAATCCCTGACACAGTTCAGGAAAGACGAGCCCTCTGCATGATGATAGGGTGGTGCGACCTCTCCACGGCGAGGCGCGCCGTGTTTAATTATCCTTCAAAGATGCCCCTGCTTAAGAGACGCACTCCTCCAGCCACGGATTTTCACAAAATCATTTATTTACATGGGAGCAGGCAATACCCTTCCAGTGTCATTCTGTTCTTCTGCCTGACGCGTTTCAGAGACTTCCTGCTCTTTCCTCAGAGGCATTTTTTTCTGCAGCACTATTCAGAGTTCCCACAGTCCCCTGCGCCTTATAAAATAATCACCTGGCCTCGGGTGTGCCTCATTTCATCAACTGATTTTCATTAGGTGCACGCTGGGACATGTAGTTCGTTTTTGAATTACTTATTACCTTCAAGTAGGTTTGTGTGCAGAAAAACGTTCCAAGAACCAATTCCAGCCCTCCAGTGGGCCCCAGACTGGTATGTCCTGTTCCTTCATTTAGTAAATGGCTGCGCCGTCAAATTAATCCCTGACACAGTTCAGGAAAGACGAGCCCTCTGCATGATGATAGGGTGGTGCGACCTCTCCACGGCGAGGCGCGCCGTGTTTAATTATCCTTCAAAGATGCCCCTGCTTAAGAGACGCACTCCTCCAGCCAAGGATTTTCACAAAATCATTTATTTACATGGGAGCAGGCAATACCCTTCCAGTGTCATTCTGTTCTTCTGCCTGACGCGTTTCAGAGACTTCCTGCTCTTTCCTCAGAGGCATTTTTTTCTGCAGCACTATTCAGAGTTCCCACAGTCCCCTGCGCCTTATAAAATAATCACCTGGCCTCGGGTGTGCCTCATTTCATCAACTGATTTTCATTAGGTGCACGCTGGGACATGTAGTTCGTTTTTGAATTAATTATTACCTTCAAGTAGGTTTGTGTGCAGAAAAACGTTCCAAGAACCAATTCCAGCCCTCCAGTGGGCCCCAGACTGGTATGTCCTGTTCCTTCATTTAGTAAATGGCTGCGCCGTCAAATTAATCCCTGACACAGTTCAGGAAAGACGAGCCCTCTGCATGATGATAGGGTGGTGCGACCTCTCCACGGCGAGGCGCGCCGTGTTTAATTATCCTTCAAAGATGCCCCTGCTTAAGAGACGCACTCCTCCAGCCACGGATTTTCACAAAATCATTTATTTACATGGGAGCAGGCAATACCCTTCCAGTGTCATTCTGTTCTTCTGCCTGACGCGTTTCAGAGACTTCCTGCTCTTTCCTCAGAGGCATTTTTTTCTGCAGCACTATTCAGAGTTCCCACAGTCCCCTGCGCCTTATAAAATAATCACCTGGCCTCGGGTGTGCCTCATTTCATCAACTGATTTTCATTAGGTGCACGCTGGGACATGTAGTTCGTTTTTGAATTAATTATTACCTTCAAGTAGGTTTGTGTGCAGAAAAACGTTCCAAGAACCAATTCCAGCCCTCCAGTGGGCCCCAGACTGGTATGTCCTGTTCCTTCATTTAGTAAATGGCTGCGCCGTCAAATTAATCCCTGACACAGTTCAGGAAAGACGAGCCCTCTGCATGATGATAGGGTGGTGCGACCTCTCCACGGCGAGGCGCGCCGTGTTTAATTATCCTTCAAAGATGCCCTTGCTTAAGAGACGCACTCCTCCAGCCACGGATTTTCACAAAATCATTTATTTACATGGGAGCAGGCAATACCCTTCCAGTGTCATTCTGTTCTTCTGCCTGACGCGTTTCAGAGACTTCCTGCTCTTTCCTCAGAGGCATTTTTTTTTTCTGCAGCACTATTCAGAGTTCCCACAGTCCCCTGCGCCTTATAAAATAATCACCTGGCCTCGGGTGTGCCTCATTTCATCAACTGATTTTCATTAGGTGCACGCTGGGACATGTAGTTCGTTTTTGAATTAATTATTACCTTCAAGTAGGGTTGTGTGCAGAAAAACGTTCCAAGAACCAATTCCAGCCCTCCAGTGGGCCCCAGACTGGTATGTCCTGTTCCTTCATTTAGTAAATGGCTGCGCCGTCAAATTAATCCCTG
This sequence comes from Lissotriton helveticus, assembly GCF_964261635.1. Classification (NCBI taxonomy): domain Eukaryota; kingdom Metazoa; phylum Chordata; class Amphibia; order Caudata; family Salamandridae; genus Lissotriton; species Lissotriton helveticus. Next base: position 118,619,851 of record NC_136060.1, on the reverse strand, counting down.
ACACAGTTAAGGAAAGACGAGCCCTCTGCATGATGATAGGGTGGTGCGACCTCTCCACGGCGAGGCGCGCCGTGTTTAATTATCCTTCAAAGATGCCCCTGCTTAAGAGACGCACTCCTCCAGCCACGGATTTTCACAAAATCATTTATTTACATGGGAGCAGGCAATACCCTTCCAGTGTCATTCTGTTCTTCTGCCTGACGCGTTTCAGAGACTTCCTGCTCTTTCCTCAGAGGCATTTTTTTTTCTGGGACATGTAGTTCGTTTTTGAATTAATTATTACCTTCAAGTAGGTTTGTGTGCAGAAAAACGTTCCAAGAACCAATCCCAGCGTGCACCTAATGAAAATCAGTTGATGAAATGAGGCACACCCGAGGCCAGGTGATTATTTTATAAGGCGCAGGGGACTGTGGGAACTCTGAATAGTGCTGCAGAAAAAAATGCCTCTGAGGAAAGAGCAGGAAGTCTCTGAAACGCGTCAGGCAGAAGAACAGAATGACACTGGAAGGGTATTGCCTGCTCCCATGTAAATAAATGATTTTGTGAAAATCCGTGGCTGGAGGAGTGCGTCTCTTAAGCAGGGGCATCTTTGAAGGATAATTAAACACGGCGCGCCTCGCCGTGGAGAGGTCGCACCACCCTATCATCATGCAGAGGGCTCGTCTTTCCTGAACTGTGTCAGGGATTAATTTGACGGCGCAGCCATTTACTAAATGAAGGAACAGGACATACCAGTCTGGGGCCCACTGGAGGGCTGGAATTGGTTCTTGGAACGTTTTTCTGCACACAAACCTACTTGAAGGTAATAATTAATTCAAAAACGAACTACATGTCCCAGCGTGCACCTAATGAAAATCAGTTGATGAAATGAGGCACACCCGAGGCCAGGTGATTATTTTATAAGGCGCAGGGGACTGTGGGAACTCTGAATAGTGCTGCAGAAAAAAATGCCTCTGAGGAAAGAGCAGGAAGTCTCTGAAACGCGTCAGGCAGAAGAACAGAATGACACTGGAAGGGTATTGCCTGCTCCCATGTAAATAAATGATTTTGTGAAAATCCGTGGCTGGAGGAGTGCGTCTCTTAAGCAGGGGCATCTTTGAAGGATAATTAAACACGGCGCGCCTCGCCGTGGAGAGGTCGCACCACCCTATCATCATGCAGAGGGCTCGTCTTTCCTGAACTGTGTCAGGGATTAATTTGACGGCGCAGGCATTTACTAAATGAAGGAACAGGACATACCAGTCTGGGGCCCACTGGAGGGCTGGAATTGGTTCTTGGAACGTTTTTCTGCACACAAACCTACTTGAAGGTAATAATTAATTCAAAAACGAACTACATGTCCCAGCGTGCACCTAATGAAAATCAGTTGATGAAATGAGGCACACCCGAGGCCAGGTGATTATTTTATAAGGCGCAGGGGACTGTGGGAACTCTGAATAGTGCTGCAGAAAAAAATGCCTCTGAGGAAAGAGCAGGAAGTCTCTGAAACGCGTCAGGCAGAAGAACAGAATGACACTGGAAGGGTATTGCCTGCTCCCATGTAAATAAATGATTTTGTGAAAATCCGTGGCTGGAGGAGTGCGTCTCTTAAGCAGGGGCATCTTTGAAGGATAATTAAACACGGCGCGCCTCGCCGTGGAGAGGTCGCACCACCCTATCATCATGCAGAGGGCTCGTCTTTCCTGAACTGTGTCAGGGATTAATTTGACGGCGCAGCCATTTACTAAATGAAGGAACAGGACATACCAGTCTGGGGCCCACTGGAGGGCTGGAATTGGTTCTTGGAACGTTTTTCTGCACACAAACCTACTTGAAGGTAATAATTAATTCAAAAACGAACTACATGTCCCAGCGTGCACCTAATGAAAATCAGTTGATGAAATGAGGCACACCCGAGGCCAGGTGATTATTTTATAAGGCGCAGGGGACTGTGGGAACTCTGAATAGTGCTGCAGAAAAAAATGCCTCTGAGGAAACAGCAGGAAGTCTCTGAAACGCGTCAGGCAGAAGAACAGAATGACACTGGAAGGGTATTGCCTGCTCCCATGTAAATAAATGATTTTGTGAAAATCCGTGGCTGGAGGAGTGCGTCTCTTAAGCAGGGGCATCTTTGAAGGATAATTAAACACGGCGCGCCTCGCCGTGGAGAGGTCGCACCACCCTATCATCATGCAGAGGGCTCGTCTTTCCTGAACTGTGTCAGGGATTAATTTGACGGCGCAGCCATTTACTAAATGAAGGAACAGGACATACCAGTCTGGGGCCCACTGGAGGGCTGGAATTGGTTCTTAGAACGTTTTTCTGCACACAAACCTACTTGAAGGTAATAATTAATTCAAAAACGAACTACATGTCCCAGCATGCACCTAATGAAAATCAGTTGATGAAATGAGGCACACCCGAGGCCAGGTGATTATTTTATAAGGCGCAGGGGACTGTGGGAACTCTGAATAGTGCTGCAGAAAAAAATGCCTCTGAGGAAAGAGCAGGAAGTCTCTGAAACGCGTCAGGCAGAAGAACAGAATGACACTGGAAGGGTATTGCCTGCTCCCATGTAAATAAATGATTTTGTGAAAATCCGTGGCTGGAGGAGTGCGTCTCTTAAGCACGGGCATCTTTGAAGGATAATTAAACACGGCGCGCCTCGCCGTGGAGAGGTCGCACCACCCTATCATCATGCAGAGGGCTCGTCTTTCCTGAACTGTGTCAGGGATTAATTTGACGGCGCAGCCATTTACTAAATGAAGGAACAGGACATACCAGTCTGGGGCCCACTGGAGGGCTGGAATTGGTTCTTGGAACGTTTTTCTGCACACAAACCTACTTGAAGGTAATAATTAATTCAAAAACGAACTACATGTCCCAGCGTGCACCTAATGAAAATCAGTTGATGAAATGAGGCACACCCGAGGCCAGGTGATTATTTTATAAGGCGCAGGGGACTGTGGGAACTCTGAATAGTGCTGCAGAAAAAAATGCCTCTGAGGAAAGAGCAGGAAGTCTCTGAAACGCGTCAGGCAGAAGAACAGAATGACACTGGAAGGGTATTGCCTGCTCCCATGTAAATAAATGATTTTGTGAAAATCCGTGGCTGGAGGAGTGCGTCTCTTAAGCAGGGGCATCTTTGAAGGATAATTAAACACGGCGCGCCTCGCCGTGGAGAGGTCGCACCACCCTATCATCATGCAGAGGGCTCGTCTTTCCTGAACTGTGTCAGGGATTAATTTGACGGCGCAGGCATTTACTAAATGAAGGAACAGGACATACCAGTCTGGGGCCCACTGGAGGGCTGGAATTGGTTCTTGGAACGTTTTTCTGCACACAAACCTACTTGAAGGTAATAATTAATTCAAAAACGAACTACATGTCCCAGCGTGCACCTAATGAAAATCAGTTGATGAAATGAGGCACACCCGAGGCCAGGTGATTATTTTATAAGGCGCAGGGGACTGTGGGAACTCTGAATAGTGCTGCAGAAAAAAATGCCTCTGAGGAAAGAGCAGGAAGTCTCTGAAACGCGTCAGGCAGAAGAACAGAATGACACTGGAAGGGTATTGCCTGCTCCCATGTAAATAAATGATTTTGTGAAAATCCGTGGCTGGAGGAGTGCGTCTCTTAAGCAGGGGCATCTTTGAAGGATAATTAAACACGGCGCGCCTCGCCGTGGAGAGGTCGCACCACCCTATCATCATGCAGAGGGCTCGTCTTTCCTGAACTGTGTCAGGGATTAATTTGACGGCGCAGCCATTTACTAAATGAAGGAACAGGACATACCAGTCTGGGGCCCACTGGAGGGCTGGAATTGGTTCTTGGAACGTTTTTCTGCACACAAACCTACTTGAAGGTAATAATTAATTCAAAAACGAACTACATGTCCCAGCGTGCACCTAATGAAAATCAGTTGATGAAATGAGGCACACCCGAGGCCAGGTGATTATTTTATAAGGCGCAGGGGACTGTGGGAACTCTGAATAGTGCTGCAGAAAAAAATGCCTCTGAGGAAACAGCAGGAAGTCTCTGAAACGCGTCAGGCAGAAGAACAGAATGACACTGGAAGGGTATTGCCTGCTCCCATGTAAATAAATGATTTTGTGAAAATCCGTGGCTGGAGGAGTGCGTCTCTTAAGCAGGGGCATCTTTGAAGGATAATTAAACACGGCGCGCCTCGCCGTGGAGAGGTCGCACCACCCTATCATCATGCAGAGGGCTCGTCTTTCCTGAACTGTGTCAGGGATTAATTTGACGGCGCAGCCATTTACTAAATGAAGGAACAGGACATACCAGTCTGGGGCCCACTGGAGGGCTGGAATTGGTTCTTAGAACGTTTTTCTGCACACAAACCTACTTGAAGGTAATAATTAATTCAAAAACGAACTACATGTCCCAGCATGCACCTAATGAAAATCAGTTGATGAAATGAGGCACACCCGAGGCCAGGTGATTATTTTATAAGGCGCAGGGGACTGTGGGAACTCTGAATAGTGCTGCAGAAAAAAATGCCTCTGAGGAAAGAGCAGGAAGTCTCTGAAACGCGTCAGGCAGAAGAACAGAATGACACTGGAAGGGTATTGCCTGCTCCCATGTAAATAAATGATTTTGTGAAAATCCGTGGCTGGAGGAGTGCGTCTCTTAAGCAGGGGCATCTTTGAAGGATAATTAAACACGGCGCGCCTCGCCGTGGAGAGGTCGCACCACCCTATCATCATGCAGAGGGCTCGTCTTTCCTGAACTGTGGCAGGGATTAATTTGACGGCGCAGCCATTTACTAAATGAAGGAACAGGACATACCAGTCTGGGGCCCACTGGAGGGCTGGAATTGGTTCTTGGAACGTTTTTCTGCACACAAACCTACTTGAAGGTAATAATTAATTCAAAAACGAACTACATGTCCCAGCGTGCACCTAATGAAAATCAGTTGATGAAATGAGGCACACCCGAGGCCAGGTGATTATTTTATAAGGCGCAGGGGACTGTGGGAACTCTGAATAGTGCTGCAGAAAAAAATGCCTCTGAGGAAAGAGCAGGAAGTCTCTGAAACGCGTCAGGCAGAAGAACAGAATGACACTGGAAGGGTATTGCCTGCTCCCATGTAAATAAATGATTTTGTGAAAATCCGTGGCTGGAGGAGTGCGTCTCTTAAGCAGGGGCATCTTTGAAGGATAATTAAACACGGCGCGCCTCGCCGTGGAGAGGTCGCACCACCCTATCATCATGCAGAGGGCTCGTCTTTCCTGAACTGTGTCAGGGATTAATTTGACGGCGCAGCCATTTACTAAATGAAGGAACAGGACATACCAGTCTGGGGCCCACTGGAGGGCTGGAATTGGTTCTTGGAACGTTTTTCTGCACACAAACCTACTTGAAGGTAATAATTAATTCAAAAACGAACTACATGTCCCAGCGTGCACCTAATGAAAATCAGTTGATGAAATGAGGCACACCCGAGGCCAGGTGATTATTTTATAAGGCGCAGGGGACTGTGGGAACTCTGAATAGTGCTGCAGAAAAAAATGCCTCTGAGGAAAGAGCAGGAAGTCTCTGAAACGCGTCAGGCAGAAGAACAGAATGACACTGGAAGGGTATTGCCTGCTCCCATGTAAATAAATGATTTTGTGAAAATCCGTGGCTGGAGGAGTGCGTCTCTTAAGCAGGGGCATCTTTGAAGGATAATTAAACACGGCGCGCCTCGCCGTGGAGAGGTCGCACCACCCTATCATCATGCAGAGGGCTCGTCTTTCCTGAACTGTGTCAGGGATTAATTTGACGGCGCAGCCATTTACTAAATGAAGGAACAGGACATACCAGTCTGGGGCCCACTGGAGGGCTGGAATTGGTTCTTGGAACGTTTTTCTGCACACAAACCTACTTGAAGGTAATAATTAATTCAAAAACGAACTACATGTCCCAGCGTGCACCTAATGAAAATCAGTTGATGAAATGAGGCACACCAGAGGCCAGGTGATTATTTTATAAGGCGCAGGGGACTGTGGGAACTCTGAATAGTGCTGCAGAAAAAAATGCCTCTGAGGAAAGAGCAGGAAGTCTCTGAAACGCGTCAGGCAGAAGAACAGAATGACACTGGAAGGGTATTGCCTGCTCCCATGTAAATAAATGATTTTGTGAAAATCCGTGGCTGGAGGAGTGCGTCTCTTAAGCAGGGGCATCTTTGAAGGATAATTAAACACGGCGCGCCTCGCCGTGGAGAGGTCGCACCACCCTATCATCATGCAGAGGGCTCGTCTTTCCTGAACTGTGTCAGGGATTAATTTGACGGCGCAGCCATTTACTAAATGAAGGAACAGGACATACCAGTCTGGGGCCCACTGGAGGGCTGGAATTGGTTCTTGGAACGTTTTTCTGCACACAAACCTACTTGAAGGTAATAATTAATTCAAAAACGAACTACATGTCCCAGCGTGCACCTAATGAAAATCAGTTGATGAAATGAGGCACACCCGAGGCCAGGTGATTATTTTATAAGGCGCAGGGGACTGTGGGAACTCTGAATAGTGCTGCAGAAAAAAATGCCTCTGAGGAAAGAGCAGGAAGTCTCTGAAACGCGTCAGGCAGAAGAACAGAATGACACTGGAAGGGTATTGCCTGCTCCCATGTAAATAAATGATTTTGTGAAAATCCGTGGCTGGAGGAGTGCGTCTCTTAAGCAGGGGCATCTTTGAAGGATATATATATATATATATATATATATATATATATATATATATATATATATATATATATATATATATATATATATATATATATATATATATATATATATATATAATTTTATTTTATTTTATCGAGTATTTTTTATTATTATTTATTTATTTTTATTTTGTGTGTGCCCAGCATCTCCCTGCACTCGTTTACCGTGCCGATGAATGTGCCCAGCATCTCCCTGCACTCGTTTACCGTGCCGATGAGAGAGGTGGTAAACAGGATGTGCTCCATGGAAGGTGCGAACACAATCTGCATAGGCTAAAACAAATAAAGGTTGTGAGTAGAATATAAGAAAATGTGAAGAACAAAAGACAAAGCCAATGTAAAGCAATGTGCGAAATTCCTTCCTAGTTAAACTTCCAGCGTGTCCCAAATGTGACTTTCATAACCAGACAACTGACCTGTCTGGTAAACTTCGACCTAAAAATAGAAACATTACCCTCACATCCTGGGAGAAAACTCCAAGGGTGTCAGGGACTTCTATGTTTTGTTTTTCAAAATACATAGCCCCAGATTTCCACTGTATTGAGGCTCCTCTGCAGGTCCATAGGCGATCCCTGCAGGGGCATAGGGGATCTCTTAATATGGTGGGTGGCAGTGTAGCAAAGTAGGTGGTGGAAATACCTCACCCACCCTGATGGATGGTGAGCCACCAGCCAAGGTACATATCAGGCCGTTTGACCCTTATTTTGCGTCGACTACTGTGCCTAATAAATATTGATACTGCAGAGTGCAATGTTTATCTGCTGCATTATTACGGCACCATTTTGAGTTTTAAGCATCTCAATTGACACTTATGTGTAAATAGTGTGTCTTTCCCCCAATGTGAGGTGTTGAAGTGAGAAATTGGTGAAAAGCCTGGATTGGTGCAAGTAGCACAAAAATCTAAATCAAATCTGAATCTCAACCACCGCATAAACACGAGTGCGAGCGCACAATGGAATTTGGTGACAGCAGGAAGGCGTGTATTACTACTTTATAGTACCTACTCAATCAGCCAGTTTATTCAGATTTTTACACAATATGCGAAATTTCAAATAAGCACATGGTTATACAAATAAAAATTACAAATCCACATCTACAGCTGCATGGGCATCCGCAGAAATGTTTCCGGGGGGGGGGCGGCAACATTTTAACTTCATCACTCGCCTTCCAGGGGGGGGGGGCAAAATGTTAACTTCATCATTCGCCTTCAAGGCACGTTTAATGCAGACGGCCCATTGTCATTCTTTATGTGATGATCAGCAGCAAACAGAATGATAATGGGCCTGTCCACAGTCTGCTCGAGGTCAGGGAGGGGCTGCTGCAGCCTCTAGAGTTCAAAGAGAAGTGCGAAAGGCCCCAAGTGAGAGATCATTTAAACTCCTGGGGCTTCTCGCAGGGGAACAGCCTGCTGTAATCTTGAACATTACGGACCAAAAGGAATGGGACAGACGATCCGGGGGGGGCAAGCGCACCCCCTTGCCCTCCCCTGAGGACGCCCATGTACAGCTGTAGAATAAAAATCTACAAAATGTTTAAAGCAGTGTATAATCAAAAGATTTCCGTTTAGATCGGTGTTTCCTGGGACTGAGCATTGCTTTTACTGCATTTCCTGTTTCTCGGTCTGGCTTTTAAGACATTTTTAGCAATCTCACCAAACTACTGTTTCTCCAAAATAACCCTTATATACTATATACAAACATATATAGCCTTTTGGCCAACGGTTTTCATCCATTGGTCTGTTTATATTGTCATATACACTTTGCTTCTGCCCACAACAGCATCACGTGCGGAATAACGGACCAGTCCACTTCAGTCATCCGCTCTCCTTTGTGGGAGTGGCAGCATTTGTTGATGCACAATATGCACTTAAACATAGAAAATAAAAATAGTGCTCATCAGTTCTAGGGTTTGACGGATAGGGACAATGCTTCTTATTATTTAATGATTTTGGGGCATATGTAGGAAGGCGTTTGCGATTCGCAAACGACGGAATTCGCAGAATTCCGGTGTTTGCGAATCGCAAACTGTCTTTTGGTATGTAGGTGCCACATAGCAAGATAAGGAATCGCAAAAATTGTTATTCCTTATTTTGCTCAAGCATTTGAGGAATCGCAATTTTGCGATTCCCTAAATGCTATGTAGGGGTGCCTTTTAAATTGCGATTTTGGCTTAAGGAATCGCAAAATACCACCTACTCCAAGTAGATGGTATTTTGCAATTTCCTGTCAAAATGCATTTTTTTTTTTATTCAAAGTGCCATGTGGCGCACATACATGCTCTTAGGACATGTATATGCGCCACATGTACTTGCAGGCACATTCCAGGGGTGCAACAGGTGTCCTTTGGACACCCTGACACCCTTGGAATTGCGATTCTCAAATTGCGATATTCTCATAGAAAATCGCAATTTGAGAATGTATCCCCATTCATTCCTCTGAGCCTCTTGGCCCATAGGAATGAATGGGACACTTATTCCTTAATTGCTATTCGCAATTTGCTAATAGCAATTAAGGAATTTTAAAGATTCGCAAAAAAATTGCGATTTATTACCTACATTCCATTTTGCAATTCTGAAATAGCGATTCCTTAAAAATCGCTATTTGAGAATCGCAAAATGTAAATTACCTACATATGCCCCTTTGTTTTTTCTTTACATATATGTTTCATTTTGTGTGTGCCCAGCACCTCCCTCCTTACCTTTATCATGCCACTCCCTTATCTTGAAGTGAGTGGCAGCTCATGCAGGTATTCCACATACGTATCAACTCTAAATATCTTCTGACAAAGTAATATCATTATCAAAATATTGTGACTGTAAAAATATCATTGGCAAAAATAACAAACATAAGTATTTTTTTAACAATAGTAACCAGGTTTAAGATATTGTTGACTATAATATTGTTTTTATTATGGTGTTTTATTGTATTGAAATATGTATACGTTTCATTATTTAGTGAACATGCCACCCCGTATGCACTTTCCCCAGTGTTTGTATGACTAGTTTGAGAATAGTAAATCTGATCAGCCTACCCCATTTAATATTTTAATTTGTATGGCGCGTTATAACCACAGGGGTCTCTAAGCGCTGTCTGTCCAGATTTACATGAAAGATGTTACGTAATGAGATGTTACAAAAAGAAAGGCTGTGCACCTAAAAGCTACTCCATGCTTGTTTGTACAACACAGTTTTTAGTTTTTTTCTGAAGGGAAGTAAACTACTTTCCTTCCTGAGATCTGAATCCAATTTATTCCACAAAGCTGGAAGCACGTTGGAGAACGCACGGCCCCCCACCGTGGTCAGCTTGAAGCGAGATTGGGACAGGAAAGTGGCATCCGACGAGCGCAAAGTCCTACCCGGTGTGTAGGGGGATATTCGGGATTTCAAATATTTGGGTGCTTTGCCGTGCAGAGCCTTGTGAGCAGTACACAATCCCTTGAATACAATTCGCTGACGTATTGGGAGCCAGTGCAGCTCCCGCATCAGGGGAGAGGCGTGGGCAGTCCTGGGTTTTTTGAATATGAGCCTAGCTGCATCATTCATAACTCCCTGAAGCTTGTCCAGCAGCCGCTGAGGCAGGCCTAGGTATAGGGAGTTCCCGTAGTCCAGCCTAGCCAGAATTGTGGCTGAGACCACGTGTCTCAAAGTAGGGAATGAAAGCAATGCCGAGATCTTCCTTAGTTGTTTTAGGAGGCCTATACAGGTGCCCACTACAGTGGAAACCTGTTTTTCCATGGATAATTTATTATCCACATATAGGCCTAAGCTCTTGACTGCGGCTGCCGGTTTAGGTGGTGTGCCCAACTCTATAGGCCAGAATTTATCACTCCAGGGGTTGCCCGAGATGGAAATGGGCAACACTTCCGTCTTGTCTGGATTAACCTTCAGAGAATTCTCAGACATCCAGTTCACTGTGGTTTTCAGTATGTCCTGTAACCTAGTGGATGCTCCTGGGCCATCATCCAGCTGGATGATGATCTGGGTGTCATCGGCATAGTTATACACTAGGCAATCCATCCTGTTCAGGAGAGCAATTAATGGCTGCAGGTAGATGTTAAAAAGTAGGGGTGACAAAGCAGAGCCCTGTGGGACCCCGCAGGTGATCGGCGCGGGGGTGGAGAGTAAATCACCCAGCTGCACTCGTTGTGTCCTACCCTGCATGAATGATGCAAGCCATGCATGTGCTGTGCCCATGACACCAAAGGATCTCAACCGCGACAGGAGCTGTTTGTGACACACGGTGTCAAACGCCGCGGAGAGGTCCAATAGTATCAGGGCACTTGGTGTTTTTACATCAGCCCGGGTCCATGCATGCACTGTCTCCAATGGTTGTTGGACTGAAGTTAGAATAGTATTTATGACCACTCTAAAGCCCACACTTTACTCTATGTGCATTTGTCAAACTTAAGTTTTTTTAAAATGTTTCATAGAGTGCGAGCTATCACCCCTCTGGGGTCCATCAGTGGATACTCTTTGTATACATTGGCAGGCAGGTGGTTTGCGGGAGAGCCAGAGGCTCGGCTGTGGATCAAGAGAGACAAGAACTCTTCCACTTTAGAAGAGAAACATTTTGAGAATGCATTAGTACACTGTTTTCACAGGGGAGCATGGCCGAAGACACTACAGATGCCAGAGAAGTGTGGCTATCTTCCATTTTTGGCATAAAAAAGTTGCGGATCTGCTTGGATTTCTCATTAGAATTGGAAATTTCTCCTTGTGGGGATGTATTTTGGAGACTCTTAATCCCTGAAAACAAGAGCCTGAGAGGGATTAGGAACTTTAAAAAATGGGTCAGAATAAAACAAAAGTGATTTAACTCTATTAATTGCATGTTTGCAAGCTGTGTACAACGTCCCCGATTCTCTTTTAGTGCCAGGATCATACCCACTATACTAAAGGTTCTCAGTGCAAGTTTCATAGCGTTCAACCTAGTGAATACCACTTAGTGGAAGGTTTACTTCTCTTCCTGGTCGATTTGTCTGTGGTCAGATGATCTGTTTCTATTTGAAGGAGTGTGAAGTGCTGGGTAACCAAAGTAGAAGATTTGTTGCCTGGACAGCACAATCCTACAATATTTTTACATAATTTCGCCGAATAAATATTCCTTCAGTTTCTAAGGGAAATATTCACTGAAGTAGGTGAAGAAAACTATCTACGATGGCAGCCTTCACAAAAGGAAGAAATGCCAAAGTTATCGGTCCAAGGTAAAGGGTAAGGAAGGCAAGGCTGACCAGCCTGATAATTAGAGCATACAATGTCAAGACAGTGACCTTGGATATGTCTACGTAGGGGAAGACCATATTTAAACCAAATATATCAAAAAGATCCAGAAATGTGGCCACAGCTGACAGGGAAGGTAGATCAAAATGGATATTTAGGTAACCTTGTAACAGAAAATGTCCAGTCACACCAGCAGATTCCGTCAATACCTAAGTTAAGTGCACAAATGCCAATAGAGCCGATTTAGGTAGGAGAGATCCAATTTTTTAAGTAAAAATGAGAACATTTGAGACGTCACAAACCAGAAATTACCTTTGCTTCAATGTACGTCAATTGGAAAAATGTATTCCCCCGATTTTCTTTCAAAATATCCCGACTTAAATGTTTGCATGTATGTAAGTGATCCAAAGCCTCTATGGTCAATTTGATTATATGCTAAACAAGGGTTCACACACATAGAATACCTGAGAAATCTGTAAACATTATTATTAATGATGAGTTGGGGGTTGTAGCAGGAAGTTATTGCTCCTGATGATCACAGCATGGCCTTGACCTCTCGTAGCAGGGTAGTGAGCCTCAAAAATTGAGTAACCTTCTGGAGTAATATCATCTAAGACATTAAGAGTAACATCAGAGAGCCAGGTTTCTGTAATGGCCAATAAATTTAATTCCAAAATTAAGTCTCATACAGAAGCCACATTCTTAACAAAATAATGCCAGTGATAGGATTGTTATCCTCTGAAGCTCAGGAAGGGGATGGGCACAGACCCCCAGGTCATCCTGCTCAAGAAAGAAAAGCACCTCTCCAAACCCAGTACCTTTAAACACTGTCTGGGAGCAAGCCACATTTTACCACAGGGGAGCCATTCAACAGTCATGTGTCACTGGACACTGGGAGAAAGGCCCTTTTCGCTCAGGCGAAAAATGAAAACTTTCTGAAAGTCAAATTTTTAATAGTGTAATATAAAATCCGACTTTACCATTAGGTTGGATTTTAAACTATTATTAAAATGAGTCCTTGAATCATTTCTCTAGCCGCTCCCAAACTGAAATTAGTATAGTCCCAAGCGGTTCGTTTGGAATTCATTTAACATCTTTCCAACATTACAATTAAAGGCCGTATACTGACCTCCTATCGCATGCATTACTTTTTAATAATGAGAAACACAAGGTCAATGTTTTTTTCAAAAGTGTTTGCACTGTAAGTTAACAGTCAAATAAACATGCTATCACTGTAGCAATAAATCAAGATTGTACAGGTTGTTCTTGTGCAAAAGTGACAAGTAAAGTTCTCTAGCAGTGCAAAAAAGTGCTTCAACCTACAAAAGTCCTTGAACGATCACTTTCAAATATTTTCGAAGCTTGACTACGTTTCACTTGATTACACCCTATGTCTGTTGGGTCACTGTCATTCCCTTCTCCCCAACTCAGTGTGAGTAGGTCAAGCTCTAGCTTCTAATGCGTCAACATTTTGACCCCGGCAGACAATATCTGTTTCTGAAAACCGGGATCCTCTCAGGACCATACCAAAACCATACAGGTTGGCATCTAAAAACCTATGCAAAAGAAAAAAATGATGGATGGAATGCTGGACAATGCAAACATTCACCCCCAGTCACAAGGATCTGGGTTAAATCCATCATTCTTTTGCTCAACACATCACCCCAGTTTGGACCCAGCCGTATGCAAATCAGTCTTGACCCTGTTCCTTGTGGAAACAGTCCAGCCTGAACTGACAAGCCAGGTGCTCCCTGGTCCGGAAACAAGCATCCTGGGACCTTTTTCAGAACATCATTATTTCCTCTTTTTCTTCAAAGCAGTGGACTTGTGTTAAGATGTCCAGGGTTACATCATTTATATTGAATTTAGTGAGGACTCTGTGCTCCCTGTCCAGCCTGGGTGCCAATAGGTCCAGGTTGTCCCTGATCGCCTGCAACAGGTCTTTCGAAGGGTCAGAATGTCGGAGCCCTCTGCTCCCGCCGCGACTCCTCTGAAACGGATGTTATTGCACCTGCTGTGGTTCTCAAGGTTTCCTGTTTAATCTGGAGCTCTGTTGTGTGTTTCTCAAGGTCTTCGACTAGTTGCCACTGCATTACCTGATCCTCCATCCTTGTATCAACAGTACATTCCAGGTTGTCTCTTCAATGCCCTATCTCCATGTCCTCATTCCTCAGCTCCCTTATGCATGTTTTGAAGTCCAAACACAGGAGGCCTATGTCTGATCTAATCTCCGTTAGGAAGCGTTCCATAAAATCCTGGGTGACTGACGGGGTGAGTTGTGGGGAGCCTTGTACGCCCTGGAGGGTCCATCCTTTGCCTGGCTCTACATGTCGACAATAGAATGTTCTTTGGGGGCTTTTCCTTTAACCATGTGTTATAGAGGAGGTGGCAATGCTAGGTCACAGTGGCTGAGGCTAGTTGTTTATGTTCTGTATAACCTTCACTTGTCTCATGAGCCTTCGGGCTGTCTGACCCCCATCTATCTGTCACCTCTACTAGGCTTGGGAAGAGCTTGCGTGTGTGTCAGTGGTATGGTCCTGCATACAGTCAAGGGCGATTGTTCTAATGCAAGTGAACACAGGGGCCAATCGTTGCATGCCTTGAAGGCCCCCATCAATGCAGCGCCATCCTTATAGCTGCCCTTGGGGTGCAGGGTATTTCTCACTGTGGCCCCAGCATGCCCACGTTCCCTCATTGCTCTTGTGTCCCAGGGTGGCACAGGTGTAGGTGTGCCTGGTTTAGTGCGTGGGTCCCTTGCACCTCCAGAATGGTGCCACACAGTGGTCGGGGACTTGCACACCTGGGGTTTTGGCCCAGTGGGCCACTCACGTTGAGGGGTGGCAACCTCTCTCTTGCCCCCAGGTTCAAGGCCCCCTTGGCATGGGTGTCTGCTGCTGCTGTGCCCCTGTGCCTGGTGGTGTTGTTCCTGTAACACAGTCCTGTGGGAGTGGGTCCGGGGGAATGTCTGGGCTCTCTGTCTATGGTGAGTACAGGGGGTCCTGTCCCAGTGGGCTGTCTGGGCAGTAGAGCCCCGCCAGCAGAACTTCCCATCTTGTTCCCTCTGTATTTCTCAGTGGTTGCGCTTCCCAGGTCCACAAGCCCTCCTCAGCACTGTCTCACACAGGGGACTCCTCACGAAGGCTGGGCCTCGGTTTCTGCCAGGCACTCTCCTTGATTCCGCTCAGGTCTTCTGTATCAGCAACAGGGCAAGAAAGGAATCGTGGGCTCTCTCTCTGCAAAGTTCCAGTGTCATGAGCGCTACAACTCCTCGTAAGAGGTGGTAAGCACTATATGAAGGCAATTACAATACAATATATAACCCATACTAATATTAATATCATAACACTCTGATATTGAACAGTTGATTATAGTTCATACAGGCTGCATAATAATTATCTTTTACTGCTTGACACTCTTACACTCACATAAGACAAAACTGTCATGTCCATCACCCAGTACTGTATCAGTCCACACCAAAAAAACATCCATCACCAACTGAACAGGCATGGAATAACTGAAGCGATCTGCCACATGCGGCTAACCGATGAAGGATTTTAATTTAGTCCACCACCGTAGGACCCAAAAATTACATACTACGACCGCTTCTTGATATGTCACAATGACAATCAGCTATCAATGGTATTTTAAACATAAGAAATAAGAAATACCGTAAAGGTAGCTGCAGAGCTGCTTAAAGCTGCCAACTTACTGAAAACAATAAACTGCACTCATCTCTTATACTTCTTCATCCATCACACTGCTAAGATAAAGAGTCCATATGCAAACCTATGCATGGGCATACACAGGAGGTGATGAATGTTTTTTGTTATACTTTATCATTACTTTGCTTTTCAAAGATGGACAATGTTTTGCTTTCTTAGAACCGTAAACTAATAATAAACCACATAAGGTAACAAGCACTAACAAAGCCAGCATCTCTGTGTGTGAGGCCAGACCTATAGGCTTTGCCATGACTTATTCCATTAGTAAAGTTACGAGCTTCTATTGTGACAGGTATATGCTCACAGATGCACAAAGATGAAAAATATCTCAGTTTATTCAGTGTGGTCATAACACAAATAACTCAGATTCCCATATCTCTTCCATAAATTGCTGCAGGTGTTTAGAAGAAGACTACTCTGTTCAAATTTAAGGCATAGGAAGTACAGGTGATGGTGACGTGTCCAATACCTCAATACCACTAGGTTCCCTGCGCTAATGGCATCAGTCTGCTATGGGCAACATACTCAGTAGCAGTGCTTAATTTGATCCAGTGGTTTCCGGTACTTGGTACCGGCACTTAGTTGTCAACACCGGGACTTATGGCTGTCCACCACATGGTGGCGCTGTATAGCTAATTTAGAGATGAGGAAAACAACAGTTATTTATTCATTCAATATATAGTAAAAATGACTAATACCAGCTACCCAAGCCATTCTTATGGCATCGGAGGCATGGAATAGTCTGATTTGTCACACTTGTAGGAGTGTGAGGGTGAGTAATAGGTATTTCAAGCTGCTGTTGCCTCCTGACGAGGGCCCTTGCACTTATATTTTTACAAATTAAGCAATGCACAGTAGCCTGCTTTTATTGCAGTATATCTAACAATGCAGCAAGCAAGATATGTATGCCTATTACAACACAAAGTATTTTCTGTGATTTGCCTTTGGAGAGCACCTGACATACTTCTGATAACCAGGATTAGGGCAATAAAACTACTTTTTTAAGTCACACCTACTTGTAGCAATGTTTTGTGAATCATTACCTTATAGTACAATATCCAAAAGTTAATATACCACAACTACATGGAGAAGAAACTAACTGCAACTGGTCAATGCGATTTTCCACCACTGGTAATAACATTCTGTTTATTTGTTGACTATGCCACTTTCCTCATACTTTCGGCCAACACATATGTTGCCATGTTCATTCCTCCACTCCCAGTATCTCAGACATGATACTGGTTACCACCTCCGAAACTGCCCACCCAAAGAAAGCCATCCACTCTCTGCACCTCTCATTATTAATCCTGCTTTCAATCAGTTGTGCACAAGTGGTGCATCAAGGGGCAAAGTGGGGGTACAGTTGCAAATAAAATAATAAGTGACAGAAAAAGAGTAGCTAGAAGTACAGAAAAGGTAGGCGTGGGAGATGGAAAAAAGAGACAGGGCCAGTGGAAGATTTTTTGCAGTTGTGTATAGCATGACCTCCGCCCAAGGTGCACTTCAAATGAGGACTAGCTACATTACTCAAGGCCAGATTCAGTTTGTACGTTTTTTAGGCACAGGAAGATTAAGTAATTTGCCCAAGATTATAGGATGTTGGCCTGAGTCGACATCTCTAGCTGTAAGGCCACATCCTCTCTTTGTGCATACTGAAGTAATACGATATTTGCTGCTAAGTGAAGCCAATACAGAAATTCAAAATCTCAAAGGTTGACTTTGAATGCAGAATATCCACGATGCAGCGTCCATCAGGAAACGGTGAGGTCAAGGTAAACAGCTGACAGGCAACTCGGAGGCACAGTTTCAATTGACGAGTACCCACGAAGCAGGCACTTTAGTGAGGTGAGATATGAGATCAGCCTTAGGACACCACATAGTGGTGGTACCAGATTACTGCAAAAGTCGTTGCCAGGAGCAATGAAAGTCCTTGCAATGTTCTAGACCTCCCAACTCCATGATTCAGCTCTTGCTTTTTGTGATCTCGATTTTGTTAAACTTAAGACTCTGCACTTTACCACTGCTAACCTGTGCTAAAGTGTATTTGCTCTCTCCTTTAAACATGGTGAAATTGGCTTAAACCCAATTGGCACATTTAATTTAAGCCTCTAGTAAAGTGGCACTACAAGTACCCAGGGCCTGTAAATTAAATGCTACTAGTGGGCCTGAAGCACTGATTGTACCACCCACTTAAGTAGTCTTTTACCCTGTCTGAGGTTTGCCATTGCAGACTATGTGTACAGTTTTAAACTGCCATTTTGACCTGACAAAGTAAACCTTTTGCCATGACTAAAACCATACGATTGACCCTAAACAGCCCATAGGGCAAGGTGCAGTGTATTTAAAAAGTTCGACATGTACTTTTAACTTAGACATATTGTGGTAGCGAAAAACTCTCAAATGTATTATTTACTACTGCAAGGCCGGCCTCTCCTATAGAATTACATTGGGCTAACTTATTACATTTAATATGTGAAATCTTGCACTTTGGAGCATGAGGAATGTCAAGTTTGGTTTCTAAAGAATTATAATTTAAAGCCTTCTTTAATGGTAAAGTTGGATTTTAAGTCATGATTATGAAAATGGCTCTTTTAGAAAGTTGGAAAGTTGGTACTTAAAAAAGGCTGGCTACAG
The DNA here is from genome assembly GCF_964261635.1 of Lissotriton helveticus. Lineage (NCBI taxonomy): Eukaryota > Metazoa > Chordata > Amphibia > Caudata > Salamandridae > Lissotriton > Lissotriton helveticus. Next base: position 118,601,572 of record NC_136060.1, on the reverse strand, counting down.
ACTGCGGACATTTCAGGCCCACCCACTGTCTCTACTAAAGTGGTGTGCAGACATCCACAGACATGGGAACACAGACAGGGGTCAGCCCAGGCTGACTTTGAAAGCGAGAAAAGCTGGTGAAACTAGGAGAACCCTGTCCGATGATTGGGAGTCCACTGTAACCCCCCCAGGAAATGTCAACACTGGCAGCCACACTGCAACCATGCAACAAAGCCTGCACTCTGTTGATGGGAAAATAGGTACCCTGAATCTCCAAATAAATTATCTCACAGTCAAGCTGTAAAAACACACGACTCGCCTAAATGAAGCAGACAGCGCATCTCAGCGACTGAAGATGACATGCCCACCATAAGTACCAAGTGCCTCCATATGGGAAAAGTATAAGCTATGATCCAGGCTAAGAATGAGGACTTGGAAGCTCTCTCCCGGCCGAATAATATACGCATTATGGGGTTCCCCAAGTCAACTAAAACTGGGAAAATGGAGGCGTGCGTAGAAACCCTACTGAAAGAGGTCTTTGGCACTGACAACCTTTCTCCTCTGCTAGTGGTCGAACAAGCACATAAATCACTAATGCCCAGACCACAGCCTGGGGTACGTCCTCATCCAATCATTGCAACGTTTTTAAACAACAGAGATTGGAACACTGTGCTACGGATGGAGAGGGACAAACAGTCCATCCACTATCAAGGTAATAACCTAGAGTTTTTCCAGATTTAACAGAAAGTGTCCAGGCAGCACACAAAGACCTTCTTCATGTTTTAAAAGCTCCAACATGTGGAAATACCGTACATGATTTGAACCCAGCTCGACTATGGATCGATCACCAAGGAACAACCAAGATCTTTGCGACCCCAAATGCAGCCATGGGCAACATCAAAAAACTGACACCTCGAAAACTGATTCAGGCAGACGCTGATGGAGAACAGGAAGGCAACTGACCACAGGGATGTGGGGGCTTTCCACTGTGCTCCGCTTTGATCCAAGCTGTGGGAGATACCCTTACTGACCTGATCAGGGCTTACTGAGCCAGAAGGCAGACTGCACACTGGGGTAAAGCAATCAATAGTGGTGCAGTTACCTTGTATCTTCCCTGGAATTGATGATCTGACACCCTGCCAGGCACGGTGTGCAGTTTATGGCCCGGTGAGTCATTTGACACACTTCTGTTTGGAACATTTGTTGGTCCCTTGTTTTCTTAAATAAGGTTAATTGCTGCCACCACACTCCTCTATGTTCTTGATTTGCGCTCACTGATTAACATTGACATTCCCTAGCCACCTTCTGTTTCAGTGGGAGGGCTCACCGGAACTATGGTCACTCCACAGCAGGTAATCCCCAGATAGTTTATTGGTATGTTTCACTAGAATACACATGACTTTTTGCTACCTATTAATAGGGTCATTGAGTACATAGGATGTCTTTAGCATAATTGGAATGCTGAAGTGGGTTGGGGGAGGGGATACACCTAGGATGGGGAGACTTTCCGTTACCACAATTCCACTGGATGTTATTGCCATGTTGATGCACACTACGCATGGGAACATGCTACATAGACCCTGGATTGCACAGCCCTGCCGGACATGGCACTTACCTATAAGTGAATATCCCTTCCCACATGGAATGTAAGGGGACTTAACAACCTTGTAAAATGTGCCAGGTTCTTGTTTATCTCGATCGTAATAACTTGCAATTACTACTGCAAGAGATGCACTTGACACAACATATGGAAAGCACAGTAGGCATGAAATGGGTGTCTACACGTCTAGCTTGCTCCTACTCAGCATACTCTAGAGGAGCATTGGTCCTGGTCAAGAGGGGCACTCCCTTTGTGCCCACCCACTCGCATGTAGAAGCACAAGGTCGATGCAGCGCAAGTTATGCTGAACTTGGTAACACATATGGGCCCAATGAAATCAACCCTAATGTTTTTAGATTTGGACCAAGCTACTTGCCCTGCAGCCATTGGTCATTCTGTGGCAAGGGGATTTTAACACATGTCTCTACTCAATATTACACAGGTCAGGTCAGACTGAGCGGCATGAGAGGCAGGCAGCCAGAGTACACTAGGATGGCATGGAGGAGAGTGACGTATTGGACATGTGGGTACTGCGCAATCCCACCAGGCGAGAGGGGACCTTTATCTCCTCAGTGTCAAGGCTATGTGATCAATTGACTAGAAGAAGTGTGAAAATTACAAGTAAAACTGGAGCATTTCAACGAACATGCTAAAATACTGTAGTGGAGTGCACAGTAGGGATGTTTCTTCCTTCCCGGAAAATGGATCTATCCGTGCAAACTTTGGTGTTACCGGATAAATCAGGCTTTTTACCCACTCGTTCCACAACCTATAACCTATGCACCATTTTTGCCCTACTGCACAAATTGGACTCCACTACGGAAGCGGCAGCAGGGCTCTTAGATGCTGCTAAAGCTTTTGACTCTATGGAATGCCTCAATCCTTTAGCCAGTGGATACAACTACTTTACACTAAACCATGTGTAAGGGTATGGATAAACAGCATCACATCAGAACCGCTTATTATTCGAAGTGGTACACAGCAGGGTTGCTGCAGCAACATTCTGATTCAGCGCTATGCTTTGGCTGAGGCCTATAAGTATAACATTATATCCAGACAACATGGTCTTGTGTATGCTCAGCCCCGTGACCTACTTAGCACTGCTTATCAGAGAATGCATAAATTTTTAACGCTAAGGTGGTTAAGTATTAATTGGTCAAAATCTGTCCCCCCTGACTCCACATACACAGCAGCTTCCTCTCGACTGCCCTCTGGAGTGGTACAATGATCCAGTTAAATAGCTTGAGGTTTGGGTACACAGGGACACAGACTTGGTAATCAGGGAAAACTATGGGCGGGTGGTCCCCAAACTGGAAGACCAAGTAGCCACTGTCGCTAGCGGATAGAATAACGATCTGAAAAATGGTTGCTCATCCACCTTTTTTATACCTGCTCATCAATATTCCAATTGCACTGCCTCTCTTTTTTTTTAAACAGTACTCTCTTCTATGATAACCTTCATATGGGCAGGCAAACAACCCAGGATTCAATGGGAAGCACTCACACTGCCATATGCACAACAAAGGTTTGGAGCCCCAGATCTTTACCTATATTACTTATGCGCCTAAGCATTTTTCACACATTACTGACATCCCCCCATGCATGTGTACCATATCTAGTGATAGAATCTCCGACCTCAGAAATCCCTCACACAGAGATCAACACCGTCAAGTGCAGAACAATGGCTTGGCAGACGCTAGATGCATGGTGCCATAAGACCCCGATTTATGTGCTGGCTCTCCCTCTAACGTATCACCGGAAGAAATCTGTAAAACAAAACAGGCAATCACCCTACTGACTGGCACCAGCCTGTGGACTATGGGAGACATATTCCAGGGTGGGTCTTTTATTTTGCTCCCGGAATTCTCGTCCGGACAACCACAGACTTCTCTTCTTACCGTCACTTATTTTCACTTTAGTGTAGCTATACGGCAGTTGTACCTATCCTTCCCCTCAGAGCCTGCTGTGCTTTGATTCCTCCAAGCTTTATTCACTAGCCCTACCCACAGGCACCTAATTACCATCCTGTACAATGCAGCTCAGAGGGAGAGACATACTAACACACAACAGGCCCTAGAAACAATGAACGCTGAGCTAAATGTGCCTTTGACTGTAGAAGAATGGTGTTTCTGATATACACTCACAGGTATGCTCATCCTCAACTGCAACCTATTCATCATAAATTTCAAATACCTCCAACAAATGTATTACACACCTGTCAGGGGTAGGAAAGTACTCCTTTTGGCATGGCTACCTCCCACTTTTTGCCTGACTCTGATTGCAACTTTGATTGGATGTGCACTGGGATCCTGCTAATTAGGTTCCCACTGCCTGAGTTATGTCCCAAAACTGTACCTTTATTTACACAATTGGCACCCCTTTGGGCCCCCTATAAGTTCCTTACAAAAGGTACCAGTGGTACCAAGGGCATTGTGACCACAGAGGGTCTCTAAGGGTTGAAGCATGTATTACGCCGCCCTAGGATACCCCTCAAACACATGCACACTGCATAGTGAAGCCCTTCTGAGGAAATTGTCTGGGAGCTTGTCAATACGAGTTCTATAGCTTCATGATGGCTTCACCAACATCTCAGATTAATGAGCCCACACTGATGCCAGTGTTGGATTCATTAATACATGCACCCAGAGAGCATCTCAGAGTTGCCCCCTGAAAACATACCAAATCACTAGTGTGTGCCTGGCTGGTCTGCACCAGCCTGCCACCTCTCGACATGTTTCTGATCCCCTGAGGTGAGACCCTTTTGCTCTCATGGGTCAGAAAAAAAGCCTGTTCTGGATGGAGGTGCGTCACACCTACCCCCAACCAGGAACAGCATTGAAGGGCGGTGAGCCTCAAAGGTTTCCCCCCCTTTCTTATGATCGCCAGGGCCTCTGCAGCTAGAGAGGTGTGTCCCCTCCCAGTGAGGACCACCCCTAAGGTGTCCTGAGCTGTAGGGACCCCCTCATTTCAAAATCCTCAACACTGCTGTGGAGGATTTGGGCCAATAGGGTTAGGGGTATGCTCCCTCTCTGGAGGCAGTGGGCATACAAAGGGCGTAGTCAACCTAAACGCAAGTAGCAAATTGGCTATTACCTTCCTGTCCCTGTAACACCCCTACATTGAGTATTTAGGGGCATCCCTGAACCTTAATCCTCAGATTCCTGGTGACCTAAAGAAGAAGGACCAAAGAGCCGTACCAGAGGGGAAGACTCCAGACGACAACTGACTAGGCCCCAGCCCTACCGGCCTGTCTGCAGCCCTTTAAGAAACCTGCTCCAAAACGTGACTCATCCTGCAGGCCCAGCACTCTTTAAAACCTTAAGAAGACTACCTGCCTTCCCTAAAGACCAAGAGCTCCTGAGTACGATGGCCCTGTCCACAAAGAAACCAACAACAAGAACTCTAGTGCCCTGCTGAACCACACATCTTGACCTCCGGACCCACCTCTGCACCTAATGCCTCCTGCCCTAGTCAAAGTGGTCCACTAGTCCCAAGAAGGTTCCCCAGTGGTCTTGAAGCTTGAGTCCAGCCCAGAGTGACCTCTCCTTGACTCCACAACAATGCCTGCAGCCTCAACACTAAGGGTCCCCCAACCGCGACCGGCTACGGTAAGACTTTTACGACACCTAAAGACACCGTTGCACCTTCAGCCCTGAGGGCTTGGGGAGCTCAACCGACAGTGCACCTGTGGTCTTCGGCATCCCAACTTACCTCCAGAGTGACTGGTTCCCTTCTTCCAGCTTACTGGTCCAAGCCTGCCGACTTTGTTTGAGACTGTCGATCCCCATTGATTTGTATTAGGCGCCTGACACCGTGTTGGCACTCTGCACCCAGGCACCTCTGTGCCACTGAGGGTGTGTGTTTGGTGCTGCCTCATGCCCCCCATTGCTGGTCCGAAGCCCCGGAGATTAACACCCAACTCCAATGTTACCTACCTTCAACCACTACCTCTTAGCGTGCCCCAAGTCTCCATTGATTAAAATTGGGCCCAGTGACCATTTTGACCTCTACACCCGCCTACCCTAGTGCCCCAAGTTGTGCAGTCTCTATATTTACCTGACACTTATCCAGTACTGATCCTAAAACCCAAAGACAGGAATTGTAAGTCTTGTACTTACCTGTTCAATTGCATGATTGTTTTCCTTCCATAGGTTAACACTGAACTATTTAAAAAAATGCAGTGTCCACTTTTTATACTGAAAAACAGTGATATTGCAAAACGCATTTTACTGCAACAAAGTATCTTTGGTTCTAAGTAATAAACATACAAAAGGTAATATATTTACAAACAATTGGTATTGAATTTAGTTATTGAGTGTGTGTAATTATTCCTTGCCTGAGTGTGTACAACAAATGCTTAACACGGCCCTCTGATAAGCCTAACTGCTTGCCACCACTACCACAAAAGAGAGCAATAGTATTATTTACTTTATACTCTGTAAAGCCTCTGCAGATCCACTGGACTCTGTGCACACTATACCTTACTTTGGTATAGTATATACATAGACAGCTTCCTACACCAGGTTGTTTAGGAATAGGCTAAGGGCAGATGCAATTTGTGTACGTTGTAGGGAAACGCATGGCGGTCTCCGCCTCTGGACTGGTTGTGCCCTCCAGTCAACCCCTTTTGGGGTTAGGTAATGGATGCCCTTATGGCTATGGCTATCTGTTCTTCATACAACAAAACTATGCCTACTTGGCCAACCTTTGGGGCAGATTTACAAGCCCGCCGCGCCACCAGTACGTCACTTTTTATGACGTACTGGTGGCGCAGGGGGCTCCTCCATATTTACAAGGACAGGAAAAGCCACCCTGCGTGACTTTTCCTCTCCTTGTAAATACGTCCCCTTCACATGCAGCACTTTGCGTTGAAGGGGCATTCCATGGGTGTTGCTGTGGGTTTTCCCACGCAATACCCATGGAACAAGACACATCTCCAGATTTACGAGAAATCGTAAATCTGGAGATGCGTCTGAATGCTATGCCACCCTGGAGGTGGCGTAGCGAGGCGCAACGAGGAGAAATGTTTTCATTTCTCCTTGTTTTTTCCTCTTTCAATGCGTGCTGCATTCTACAGCACGCATTGAAAGAGCAAAATGCCTGTAGTGAATATTTTTGTGCAGGAAGGTGCCCCTTCCTGCAGTTTGTGCGCCAGCACAGGGGGAAGCATAGAGATGTGACATATTCTTGTAAATATTTTGCATCCCTGTGCTTGAGAAGTGCTGCAGCATGGCACAGCCAAAGGGCTTGCGGTGCCACGCTGCGGCACTTCCTTGTAGATCTGCCCCTTAGCGGCTACAACCTCTTAATCGTCCATTTGTGGCAGTAGCATTATTGATTGCGAAAAGGAGAGTGGCAATGAACTGGGTAAGAAGCACGCCCCTGAACAAAACAAAAAATTGGCTTGAGGATATGGTTTACTGTAAAGAACAATTGGAACTATACGCTGAAAAATTGCCTCTATCCTCCCTCCCGAAAGACATGATGCCCGTTAAGTGCCTATTTGTTGTCTCTACCAGATGTAATGTGTGACTCAAAGTACTGCTGTCAAATGATAATTGGATATGCAAAACGAATACAAAATGCTTATTACGCCAGGTTGTCATGTTATAGTGTGTGTAGCATGTGTTGACACATTGTTTTCACGCTATTACTGTGACTGAAGTTGTATGGACAAAACTCGATGAATAATTCCTGTTTTCTTTTTATCTTATTTCTTGTGGTATTTGCTTGCAATTGTTTTTTCATTTAACATGTTTTTAATAATTAAGCATCTTAAAAGTGTACTAAGACCTACTGGCATTGCTAATGCACTTTACTTAAGAAAAATAATTTTCTCCATGGGGAAAAATACACATTTTGGTGGTCTTTAATTCGTATTCCATCTTCCAAATAGATTTATTTCTGCCATGCATTTCTTACCTGGACGTAAATGAACTGTACAGAAGTTTGTGATTTTGTGTGGGTTCTCAAACTTTCCAGGGCATACTCACCCTTAAGTAATATTACAACTTACTGGAGTAATATTATTTGTGTGCACAATGATATACCAGTGCAAATTAATCTTTTTTGATTTGTTTGCACTAGTAAATTGTAAATTAAGCATTTTGTTTTGTAAACTAAGACCAGAGAGTTCTTTACCTCTCTTTTACCTAAGCCATAGAGTACTCCTTCATTTATTTTACGAACAAATAAAAACTGTTGGAGGTCTGTGGGAAACTGTTAATGAGGGTCTGTTGGGCTCTGTGTGTGAAGGTCTGTTGAAGATACTGGGGCCTGCTTCTCAGTCCATGAGTAATTTTCCTTCACCCACAAAAGTTTCTAAAAGAATATGCTATCACAACTTCTCTTCCTTCTCCCTTGCAACAGCACCGTCACAAGGCCATAGTCAGTGACAATTGTATTACGATCACTAGTCCAAAACTGCTTCTAAGAAGCTGCTTAGAGGCACTAATTCCTGAGCTGAAGGGGCTTGTGATCGTGACCTAAGCCGTGATTTGGCAGATGACATTAGAAATGACATTTTTGACATCACTGCTTTCATATCACCTCAATATTGGCATTATTGATGACACGACCATGGACACAGTTTCAAATCTTTGTTTGGATATGTGTTATTATTTAACAATGCTATGTTGCTAAGTTATTTATCAGTATAAATATTGTGAAGTCATGAGCATTACATGCGGGGTGTAAACTATGGTCTGTTTGGGGGGGTTGCTTTTATGTATAGCCTTACCGTCACTTGAATTGAAATTTAAAGGGAACTTTGGAGCTGTTGCAAACATATATTCATGTTTTTTGAGTAAAGGAAATCAAAACTTACCCTCCACAAAAAGTTTTCAGTGATTTTCTTTTCTTTTTTATGATACTCATCTAATCAATCAGTTCGCGGTACATACAGCCCAAACCTTTGTGCAGTTAGGTTTGGGCACATGGCTTGGCCTTTAAACCTGACTTGTGCCAGCCTTCTGCCATAGGCCTTTGCCAGGCTCCTCACCCAGCCGCCCATTCAAGTACAGGGCCTCCTCTCCTGTGTATCTGCAGGTACATTTTATTTTAGGAGTAGTTTTCTGGCCCTTTGGCAGAATCTGCCTTCCATGAACCTGACCCAGGTTGCATGAATCCCAATTGGAAAATCTGTTGTTTTTTATTTTAAGAGCCTGGGGACCCCCGGATCCAGTGGTGCCCCCTGCATAGCCCTGGGTGGCAGAGGATGCTCTCCTTGCTCCTTACGCTGTTTCTCATTTGTGTTTCATAACAGAGGCATCGCGCACTGCTTTGTGTAAGGGTGGCTGTAACAGTAATTTCCTGTAGGGGCCTCCCAGTCAGGACACTTGGGTTTCCGGAACGATTTTGGGTCTGCAATACCTCATTAGATGATGTGAGAAAATGCTACGTCATCAAATATGATTCATACATTTTTCATATAATGGGTCAGCGAACTGTCCACAAATCAACAGTGAAGGTAAACAAACGTCCCTGGCTGATTTATGCTTCAAATGTCTGCCCACACCTTTTTTAATGCAGATTTCTGAAACACTACTGATCAAATGATTTATATCAAACCAACCAAAAGCTCTCCTCTGAGTGATGTTCTATATTCAAGCTAAGTTTGATGTAATTCAGTTCAGTGGTTTATGCTATAATGCAGAGCAAAATATCTCAGGGTGTTTACTACTGAGTGTGCTAATCTTAACTGAGACCTGGAGGTCTGTGGCAGGGGGCTCTTTTCAGATCCTGCTAGTGTGCACCAGAGAACGTCATCACATGCGCATTGAAAGTGACGCTTGTATTTGTTCATACTACACCCCCAACCAAACAATCATTTCTGCTCAGACCAATGCAATAATGTTTCTGTCGGGAGTTTTAACAAATCTACGGGGAGACAGAAAGTGGGAGGGATGGGAGAATGAGGCGGCAAGAGTTCTGGTTCTCATATGTTGCTGCCATGTGCAGTGAAGGCGTTGCCATAGGGAGGCTGTCAGGATTGTGCCCTCTTTCGTGCCAGGTGGTTCTCACAAAGGCCTTTTACGGTCCTGCCCGCAGACCAGTTTACAGCAGAACAGTGCTTGACACAGTGCACACATTGACACCTCCCCAGTGATATGTGCACTTAACAAGAACATTTGACATTGACATTGACATTGCTCAGCTCCTCACTCAAGTCCCCATGTTCACACCACCACAGTGATACATTTTGGTCCATCTAGTCCCTTCCTTTCTCAGACCGTGCCAAGATCACATGGCTGAGGCTGTGTTCTATTTGGCACCTTAGTTTCTAGACCCCACAGGTTTTCTGATATTTACAAGTATGCTTTCTAGACTTTTCTTTGTCCCAGCTCCAATCTATACTTGGGTCTTGTTTTCCCTGTTTTCCTTCTTGTGCTTGTCTAGTCCTTCCCCCTCCAAGAAGCAGTGCAACCTTTCCTCTCCAGCTGCAGCTCTCATTCCCAGCAGCTGGCTATCTGTTTTTCATTGCCTCCCTTCCGCCATCTCCACTCCTCCAGTACCTACTTCGTTATGTTATGTTAGTGGGTAGTTATAGTGCAGGGGTTAAGCCATTTATTGGTTTAAAACCAGGTTTTCAAGTGTCTTCTGAAACATAGAATAAAGTTTCACGCTGTTGGAATAAAGTTATCAAGTTCCAAGTGTTTGCAGCAGCTACGGTGAATGATTTACCACCATAGAAGGATGTCTTTGATATGGGGTCAGAGAGGAGGACTAAGTTGCGAGACTTCATGTTTCTAGTGGTATTATGCCACGAAAGTTTAGATCCAAGAAACATTAGAGAACGTTTGCCTTGTGCAAAACATTAATGGATTTAAATATTATCCTGTGATGTACAGGTCATCAATGAAATGATTTTAAGATGGGTGTATTAAGATCCTTTATAAGTAAACAACAAGAGAGAGAGGGTGAGGAACTGGAGCCACTCTTGGACCCCCTAATAAACAGTAAAAAACAACAGAAGAGTGGAGCAAAAAAACAATGGCGAGCCAGCAAGGAGAGTCACTCTTATTTTTTATTTTGGGAGAGGGTGGCGCCGCGGCCAGGGCGACTGACGCTGGAATCTGGGGATCACGGTTTGATCCCCGGATCCGGCGGCAGGTTAGCCCAGCACCATGTGACTCTGGGCAATAGCTTGCTTAATCTTCCCGACGGCCCCCAGCGCCTAGAGACCCTTACGGGTGATTGTTCGCGCTTTACAAATGTGGATTATTATTATTATTATTATTATTATTATAAAAAAGAACCCTCACTCACCAACCTAGTTGGTGACATGCTTCATCATTGGGTTCCCACCAGAGAGGCCGAGTGCCTCTCTGGTGTGCTTCAACGCCTGATTACAGCGGAGCAGGTTTTGTGATTGTAATGGTGCAAATTGTGATAGTGTGGAACTTAAAATTGCCTTTACCAATCCAAAACTTTATTGGTGGAGTGTTAAGGCAAGGTTAAAACACTAAAGGTGAGGTGGATGTAAGACTGGTGAATTGACCAGTCAGATCGCTATATGGTCCCAGCCTTACATCCACCTCACCTTTAGTGTTTTAACCTTGCCTTACCACTGCACCAATAAAGCTTTGGATTGGTAAAGGCAATTTTAATTTTCACACTATCATGATTTGCACCATCACAATAAAAAAACCTGCTCCGCTATAATCAGGCGGTGAAGCACACCAGAGAGGCACTCGGCCTCTCTGGTTTGAACCCAATGATGAAGCATGTCACCAACTTGGTTGGTGAGTGAGGGTTTGATAGAGCGCCATGTTATTCTGAAATTTGTTGGGGTGCATCATAATCACTGATAGTTAGCACCTACATATTTAGAGGACTGTATTAGTATGTATTCATTATAACGTATTACTAAAATTGCATATGTGAGAGTGCTTAAAATATATAACCATGTAGTTATGCAGATCACAGTATAAGTTAGTAGAAAATGTGTTTTAGACAATGTAGAATGTATTAAGTTACGTATAAAGTGATGCATTAGGATTAAACGTGCACCATATTAAAGTTGCACATGTAGGTTTGCTTATTCATGTAATCGAAAAATAATGCATTAGGTGATGGTAAATGTAATGCTTACAACGTGACATTAGAAAATGTGTATTTAAATGTATAATGGCCTGCTCGCATATGAGTACAAGAAGAGGCCTATTTGTGATTTCTTATGTTAGCCAAAATATGTAGGCCCGAAATGTGTTTTCCTTGGGAAGGCTCTTTTTCTTGAGTTAAACGTAGACAGTGAAACTTGTGTGCGTGCAAGGTCGAGTTGTTTACAAGTTCCCAGTTGGAGGTGCCATGACACATGTCTCATTAGGCAGAATAACCTTTTTGTTTTAGGAGTAAGGATGGTAGGAACAGGCGCTGAGGGAGTCAACTGGAATGTAGATAGTATGTTTTAAGCGAAGATGGTGTCTGGAACTCAAGGTCGACCCAACAGTTCTTGGATGAAGTCAGAGTTTCGATGGAAAATTACTGAGAGCGGACCTGCCTGAAGGGGTGTGCGAAGGACGTGCCCTACTGTTTTGGGATTTTTCATTAGGGACAGCACCCCGTGGGTGGAGCAGAAGAGGGCAAGAGGGTAGCAAGAAGGAGCATCTTAGAACAAGCTCTGTAGCTTTGGCTACTTACCTTTGCAAAGTGAGTGTACTTCTGAGGAAGTCTTCACTGCTGACTAAGCATGGGCGTAAAATCCATTCCGCTCGCGGATTTTGCGGATTTTCGGTAAATTCGCAATCCGCGAACTCTCGCGAACTTGCCGAAAATTCGTAAAATCCGTGCGAAGCGGATTTTTTGCTTGGTCGCACTTGCCAACTAGAATACTATACAATTTCGCGGGAGTAAATACTTGCGAACACGTAGATGCGGCGGGCAGCGACAATCTCGCAATTGCGAGATTGCAAAATTTGCAATTTCGCACAAGAAATCCACCAGCAGGCAGCATAAACCATGAAAATTATGATTTTGATCAGAATAACTCCTCAGGTTGATATTTGCCTGCACTTTTTCTTTGCAAGGAGCCCATTTTGGGGGGTGGGGGTGGGAGGAAGGAAGTGCCCCACAGTCTCCAACTTCCTGTTCCTGTCCACCAGGCTCCTCCCAGTGCTTTCTTCATGTGCTGGTTACTTTTGTAGGAGAGTAGGGTCTGCAATCCTATGATCACCCAGATTTTTGCTTTTTGCTTCACTGGTTTACGACTTTCCCTGGCTGTGGGCCTGCTAATCAGACCCACAGCCTAGCTGTTCTCTCTATTCCAAATTGTACCCAGGTACTGAATTGGCACTGGGCCCTCTCCAAGTCCCTGTACCCAGGGCAGAGGTGCACCCAGAAGTCTCCCAGGGGCTGCAGCATGTATTATGCCACCCCTGGGCTGACTAACTAAACTGACGCAACTAGCTGCTTGACAGCTGGGGCAAGGTGGTGTACTCACCCTTTGCTTTAGATATAGTATACCTATATCTAAACCTAAAATGGGCACACAGATCTCCTATCAGTCACTCCTATGGCAGGCCTTAACAATCCTGGAGGCAGAGTGCTTGGAATCGTGTGAGATAGTGCTCTGGCATGAGCTGAGCCTGTCTGCGGCTTTCGGGATCTATCCCTTAGCCGTTTCCATGATAGCGTCAGACCATATACTCTTAAGTGCCTTATAATCCTCGCGGTTATGGTAACTTTGGTCTGACAGTATCTAAACATGTCGTGTAAGGTGTCATACGCTTTGGAATACTACCCCCTCGCCAGTTCTGGCGACGGGGGTAGCATTCCACCCCTCTAGAGGGAGAAGACATGTTGGTAGCTGTAACCCCGGTTAAAGTTAACTCAAGCCTCAGCTCCACAAGATGGATGCTGCCACCGAGACACAAGTCTGCCCTCCTGCTGCTGGGAGTCCTTCCAGCAACGGAGGCCTGGACAAAGGGTTTCCTGTCAGGGGCGGTGCCAGCACCATCCCAGACAGGATTTTGTGTATCCCAGGTAGGCAGGGCTTTAGAGGAAGGTGACTGCAAGTGGCACCCCGGTGCTCACTATGCATAGGCCGGCTCAAACCAGTTCTGGGGGCACACCAGCCCCTGAGCTGGGGAGAGACCGGACAAAGGAGAGGGGTGTAACCACCCCCCTCCTAGTCCCACCCATAGGGCAGGACTTAGTCGCGTGCCAGCCCCTTTTCTCAGGATAAAGGTAGGAGCAGGCCCCCTTCCAAATCAGATCATCTTTGAATCCTGAACCTACTTTCTACGAAAGGAACTCAAGACTTCTTCCTAAGATTTCTCCCTTGTGACTAAGGAGTAGTCACCCTGCACCCGCAGGCACCAACCAAGCATCGCGGGTTGCTGTAAGTCTCTCCTCCGGATCAAGACTGCCCAGCTCGACGAGAACCGGCTTCCCTGGCACCTCTGACCTCTACCTACATCATCAGCCACGCTGAGATTCGTGGGTGTGACGAGACCTCGAGGGACCGGCCATCTTCAAGACTGCACGACGCTTGCCCAGCACGACCACCGAGGGATCCTTGAGTGAGTGCTTTGGGGTTTGAGAAGCCCCGACCCTAAACAGCTCCAGCACCGAAGTCCAGCCCTCCAGCATCCACGAGATCTGCGTGGGGCCCTTCTGCTCTTTGCTGCTCACCGCGTTGTCCAGGACACTTGCCCGTTGGCTAGTGGCCCTTCTGACGACGAACCACGACGACAACACCGCTGGTCTGGTTGCTCCAGACTGGCCCTTGCTCCCCTCCAACAGAGGAGCACCCCGGACCCTCCTGGTCCACTCCAGGCGCCATTTTGAGTCCACCGCGTGGGCTTGCATTTGCCAAGAGTTGTTGCCCCAATCCTGGGTCCAGCGACGTCGACAGCAGATACCATCGTGGGACAGCTCGCACCTCCATCCTGGTCGCCGACAACGCCTCCTGGTCCGAGAGACTGCAGAGCCCAGCGTCGCCCACTCACCTGGTCGAGGTGACTTCGCCCGGTGCCATCCTGGTGCCCACCTAATCACTGGCTAGTGATTCAGGACTTGGTCCCCTCTGCTTACAGGTCTCCATCTTCATCGATCCAGGCTTGGATCACATCGAACATCTTCACTGGTCGCCTGCCAGCAACTTCTTCTTTCAGGCTCCATAGACTGTAACAAGGATTCCCGACGTCTTTTCAGACCTATGCAGCCGCAGCCCCTGGGCTAGGTAACCTAAGCATTTCGGTGCTCCAGCATAGCTTAACTATCTAAGGGTCCAGATCCTTTTTCGTTTTCAGCCTATCTAGTCGGATTCGTCCGATAACTGTAACTTTGCATTTACTAGCCTCCATAGACTTTGTTCCGCATCCCGCGTGAGAGTGCACACTCTGCACCCGATCTCCCTAGGCCTCCTGCTTGTAATCTAAAGGTTCAGTAGTCTAGTCCTAGCGATCCCAAAGCCTCTGAGAATAGTTACTTACCTGCTAGTAATTCGCATTCCACTTTTGTAGTATATGGTTTTTCGTGCCCCTCGGGCATTTGTGTAAATTGTGCGACTTTAAGTATTTTCTTAAGAGTTTTGTGTTGTGCTTAGCTCCCTGACTCATAAAGAGTTCAGGGTAGTATTGTTATAAATAAATATACTTTTATTTTCATAACAACTTGTGTGGTGTCCTTTCACTTGGTGTTCAAAGGGTAAATGTGATGGTAAAACAGCTGGCTTAACACGCCCTCTAGAGTTTAGCCTAAAGACTGCTCGTGTCCATGCTACTAGGATAGCTGGTCTATCAGGTTGACTTACAACCAATCATAGCATATCAGGCCAACTTCTCACAACTTTGATTTGGATCTTGACCTTGAAGGATTACTTTTGTGGATGCTGCTGGATATTTGGATTTTTGCAAAACTGAAAGCACTCAGCAGGTGCAAAAGTTCAATCTTATCATTAGTAACCATTCCCTGTAGTGCTTCCTGAGGGGCCCCTTCAGAGTTCATTTGCCTACTTGTAACTATTCTATGACCCTGCTCTGACCCTCACAGCAGCCTCAGAGAATAGCTACAAGTATACAACAAAGGTCCTGTTAAAAAAATTACACTGCAACAGAAAGCAATTACAGACAAAACTGAAAGCACTCAGCAGGTGCAAAAGTTCAATCTTATCATTAGTAACCATTCCCTGTAGTGCTTCCTGAGGGGCCCCCTCAGAGTTCAGCAAATTACAGATAAGGAAGCAGGTGCCAGCCAGACTGGAAGTTTAAATTCAGTGTCACATTAATCAACCCCAAATTAATTCATGTCAGTTGAAGCAGGGCAGGTGTGCTTGCTTTTTTTCACCCCCATAATCTACAGTGATAAACCAACCAGAGGGTGGCAGTGATGTACCAGAGGGTGGCATGGGTGTACCAGAGGGTGGCAGTGGTGAAACAGAGGGTGCTGTGAACCTGTGATGATGAACCAGATGTAGAAACTACATAGTCGCGGCCGTTGCGAGCCGACAAGTAAGTTCGCAATTGCGAACTGGTACAGAACCCTCGCGAACTGGCAGAAATCCTTGCGAACACACAAAAAAAAATATCCGCAAATTCGCGAGAGTTCGCGGATTTTGCGGATTGCGAATCCGTAAATACGCAAGTTCGCGGATTGCCAATTCGTAAAATCCGCCCATGCTTACTGCTGACACCTTTTTCTCTTGCCTGGGAATGATGCTAAGTAGGGATGCCACTTTAATGTTAGTATAGGGACAGATTAATAATCTTTCTTTTCTTTAGGTCAATGCAGTCAACTCGTCAAATAGGGACTGTAATTGTCTTCCTGATGCGTTTAGAAGTGATGTTTATCATCATCTTGAGTCGGATGAGACTCCTGCTTAGGATTATGTTTGTATTAGTGCCAGTTTATTTTCTTACAAAACACAGAAGAGGAGACCAGGTCAATTAGTGGTGTGCTGTCTTGAATGGAGGGAAGGATTCATAAGAACCCCCGTGTCGGTAACTGTGTTGGGTCACTCCTGGCAGAAAAAGTCTTTTTCTGCCAGGAGTGACCCAACACAGTTACCGACACGGGGGTTCTTATGAATCCTTCCCTCCATTCAAGACAGCACACCACTAATTGACCTGGTCTCCTCTTCTGTGTTTTGTATCTAGTGCTGGGGCACGAGCTGACAGGTCATTAAATTATTCCCCCTTGACCCTCCACACATTTGTTTTTGAGTTTATTTTCTTAACCTCTTGCTGAGGTGCTTATATGTCCAATTGTTTTTGGCTTCGTAATACATTTCAAAACTTTATTTCTGTTGTCAGTAGTTTATTAAATTGGACTGATTTGGTCGCTGGTAAATTACAATTGAAAAGAGTTTCTCCCCTTTACACTTCTTAGCAGACAAGAAAGATCCGAAATAAGAGGATTCGAGAATTTGGTAAGATAAGGTTAAAAATACAGATAAGAAATGCGCGTCATCAGGTTCTTTTTAGAAAATAAGAGTGACTCTTCTCGCTGGTTCGCCATTGTTTTTTGGCTCCACTCTTCTGTTGTTTTTTACTGTATTAAGCTCCTGTCTGGCATGGCCATCCTGAATGGGAACTGTTGCATTTTGCACAAGCTGAAGCTACTGAATCAGTTTGTCAGAAGAAGCCAAGTAGACTGAATTAGAATAGTCCAGCCTTGACTAGATCAATGTATTACGGTATGCAGTATTTGGAAGTCAGATTTCAGAAAAAGAAGAATTGTCTTTACAACTTTGAGCTGAATCAGGCAGCTCTTTGTTACCTTGGTGTTCTGACGTTTCTGTGAGACAGAAGAATCAAGGTGAATCCCTAAATTTCTGATGGTATTACCAAGGACTGGTCGATGTCCTATTTACGTGGTCCAAGACATCTGGTTCAATTGATCAATACTGATGAGGGTAAGCAAGGCCTCAGTTTGTTTGACAATTCAGCTTCCGAAACTTAGTGGCTCTCCACCATCAAGTGATTGGCAAGCAATCATTCAAATGTTTATGGTTAGAGTTCTAAGTATAAGTTTTCTAAAAACATGAGATGGTGAAGATAAACTGTGTGTCATCTGCATACATATAAAATTGTGCCCCGGAGCAGTGGGAAGACTGTAGAACCCCGGAGAATACCACAATTAATTGAACTGGGATTCGACTTGAAGCAGAAAAGAGAGGCAGCCTTAATTCCTTTGGTAATATAGGTTTAAATTCATTTTAATACTCAAAATGAGATGCCTGTCTCTTTTCAGGTTTGTATGAGAGTTGAGTGGTAGATGGTGTCGACCATAGCAGGGCGATCCAAAGTATAAGGGCACCAACACCACCATCACCCACCACTCTTCATAGGTCATCTATAACTGAGAGTAACACGACCTTGGTGCTATAACCCATCCTAAAGCCAGACTGAAAGATATTAAGTCACTTATTCTCTTCTGCAGATCTTGCTGGGATAAAAGCTTTTTTCAATATTTTACCCACATAAGGTAATAATGAGAAGGGGAAAACGTTACAGGGTACACTCATTCTAAGGGTAGGTTTTTACAGTAATTGTTTAACAACTGCCTACTTCCTTTCAGCAGGGACTATACCTTGCGAAAGACAACTGTTAAAGAGCCTCAGAACACCTACCTTAAAAAAGGATACAGATGTTTCAAGTGATTAGTAGGGTATAGATCATTAGGTGACCCAGAAGGTTGATGTTGCCAGTGGACATCAGTTAACTGGGCTTCAGTAATGTGGTCTATGCTACCACTTCAGCCTGGAGTTCTATTTAAATGGATTTCCTTACTTTTGCAGGGTGGGGATATGAACACAATCATAATGACATCTATGATCCTGATGATTATAACTTCAAAAAGGTGGAGAGTTTATTACAACTTTCTTAGTGGGAGAATAGTGAAAACAGAAGATCTAGGTACTTGAGGTTTAGAGACAAATTGAAAAGGTTCTTTAGATACATATGAGGTAGATGCAATTCATTTAGAAAAGGAGGCTTTCTTTGCCTCCTGCATTTTATTTTGATAAGTACCTGCTGTTCAAGATAAACCTGTTTATCTTTGACAGAGTAACATGATATTCGTTCCTTTTCTGCTGGTGTGTTAATAATTTTAAGTATTTGAATTCAGAAGAAAACAGGTATTTTTGTCAGAGTTTATTTTAGTCTTTATACTGATGCATGAACCATCTGTTAAAGAACAGAAGAAAGGCTGTTATTGAGGTAGTTAAGCTGGGTAGTAGGGTCATCTGACTTTATGGTGTCAAATGTTGTAGAATGTACTGTTTTAATAGCAGGACTGTCTAACAAAGTGTTAATGGATTTTCAGTTTCGATCAATGCATTAAAAGGCCAGACCCATGTAGCACTTAATCCCCAAAAGAGGATCTCAAAATGGCCGGTCCAAAGAAATTGAATAGGATCATACAAAGTGATGTTATCCAAGGTAGCCTCTACTGGATAATGATGGGGACTTAACTTAAAGGGTGGCCTTAGAGCATAATAGTTTTGAATAAAAAACTTTTCGAAGTTTGGACTTGTAGCAGAAGAAATATCAAGTCAAAAATTCAAATCACCAAGTATGGTAAAGTTTGTTTTTTCTGCCGCTAGAGGCCCACTAGCCTCAATTAATGAGGAAAGATTATTGAGGTGGGGAGTCAGGGCGGGGGGTATATGAGCAAAAATATCAATCCAACACTGCTCATAAGGTGAGACTCTTCCAGGGTGGTGTCTTGTTTGTCTAGAGCTGGTGGGAAGCCAGCCAGATGAGATATCTCAGGCTTTTCAGCAGTTGAGGGCTTGGTGACACGTGCTCAGTGGAATTGTTCAGTGGAAAGACATTTTGGATTGCAAAAGGCTGATATGCTAGCTATGTGATTGATGTCAACTGTGAAGGATGTCCGTTGACAAAGAGTTGAAAGTGTTTGCAGACCCACAGTACTGTCAAATATTATTTTTCTACTCAAGAGAAACGTCTTCCAGCATCCAGAAACTGTGATTGACATATGCAGCAATGCGATGAAGAACTTCAAGATCAAAGTCAAGCTGAGCCAGTATGGATCCAGTAGCAGAGAATAAGCATTCACTATGATCTTCGTGTGAAGATCAGCATCATAAAAGGCCAAGTCACTAGTGCCAGTGATGCAGTATTTAAAAGCTTTGAATGCTGTTTGACATCTCGGCCACAGTTCATAGATCTAAACCTTTTTATTTGATCTTGAATTTGTGCTGCATGGATGGAAGAACAGGGATGTATCTTCCACAATGATTGCCACTCTCAAGAAAGGACCTGTGGGCCCAAACATTACACAGAGTTGGTGAAGACATGATGGTTTTTATCTTGTCAGGATCAAAACACGTGCATTTGTGTGAGAATATATACAACAGAGCTTTAAAGGGATTCTATAATAAACATACGATTGCATGCATTCACAGCATAATTGGACCAATCTGTCTTTGTGCTCCACTATACATTTCTAAGCACTAAAATGTAATTGGTGGCATTTAAGTAATTTAGAATGTTTTGAATGATGTACTGTATTCCCATTACAAAACACAAGCGTTGCAGAGGAAAAAGCAAAGTTGAGGCATTTGTATCTGGAGAGCTACTGATGTGTTACAAAATAACTTAGGTAACTTGGGGTCTCTTTCAACTCCAGTTGTTGGAGGCCTTTATTTAAGTCTAATTTCGAAAGAAAGTTGTGCCATTAGCTTGGTGGATTATGTCTTGAATGCGTGGAGTAAGGTGTCTCCTTTTATATGGCAAAGCTGGGCTGGCTGGATCCCTACACATATGTGAATCTTGTCTCCAGACTGCCATTTAGGCAAAGGGGTAATGGAAGAAACCCAGCAAGTGGGCCTTCTACTTGTTTGATGATATCTTGTTTCAAGAGGTTATTAGTCTTCTCTTTCACATATTTTTGAATGTTCAACTGTATGCCGCTGGAACGTTGGACCACTGGATTCAGGGATTTGTTGAAGTGTAGTCTAATATAGCATCTGTTTTAATTTGCTATGGCCATTGAAGAGAGCAGGAAACATTTTTTCAATGTCGTCACCTTCAGAGGACGTGATCTTCACAACCAATTAACAAAGGACCAGAAGAAGATGCATTGACATAGCAAATCCGGAGCTCAATAGGCAACAAGGCCCAGCAGCCACTGCAACTCTGCAAACTTTGAAAATAGCGTTTGCACATGAGGCGAATTCAACATCGGTCATGACTTTAAATGGCGATACCCATTCCACCAAGAAGTTGACTTTAAATCCATTAACACAAATGTCAAATATGAATCTTGGTTTTCCATTCTTTGATGACACTGGCTTCAGTGAGGAACCAGTCCTCACAGCTGATTCTCAAACCTTGTGCAGTGACCTGGAAGTATGCTGGGAATATACTTTGAATTGTCAGGCTGGGATCCTGAAGATCATTGCAGTGAGGAGACTGAGAGGCATTATTCCTCACACCAAGGCTTCTGCAAACACTTTGGAAATAGCTAAATTTACCACACTAATGGCATCTGATTCTCCAAGAGCAAACGTATCCACGTGATCATGCTTTTTCTTGGATTGTTGTCTATTATATATGTTTGCTTGAACTTGACATATTGATTTATCAGCTTCAGTTACCCAATGGTCTTGAGTCATGACTCTCATTTAAAATTCTGCTTTATGGGAGGCTCTCTAACCATGGCAAGCGTACAAGACTTTTGTAACACCTTCTGATGAAAAGCTAACAAATCAAGGCCAGTGATAATTTGAGACCTCAGTGCCTCTTCACAGTAAAATTTGTCAAAAGCTGGAAACACTGTTAAGATAAGCGTAAGATATTGCGCTCATAATCAACATTTTTGGTAAGGAAATATATTATAATGCAGTGCATTAGCTCAGCGCAAGGTGGTCCCCATTTTGATAATACTGAAAAATAGTACCTTTTGTGGTAGGACCTACCCAGAGCATCAAAGGCAGATCAATCTTTTCCAATTCTTGGTGCCAAACACGTCTGTGTGTAACTCAAAGTCTTTGATACAGCAACACCAAGAGGTGCAGCTTGTTTGAGTGTTCGTGGCTAAAGGTAGGTGGCACTTCATGGGCAAGACTGTCAGGGGGCACCACAATGGGTGTCAGACTCTGAGAAGTCTGTAGTGGTGACATATTCAGAGAGGAATGAACCTCAGGCTTGTTGCAGGTTGTCCTCATCAATCATCGTTTGTAAAGCGCAGCTAGTCACAAGTGAATGTCTCAATGCGCTGTGGTGGGGGGAGAGGGAAGGGGGGGTGGCGCAGCAAATCAAATCAAATCAACATTGTCACAGATGTAGTGAACAGGAGTCTTAGCATTATAATTACCTCTCACTACACATACAGTAATGGAGTCGCCTTGTCACCAAGTTGGAGTCTTCAGTACCACTGCCACTGTGTTTTCTTGACCTCAAGTGCCCTTTATTCTTGTCCTCACTACATATCGGTGAATAAATTGGAGAGCCCTTGTGGCCTAGAAACGGCTAGCAGCTAAATGCTGTAAATTGGAATTTAGAATAGAGAGGTAGCTTACCATTCATTTACGATTTGCTATTCTGATAAGGTCAAAGGCTGGTAGATAAATAAATGTGTAAAATGCTCAGCATTTCTTCGTTACCTTGCAATTACCGTTATATTTTCTCCAATAATCTTTAGAAATTATTTCAACAATTCACAAAGAGCTTTCTCCATGTGTTCTGCGTTTGAGGTTTTTGTCTAAGAAGGGGGGAAATCCTGTATTTCACTGCTTTTACCAATTTTTTTCCAGCTCGGACTTAACAGTTCAGGCTAGGCCACTAAAAAACGTCAAGGTAGCAACCCTAGACAGGGATCGTCCGCTTTGTGACTAGTTCACTTCAGTTTGGTCCAGCCCTCCACTTTCTGTTTGTGCATCCGAGACACAGGTACTGGAAGATTTCATGACGTGCTCCTTGGGAATGACATATCAATTAAAGGCAGCACGCTCACCAATGTACCCTTATACAATAGCAATGTTTTACAAAGCTGCAGTCCTGCTGAATGTGTACACCAAGTCGGATGGTGTCTACCTTTACTTTTTATTTTATTTTATTTGATTTATGCGTTTTTATAAAGCGCAGACTTTACCCGAAGGCGTCAGAGCGCTTCACAATAGGAACAGAAAAATTACAAATGAACAAATTACAAAAGCAGATGATAAGTTACATGAGGTAAAAGTGACAATTGTGAGCAAACAATACATGAGGTAGAAAACAGTGCAATACATGAGGAAAGAGTGACAAGTGTGCAGGTTACAAGAGAAAAACAAAGTACATTTAGAGGTAATATACTGCAAAATATGCTAGACACAGAGGCACAAGAACAAACGTTACGTAGGCAATGGTGGTACTTGTGCAAGTATCAAAAGCAAACAAAATGTGAAAGGTAGCAAACAGTGTGTTACAAGAGTTCCTTTATTGTTACTTATATGCATATGTACAAAGTCCATGGCCAAAAAGTGTCCATGAGAGATGCCTCCCGTCACATCAAGGGGCTGCATGCACCAACATTATGTCCTTGGCCTTACTCCTTAAAATTCAGGAGTAAATCACAAGGAAGTCAGGAGATAAGATAATCTCCTCACGGAAAATGTTTTGCGGACCATGACGCAAGAGTGCAGACTTTGGTTACACCGGCTTCTTTCCCGCCATTCTTTTGTGATCGCTAACGCTCTCGGACATACGTTCCTTATCCTGCTTTTAAATGAGCTTGCTATGTACCTGCCACCTAAAATATTGTATTTGCCACCTAAAATATTATACCAGACAGAATGTACAAATAAAGCAAAAAGAGTACGTCAGCAGAAAGGCAGGTTTGTTTCTGTTTCGTAATCTGTAAGTCCAGCTTTACGGTCTTGTGGCCTGAGGAGCTTGGAGTCAGGAAGTTGCTGAATACACCCACCTTTCTTCTGGGTGGAAATATTCTATTAATAAAGCCGTCTGAAGCTTTCCATTCACATGTCACTGCGCACTGCACTTCATTTATTTAATTTGGTCTGCAAAGACACTCTCATGAAAGTAAGTCGTGGATGGAGGAGAGAAAATGCTTTTTTATCTCCTGTCAAGTCAAAGAGACGTTCAACCCAATTATCTTGCTTGCCAGTGTGGTGAAATAATCACAGGCTGTTAATGGTCGCATTTTACTTTCTGATAAACTTACATTTCCTGCTGTAAACCAGAGGTATCAGTATACCCTTGAGGTACTGGAGGGGGAAATGGATTAATAGCCATTTAAGCAAAAACGTATTTGCTGATACCATACACAGATGTGTTGTTGTTCTTATCAGGCAAAACAAAAAAGCTTTTGATAAGAAAGTTGTAGCACACAGGAATTTAGAAATAACCTAAACATTATTTGTTCAGAACGTTTACTGTGATTTGCTCCCAGAGACACTAACAACTTTTAATACTGATATTTTTATGAATGTTGGAAACCTGCCAAATCAGTTATTCCTCCAGGCAACCATCTGTAGAAAGCTATTAAATCAGATTCGAAATATATTCACAGAAGGCTGGCGATGAAAGTCAGAGATTTGCTGTGTTATGCCTAGGTTTTGTGTAAAATCCTCAAATTTCATGCAATTCATAAATAACTCCACGAGAACGTCTGGAAATCAGTGACAGACAGCCACAAGTTTCTAGGAATATTTACGAGTGAGCATTTAAAAATGTGGAAATTAACTGGTATACATTTCCGCTTTGAGAAGTGGAGCACAAAAGTGCCTTTCCAGTTGAATAGATTTCTTGTGGGTGATACTCCACTTGCAAAATGTTATCACATTTGAAGAAACACCTTGATCTACAGCCCCAAGAATTCTGCAGAAATCTGCAACTCCCAAAGATTAATTGATTACTCATGTGTGAGTTTGTAGGTAACTAATCTATTGTATCCTTTCAATTATATATGTCATTATATTTTCAATTATTTGTAATTTGATCTTACACTTCGCAGTAGCAATGTTATGAACAGAGGCCCTGAAGTAAGCCTTGGGTCTTCCCCATTGAGGCTGAAACATGTTGGCCACAATGCAGTAATTTGTTCCACACTGCACTCTTGCACTGTTCTAATTGTTTTTAATTAGGAAGAGGGCATATTCCTAATAAAATTGTCTACTTTCCTGTCCTCTATCCTATTTTAAACTCACCACATTTTCTTATATTTTTTGCACTGCACTTCTACCCATTTGCTCATATTCAACTGGTCATTAGGTGCTTGTGGGCAGTGACCCCGCTCTCTAACAGGGTAAGATTTGGTCTCAATGATCTAGAGACTTATTACCGCTGTGGGATGACCAGATGATAAAATTGATCATGCAATAGTTTGATGGGTATCCTATGAACTGAGCGGGTTCTACTCACAATCATTGACATATCTTCCTGTTCAGATATTGTTTTTCCCACTCCTATTATTGCTACACCCATTCAGTTTATAATGGATTGAGGTTTTCGTATATTCCTCTGTGTTAGACCCCTAGGTTTCTTTGTGATTAAAATGAGTTTGTAGGTGCCCATACCTTTTGCAGTTGGACCCATCATGCAGTACCTCCATACTCTCTCTCCCCCGTGAACAGATTTGCCCACAAAGAATTTCCTCTTGCTAAAGGAATGCGGTATACAAAAATCCCATTTGTGGGGGAAAAATCCGGCCATTCCTGGTTCTGTGACTCAGGAACAGGGATTCATCCTTGAAAATGACACGATTTGAAAACCTAATTTTCACCTAGTTGCGTAATGGTTTTGCAAATTGGGCCAATTATGCTTTCTTCTGGAGGCTGACGGAGAAGGCATATAAAGTTGTCTTGTCAGTCAAATCAAATATAACTTTATTCGATTGTTAAAAAGCAATCATAAAAGTGTACATAAAACGTTTGGTTAAAAAAGAGCTATTAATTTCATTATAGATCCTTAATGGGGTACAAAGTAGAAAACAATTTACAGAATTCAAGATGTCAATAAATCTTAAAGTGCATCATAGATTAATACATTTTCTACTTCGCAGCACATTTTTCAAATATAAGGTGATTGTTGCAACACATACATGGTTATCCAGCTGTAATAAGCTAAGCATCGCCACACGACATTGTCGATAGCCCAATTCTTTTAGCAAAGGCAGTAATATATAACGTCTGATCAAATCGTAAAATTTACAAAATAGAACAACATGTAAAGTGCTCTGAGATGATACATTATCACAAGGACAAGGGGGTAATTCATGGATCCAGTTACTTACAGTTGGGAAGCTAACAAGTCTGTGGAAAACTGCAAGTCTTGTCAGTCTCTCTAGGGATACTTACACATTCATGTAGACAATATCATCCAACCCAAGTGCATAGTGCTCTCTCAAACTTTCCAAGCTCTGCAATTCTCCTTAAAGGTCCTATCATCCATGCATTTTGCAGTCCACATTCTGCATTCCATTTTAACTACTTAACTACACAGTTACCGGTCTCAGCCTCCTTCATTTGACCTCTGTTACCTTTTTTGGATTCTTACAATATTACAGATCCTGCATTCTGAACTCCCTCCCAAGCCTGATTTAAAATCAAAACTGTTAATTTTTCTAAAGAACTAGGCTGAGTTTCCTTGACTCTGTTTTGGACGTTTGGACCCCTGGTTGTTGTAACTTAATGCTCACTGTACTATGATCAGCTGCAAGTCATTTCCGGAGAACGAACAAGAATAAGAACCAGATTCATTCGGGCTATGCCTTAAAGACATATGTTGTAAGTAGAATCCAAAGATGACCAGAGGTAGCCAGGAGGTATAACACAAGTAGAAGGTTTATTTGTTGGTTCAGTAGAAGTAAATTACAGGTCTCATTGAGGTCCCACCAGGAGCAGCATGGTTGCTGCTCAGCCCACTCTCTCCAACTGTCACTCTCTCCACACAAGCAGGCACAAAAACATTCCACTCTCTATCTCATCAGGCATTCCAACATTCCACGCAGTCATCACATTTATTCTGGCTGAGCAGCTATGGAGGGGATGCACTTGTAGGGATCAAGGTATAACACATCCCCTTCCCCTGGACAACAATAAAGAACAATAATTCGCAACATTGCAACAAGAACGTAAAAGTGATGATTCTTGCAACATTGCACACAATAAATATCAGAGGAAGAATGAAAGTACAGTGACAGGGAAGAAAGAAGTGAATAAGTAGTAGAAAGTGACTAGAATGAAGGGAGGGTGAAATGGTGCGAAAAGCTACAAGATAGCACATCCCCTTCCCTTGGAAAAAACAATAAATAGAAATAATTGAAACATTTCATTTAAAACATTGCGTTTAAAACATTGCGTGTAAAACATTCCAGTATAGCGACATAAAAGTAAAAGGAGAAGAGAAACAGAATACAAGCAGAAAATGTAATGCAAGTAAAAGGTGCAAGGCAGTAGCGTAACTCAAGGCTGGGGAAAAGGGACACCAAAAGGTATAACACCCCAACCATAATTCTACACACTGCACAATAGAGAAAATAGTGCAGGGCTGGGAGAGTGAAGGACAATGGGGAGATGTAAATACCTAAATGTAAATGTGTTGGACTTGTAAAGCGCACAGCTGCCCGTGAGCGTCCCGGCGCTTGCTTAGGGAACCCGTCCTGGTATTCCCCTGTGAGAAACCCCGGCAGGGTGTCCACAAGGTGAAAGCCAGGCATCCCGCCGCGAGGGGCCGTAGTGGAGATTAAGCAAGCTATTGCCCAGAGTCGCAGAGTGTGACCCCGTGAGTTGAGTAGGCACCAGAGCGAGAATTATCGAGTCCGTGGAATTTTTGAGCCCGAGACCCGCCGAGGCGGGGAATCGAACCCTGGTCCACAGTCGATCTCAGCTTCCGGGTCTGCCGCCTCTAACCACTGAGCCACGCTTCTCCTAGGCACTCACCTCTTCTGCATGCCTCATATACAAACTGTATAGGGTAGGCAACCCGTTGCACAAAGGCACAAAAGTATAGGTTAAACGACCCATCGCACAAAGGCACAAAAGTATAGGGTAAATGACCCATTGCACATTACAAACCAAAGGGTGGGTACACAGCCCAATGTGCATCTCAAACACAGAACAAAATATGGGTACACTGCACATCGCGCATTTCCAACTGAAAAGTGGGTACACTGCCCAATGCGCATAACAAACCAAAATATGGGTACACAGCCCAATGCACACCACAAACTGATGTGTAAACACAATAAAAGTATGTATGGGCGAAATCGAATTCGCGGTCCGCAAAATCAACCATTTCGTGCAGATTTTTTTTATTTTTGTGTGTTCGCGGGGCGCTTTGCGTGTTCGCGGGATTTTTTTCAGCGTAATGACCGCGAAGTTACCCATGCGGTCGTACATGGGCGCGGCCATCTTGTTTCACGTGTCCGCGTTGCGTATTTCCGGTTCCAGGCGCCCGTTGCATGCTCGCGTTGTGCATTACCTACGTGCGGGCCGCAATTACGTGTTTGCACGAACTTACCCACGCGGTCCTCAATGGGCGCGGCCATCTTGTTTTATATTCATTGCTATGGTTCTGGGCATGCTATTTCAATCCTTCCCTAATATTTGCAATCCTTAGTTTCTTTGAACTTTTGTTTGATCTTTTTTGCTCATTATCTATCTCTCTATTTTTCTACATCTATATTTTGTGTTTTTTCCAACTTTTTGTTACTTTAATAACTACTTTTTTTTTGTTTAGCTCTCTCTTTTATTTTATTCATTTTTCCCCCTATTCTTTTCTTCTTTCGCCCAGGACCATGGCAAAGGGATCCGGCAAGTCAAAGGGGAAGGGTCCCGCACTCCGTAGCCGGCTCCCTTGCGGGTGCTTGAGGGCGGAGAATGTACAGGCCAGGGAAGTCTTTAGTGCGGTGGAGATGGCCGCACACACCTTCTATGTGCAGCGCCACCTCCCGAAGACCGTGGCAGCAGGGGGCAGGCTCGGTTTAGGGTATGGCCTCCGGGAGCGTCGCCAGCTGTGGGATCAGGTGTGCCGGGCCATGCGTAGGGAGTCGGGGGTCCGGCGCACCTACCAGCAAGCGACGCACCGGTGATCAGACCTCCTTGACCGGGAGCAGGACATGCTCCACCTGTTAGGTGTGGAGATCCCTGGCCTTGGTGAGTAGCTATTTAATAACTACTTTGGTTTCTTCTGCTCTGTGTTATATTGCTAATATATGTTTTTCCCGAAGAGCAAGAATGCTGCAGATTCGATTACATTGCAGATAAATTAATGTTTAAATAGCTTCTGTGACTGCAGGTGCTCGCCTGCTCAGTGGCATTGCTACTATGCTTACTTGTTTGCAACTTTGTGCTCATTTGAGAGCAGAACTGCGTAATGCTAGAGAGACTAGAGACTCAAGTCTAGTCCTTCCTTCGTACTCCTGCTGCCACTAAGAAGAGATAGTGGTGGATTGATAGGTTGAGTATATTATTTATGACTTGTTATTTAGTAGTAGGAATTTTTTTTAGTGGTCTGCAATCATGATGACGGATTGTGTCTGTCACGTCGCGTGCTGCTGAGTGCTGGCAGTTGTAGTAGAACCTTTTTGTTGTTGGTGTAGTTAGTGATTTACATAACTTTCCTAGTAGACGGTCTGCAAATCCAGCAATACTGTACTATCCTCCTAGTTGACCAGATCAGATAGGTCAATACATGTAGTGCAATTGTGGGTAATTTGTTTCCCTGAGATAATTTTAGATAGTGGTCAAAGAAATCGAATATTTCAAAAAACAATCATCCATGTTTGTGTTTATTTCATGATCATCAGCACCTCCCAGGGGCAAGGAGACTACCACAATAGAGACTCCGGCGGAACAAGGTGGGCAGCAGGATCGGTCCTCTGCAGGCTCTTCTGCTGGCCCCAGTAAGTTGTTCCATTGTTATATTAATACTTATACTTCCCTAACTTTTACAGCTCCTATTCATTACAAACTGTTTCCTAATTCTATTTTTTACAAAATAGTCTTTGATCTTCTTCTAGACTGTTTCTACATTCTTATCCTGCCTCTACCATCACTCTCTGTGCTACTACAATTTACTATTATTATGAGTCGGTCTGTGTACGTAGCTAAGCTTGCCCAGTCGGCAAACGGTGTTAAACAAAACTCTGATCCAGCAATAGCTCTAGGCACTGAGGAAGGATGAGTGAGTCGTAACATTTATGACTGTAAAGAATGATACGTGTTTTTGAATGCAGGCAGAGGTGGCTGATAGGAAGGAATCAGATGCATGGCTGCTTGAAGCAAGGATGGTTGGAGGAGAAAGAAAAGATGACTGCCTGTGTGGGTGAATCAGAAAATGCATGTGTGGTGTGCATTGCAATATATCATTTGGGTCAAACTCAAATGCAAGTCAAGATGATGGTTTACCAAATAAAATGAAAAGGGTGTTAGTTGGTTGTTGAAAAAAAGTAAACTTGGTACAGTTGAGACATTAAGAAGAATGATAGACGTTTACTTTGGAAGCCTGGACGGTATCTTCTTCTTCCTCATAGACAGCAGAGGTGTATGTAGTAGAGCAGACGCTCAGTGGATGAAGAGTGTTACTTTGAACAGCATGTCCGTGCCAGAGTAGCAAAGCTGAGGAAATCCAAATACTAGAAGTTATGATTGTTCAGAAATACTCCCTTGACTAACAGTACAGTAGTTTACTTTGCAATCACATCATATATTGTGTATGTATTGTATAGTTGACATTATATCAAGTCAAGTCCCTTCCTCCGGCAATTATGGGTACCACACTCACTCCCAATGTTAATAATTTTCTTTCAGTTGTGTCATGGGTGGAATATCACTGTTGTTCTCTCAATCTATCAAAACAAAGCACCTAAAGTCATCCATCATATAAGCAAAGATCATGTGATCGGCAGGATATATGATCAGAAATGAATAATCTTCATTTTCTTTTTGTAGTAGTCAAGGCCCGGAGGGGCAGTGCGAAATATAAATTACATTGAGCAGTAGCCCTTGATGTAACAGAGTATGGCCAGTGCCACCCCTATAGAAAAGTAAGAGCTTTCCTATCCCCACCTGCATGTACTGCTTAAAGTAATGCGAGTCTGTGCCATCATGGTTTGTGTCTGTTTTTCTTGGGTGCAAGCTGAGTGAGCTGGCATTATCCCGGCTACCACAAGTTCACGTACAAGTAATTTCTTTTGCAAAACAAGAGAAAAAAAGAAGAAGACTGGTGTAGTCTCTGACTCTCTGACTATGTAGTAGTGAGTCCATAGTGCTGCTAGTAGAATTCCTGAAACTCCCACTAATGTCACAGGCCTACAAAGACAGCGGAAAGATACATGCCAAAATGTTATACTGTGCTTGCAAGTTGCTAGTGTTACTGTGAGACAACTTTCTGTTGAATTATTTTGAGTTAATGTTAAAGACTATTGGCTACAGTATTTTTCTTTCTTTCTTCATATAGATGCTCCGCAACAAAAAAAGCTCACCCGGAAGGAGATGCCTGTCCGGGCCAGGGCCTGTAAGCTGGAGGCCATTTGCGCCGAATATCGGCGGCTGTGGGCTCGGGAGCAGGAGGAGGAGGAGGTGGCAACTACTGCATCCTCCTCCAGTGCCCCCGGGGCCACCAGCCTCCAGCGAAACCGCGCCGTGGTCCAGCAGCCTCCCGCCTCCGCCGCACAGCAGCAAAAACAACAGCTGCCCCCCCCCAGAGCCTGGATGGCACATCTGTGCCGCCTCCGAAAGAGAGTGGACTACCTGGAGCGCTTGGCAGAGAAGCAACAGTGCCAGCTCCGGGACCTCCGCAAAGAGCTGCGGGACCACCTGTCCACAGGACACCGCCGGAGGAAGTGACTGTCCCTTGCCCCTTTTTGGGTTTCGCCTGCCGAAAGGCTGCGCTCTGCGCAGCTTTTCAGCGCAGGTGAAATCCTATGTCGACACTAAGCACTTCTGGAACGTCCCCCGGCTCTCATTGGCTAGCTCCATAAATGGAGGCTAGCCATTGGGTGCCGGATCTGTCCGTCAAGGCCGGACCAGATTCGGGGGCGTTCCGGAGATTTTTTCCCTGGGCGGAGTTACGTTTTTTACCGTTCCCTCCCCTTTCACTGATGCGCTGTCCATTCCCGCCCCCTCCGTGTGCCTTTCCGCCCTACCCTCGCTTTCCGTCCTCTCCCGCCCCCTCCCGCCGTCCGTGTCCTCTCCCGCCCCCCTCCCGCCGTCCGTGTCCTCTCCCGCCCCCCTCCCGCCGTCCGTGTCCTCTCCCGCCCCCCTCCCGCCGTTCGTGTCCTCTCCCGCCCCCCTCCCGCTTTTTTAATGTGTGACGTCACCTGCCGCCTGCCCCCTCCCCACATGGTAAACATTACAGCTCTCCAGTTCTTTCGTTAGTACTATGTGAAGATGTCGCCATTGCATTTTTTTCTTCTTTCTGAGGGGTCAAGCACATTTCTCCTGCCGACGGCTAGCTGGAAAGAGTTGGGTTGCAATTTAGACCTGGAAAATAGAAACAACGAGTTTTAGATGCTGAAGTTGGAAGGTCAGAAAAAGAAGGCGGGGAACTGAAGAGCCGCGGTAAGGAGGCGCTCGGGGTCGAGGGCAGGGGGTGCGGCGGGGTCTCTGATGGAATGGGGCACCTTGGTTACACGTAACGTGATGTTATGTACCCTAGCACTCCCACGCCAAGCAACATATGGGTGGTAGCCTGCGTCCTTTGCAAGAATCTCGTGAACTGTATATTTGCTCTGCACCCCGGGGCCGTTAATGAAGGGTTAACTTGTGATTATTCGTTTTTTTACGTCATGCACTTGCCATAATGTATATTTATAGCAAAGTGCGTTTTCTTGCTGCACAACAGCCGTTCTTTAGCTGAGAAACATTGCCTCGTTGATGCACTTTCAACCAACCCTCGTTTCCCTTTTTGAAGCACCTAGCACAGGGCGTCTCCTGTGCCCATGCTTTGCTCACAACCCGGTAGAGCTTGCGGCACGTACGCGTCGACAATGGCTGGGCCCAGATCCAAGGGGGGGACTGAGGTCCCTGCTGTGCTGGTGGAAGGACGAATGCTTGTGTCTGCTACGTATGCAAAGACTCGACGTGTGTCCCCGCAGAGCATGCTGTGGGCTCTGTAGTGCTGCAGAGCTTTTAAGTTTCTCGGGCCCATTTACGAGTAACTGGCCCATTCCATTTTTAGGCCTGGCTTAGAAGCATATTTTATAGTTGTGGCCTGATTTTTCAAAAGCTTAAATAAAAGAATCCACCCACCACGGTACAGCATGGGTAGCTCCCTTCAGCCTTTGGCTTCCTTACGAAAGACTGCACCTATGTAATAACGTGCACATCTTTGTAAACAGAAGTTCACTTCAGTGCTATGGCAGGTGGGCCAATACTTTGCCAGTTCGTTTTTTCCCGTTCATTATACTTCTGTTTTTCAGTCAACCTTGTGTGTTAAAGCTGTTCCGCCTTACAGTAAAGCAGTTGCAAGAGCTCCTATTTTTGTGGTATTAAGAATCATATGTTCCTGCTCTGTGCATTAGACTGAAAAATTGGTGTCTACCTGTTCAACGTAAAATAAGCACCATTAACTTGCCTCGTTATCTATGTCTTACTTTATTGCGGCATTGTGAGGGCGCTGTGGTGTATGTGTTTTTTTAAGAAAAATATGCTGCGGTGGAATGTTTAAAAATAAATCAGACCGTGGTGGAATGTCCTGTGTTAAGGAAATTGGGGGGATATTTACAAGGCCTCTGCACCACTGGAGCATCACTTTTTTTGACACTCCATTGGCGCACAATGCTGAACCATGTTTACAAGGCCAGGCAAAACAACAATGTGTGGCTTTTCATGGCCTTGTTTTACAGGATACATTAACCACGGATTTGCAGTGCATGTGGGGAGCTACCACTCGGAACCTCCACCCCTAATTACTTTCTACACTCCACTTTTTGCCAGTGCTGCGTTTCACAAATCAATACAATGCATCTCTCACAACGCAGTCAACTACATAGATGCATGGCGTCATTTAGAAAGAACATTGGTATATGGCTGTACTAGAATATCCCATTTGCTTAAGAACATCTTCAAACAAGTGGGATTGTTGTAAGGGAAAAATAGTTACATAAATCCCGTCGACTCAGTGGGTAATAGCCTTGAAGCCAAAAATCCCACACAACTGTTTCTTCAGACAGATAGTACAAACTCTTTGTTGGTATGGTGCTATTTTTGTAGAGGAACCTTTAGCCAATTTTGAGTTTTTAGCCATCCCCACCGTGTCGTGACTCGCACGGTTAACGTAAATGGTGAAACTGAGTTTCAGAATATTGTGGGAGTGCAGAGTGCATAGGGAGTGCAGAGTGGAGAGTGCATAGGGAGTGCATAGGGAGTGGAGAGTGCATAGGGAGTGGAGAGTGCATAGGGAGTGCATAGGGAGTGGAGAGTGCATAGGGAGTAGAGAGTGCATAGGGAGTGGAGAGTGCATAGGGAGTGGAGAGTGCATAGGGAGTGGAGAGTGCATAGGGAGTGGAGAGTGCATAGGGAGTGGAGAGTGCATAGGGAGTGGAGAGTGCATAGGGAGTGGAGAGTGCATAGGGAGTGCTGAGTGCATAGGGAGTGCAGAGTGGAGAGTGCATAGGGAGTGCATAGGGAGTGGAGAGTGCATAGGGAGTGCATAGGGAGTGGAGAGTGCACAGGGAGTGGAGAGTGGAGAGTGCATAGGGAGTGGAGAGTGCATAGGGAGTGGAGAGTGGAGAGTGCATAGGGAGTGGAGAGTGGAGAGTGCATAGGGAGTGGAGAGTGGAGAGTGCATAGGGAGTGGAGAGTGCATAGGGAGTGGAGAGTGCATAGGGAGTGGAGAGTGCATAGGGAGTGGAGAGTGCATAGGGAGTGCGTAGGGACTGCGTAGGGAGTGCGTAGGGAGTGCGTAGGGAGTAGGGAGTGCTATGGAGTGCATAGAGAGTGCAGAGTGAGTAGGGAGTGCTAGAGAGTGCAGAGTGAGTAGGGAGTGCTAGGGAGTGCAGAGTGAGTAGGGAGTGCTAGAGAGTGCAGAGTGAGTAGGGAGTGCTAGAGAGTGCAGAGTGACTGCAGAGATTAAGCCAACACATAAATACAAATTTTGTCACTTACAATGCCAATAACTCTAACTTTTCCAAAGGCGAAACCATTGCATTGTAAATGCTTGTTTAAAGACTGCTGGGGGGGTGGGAATTGGGCGTTGGGGAAAGGGACTTAAAGAAGGACATTTGGACATTGGTTGGGGTCAGGGAGGGAGGTGAGTTGGGTTAGTTTATTTTTGTTAGGGGAAATATATTAATTTATTTTACATACTTAAACATAGTATATGCGTTCATATTATTTTGTGTGGGGGTGGGCGGGGGTTACTGTACGTTTGGTTTCTTCAAACTTACCAGCATGAATTATCTAAACATCCAAAAATGTACAAAAGTGCCACTAACAGAGTTAGTGAATTCAATTGCCCTACTAGTACTTTACTAGTACTACTGTCAGTCTCTCCTCTCCTCCGAGTCCTAGCCCATTATTCTACCTCCCCAAAATGCTTATCTTACCTGTGATTCATGTTTGGGAATAGGGCTAGGCACTGCCTTATTTGCTTGACTTAAGAAGCTTTTATCGCTGACTCCTTCCCCCTCCTCCCCGTTGCCGTGGGCCACTCCCAGCCGAGTATTGACGCTGTGGAGTTGGTCCCAGGTTCAGACGAGCGGCGGCCATATTGTGTGTGGCTCTAATCCCCGCGCTCTAGTCGCGCATAAAAGGGGACGTCCATGCCTCCGCGCAGCGGACACGGGCAGCGGACGCGCCAGACCTGCGCCGGAGTCGTGCCAGAGTCCTGCCCGTCTGCGCCCGTCAGCGCTAAGGAGGCGCCAGGGGCCAAGGAGGCCGCCACCCCCCTTGTCTACTCTCCCTCTGCTCTTAGGAACCTGGATTGTGCATGCGGTGTATTATCTCCGACAAACCTAGATCGTATATCCTCATTTGGCATTGCGCGTAATGTATCTTCTCCATCTTCCTGCTGTAAGCACCCAGCTGGCTTCAGTACTACTGAAACGCGCATCCGGGTCCTATATTTAAATACATGCTCACTGGTAAAGCATCAGGCTGACCTTTTTCTTCTTCTCATTGATGAAAGGCCCGATATCCTTTTACTCACCGAGACCTGGCTGACTGATTATTCTCTCCCTGACATCTTAGCAGCTCTGCCCCCCGACTATTACATGCTTAATACGAACCGACCCTCTGGTCGTGCCGGCGGTGGGGTGGCAGTTGTTATTCGAAAGGAGTATACATTTATTTCCACGTCTTTTTTCACTCTTATTGACGTGGATAACCTTATCATCAGCTTGGAAACTGGAGAGGGAGCTCTTACCATCATTATCCTTTATCGCCCTCCCTACTCCATGCCTCTGTTCCCTGTTGCCTTCAGTGAACAGTTAGCCAATTTACTTACTTCATCTGCTCGAGTCGCCATTCTGGGCGACTTCAACTACTGGTATAACGATAGCGACGCTGGTCCCCATACGGCCGAGCTATTCGAAGTTCTCGCCATCTTTAACATGACCGAACTTGTTACTTCTCCTACCCATATCGGGGGCCATATTCTAGATCACATCTGGACCCACAACCTTACTCTCTCCTCTCCTGTGATCACTCCTTGTATTTGGTCTGACCACCACTTGATCGACACAGTGATCACAGTCAGGGGCTGTATGAAGGTCCCTCCCCTGGCAGATGGGACCGCTCGTAAATGGAGCTCCCTTGATTCTCAGGCTTTCCTTTAGTTTCTGGCTGAGACTCGCCCTCCGCCGTCTAGTGCCGCGACTGTTCACACTCTGGAGGAGGATATTACTGGCTGGATTACCAAAGCCAGCGACCGTTTTGCCCCTCCCTCCAGATTCCCCCGTTCCCGGCACAGCAAGTCCCACAAGTGGTTTAATGCCACCTTGAAAACCCAGCAACTCGAACTGCGCCAGACGGAACGTAGGTGGAGACGTAACTACTTATCCATCGATAGAGAGCTATACGTCGCTGCGTAGAAAAAATATAAAAATGCAATCACAGCAGCAAAAGCTTCTCACATCTCGGAAAGGATCCTCACTGCCCCCAATAAATCCAAGGAGATTTTTTCAGTCATGAGGGAGCTTACGTCTGAAGCTAGGACTCTCCCTTCTCAGACTCCGACGCAAGAGTCCTGCAATGCCCTAAATAGTTTCTTCATCGAAAAAATCATCAAGATCAAGAATACTATTCCTCCTGCCTACTCCCCAATGGCACGTTAGCCTCCTCTCCTGAAAACCTACTCTCATTATCATCCTTCCCCGCCCTTGACCCCAGTACTTTGGCCAAACTCGCTGCTCGAGTCAAATCTGGCTCGCCTAATGATTGCTGCCCTCCCTCTGTCTTCCGTGACATCTGCCTGACTCTGCCGGACTGCATCCTGCCTTTGTTAAACACCTCTCTCGAGGCAGGTGTGGTGCCCAACTCCTTTAAGGAGGCTGTCCTGGTTCCCCTGCTGAAAAAGCCTGGAGCTGACCCGGACGATCTCGCCAACTATCGGCCTATTTCTCTCCTGCCCTACTTATCCAAACTCTTGGAGGCACATGTCACCAGCTGCCTCTCTAAATTCATCGAGTGTTCCAACTTTCTCAAACCCAATCAAGCCGGCTTCAGACCAGCCCATTCCACCGAGGCTGTGATCCTGGCAGTCATGGATGCCCTTAGGGCCGATGCCGATAAAGGGACACCACAGGCGCTTGTTTTATTGGACTTGTCGGCAGCATTCGACACGGTGGACCATAACATCCTTGTCCACCGTGCCGAGCAGGCCGGCATCCGAGGCCTGGCCTCTGCCTGGCTCAAATCCTTTCTGTCGGGCAGAACCCAGGCGGTCCGTTTAGGCCCCTTCATAGCCGCGAAGGTCCCATCCATCTGCGGAGTGCCCCAGGGATCATCCCTTTCCCCTCTGCTTTTTAATCTTTACCTTCAGCCGCTCATTTATTCCCTGAAGAGGTGGAACATCACCGTATTCAACTACGCAGACGATCTGCAAATTATCTTCCCGCTTAACATCCCTAATGCAGCTCTCGACTGCCAAGTGGTGATGCTACACATCCAGCACTGGATGAACTCCCACCAGCTTAAGTTGAACCCGGGGAAGATCGAGTTAATTCTTCCGGGCAACAGTCTTACTCACTGGGGTCCACAGTTTTGGCCGACTGATCTTGGCTCCCCGCCCGCCCCGGCCAAGTCAGCAAAGAGTCTCGGGGTCATAATTGACACGGAGCTCTCTCTTAAGCCTCAGGTGGGTGCGGTTGTATCATCATGTATGTTCCAGCTCAGAAAAATCAGGAAAGTCTCTCACCTCCTCATCTTTGATACAAGTCCTGATTGCCTTGGTGCTCTCCCGCCTGGATTTTTCAAACTCTCTGTACCATGGCCTACCTAAATCCCTCCTTTATAGGCTCCAGATTGTACAGAACCAAGCGGCGAGACTGGCCTATAAAACCCCGAAGTGGCAGTCTGCGAAACCACTGCTCCGCAGACTCCACTGGTTGCCGGTGGAGCAGAGGACTGCATTTAAGATCGGCTGCCTGACTTTTAAGGATGTGTCTGGGACTTCTCCCGCCTTTCTTAAATCTTTGGTCATTCCCTACTGCCCGGTACGTAACCTCCGGTCTTCTTACCGCCAACTCTTAGTTGTCCCTCCTATTAAACTTAAAAAGTTCGGCGGCCGCAGATTCGCTCACCGGGCCCCCACTCTTTGGAATCAGTTGTCCCTCCCGCTCAATCTGCCAACTCCCTTCTGGTATTCAGAAAACTTCTGAAAACCTATCTTTTCATGCAGACTGGCTAGACCCCCGCCTTTACACCTCACAGCACTCAACCAGCGCCAGGAAACCTACGGTGTCAGTGCGCTATATAAGATCCCCCTAAGATAAGATAAGATAAGAGGGCTGGCTGCATGGCAAATGACGATTAAGGTTGGGTGTTGACTTAAATCCTGGACGGATGAAATATCATCGTTGTGCTGGTAGTAGTAGTGGTACACACTGGCAGTAGCAGCATATAAAAAAAAGGAAATTAAACATTGAGTGGCCTGAGCGTAGCATTAGAAACAGTACGATAGATAGTACAGTAGAGAACTGTGCCATAAATTGTAGCCTAAGCAGTGCTAAAGTATTCAAAATATAAGTACTAGTTGCGTGGAATATGGCTACTATAAGAAATAGTATTAAGGCAAAGGACACAGCAACGTAAGCATTAAGCATTCAATTCGTCACATGTAGGAGGAGGATGTTGTTGATGATCAATCCACGATGATGCACATGAAATTCTGATTTGAATGATTTTTCTGTTGCTTTGACCTTATCCTCCCCAGCAAGTGTGTGGAATGTATTGCCGTCATTTAGTCACACCTCAATAAAAAAAACACAGAGCCTGGGGGAAGAGGGTTAGGGTTTGAAAATTGGATGGGAATGGGGTTTTTTGGGAGAGTTTTGTGGAGAGAGGGAAAAAAAACAGCATGGACAAACAACAAATGAAGAAAAACAAACCTTTGGATTTGAAGATATCCATAAATCTTTTAAGGGACATAAAGGAAGTGCACTACTGCATGCATGAAGTTGTTTGCTAAATGGATGGTTAGGTTACTGAAAAGTAGTACTTACTACAACTTACTAGTAACTATGAAGAAACAATTTGACAGTACAGGGCTGCAGTAATTACGGAATTTCATTTGCCTCTCTGCCCTCAGAGAGAATAAACACTTATTAGTACATTAAATTAGTTTTAAAAATAGCAAAGAAACATATCAAATGGCTGGAGTTATGAATTTGAAGCAGAGAGCAAACAAACGCACAGAGTCACACTCGTAGAAGTTTAAGTTCACAACAATAACATTTAAAAGATAAGGTGAAGTGAAGAGGATACTGTAACTGTATGTTGTAGTTGTCCTGTTGAATTTGTTAAGTTGCATGCATCCAGCCATTCCTTTTATTCGCGTACTCCTCCATTCCATCTGACTCTCCGTCGATCAATCTTGGTGACCAGACACACTGTCCACCGCCTGCCTGATGCGGAATTGCGGATCGCTAATGGTGAGTTAATCGTTTGTTCCATGGCACAGGGTAAAAGCCGGCCTGTAATTGTTGATGGAAAAACAGGAAGTGATATTAAAATACCGCGGAGAAAAAAATATAAGATACGCTGTGTAGTGCAAAAATAACACTTTCAGTTTCAGAGGTGACAGTATTACATACAAGCATCATTTCGAAAGTGCATACCCTGAGT
Source organism: Lissotriton helveticus (assembly GCF_964261635.1). Taxonomy (NCBI): domain Eukaryota; kingdom Metazoa; phylum Chordata; class Amphibia; order Caudata; family Salamandridae; genus Lissotriton; species Lissotriton helveticus. The sequence continues at coordinate 118,561,793 of NC_136060.1, read as the reverse complement.
CTCCTTTTCAAGGATAGTAATTAGTAATTATGGGTGAATATTGCGGATCTGCGGTCCGCGAATTCGCGCAAGTCGCAAAAAAATCCACGAATTCACGCGAAATTGCAAAAAAATCAGAGAATTGGTGGATTTTCCCACAAACTCGCAGATTTTTTTGCGATTTGCATAACTATTACTGGAGTACTTTCTACTGGCTAATCCAGTAAGTGCTACCTTGTTGGGTAAATGTATAGTGATTTTCCTACACTACAGCTGCATAAAGTGCCAGAAGAGTTGTCTCCAGTGACATCTGCATTAACGCATTACCGGCAATGTTAGCCTATGCACCGAAATGCACCTGAGAAACAGGGCCAAATTCCCCTTTCCCCTCAACCTACGACCAAACTGCTACTTTTACACGAAATTAGACCTTACCAGCAGAGCTCCCAGACCCCTAAACCCACCCCTAAAAATCTAGAACACCCCCAAACAGCCCCCCAAAAACATGCAATACTGCTACCTCGCAGAGGCCTAAGTTAAAATCGTGCCAAAACGCACTCCGAAACTAGGCCCAACCCCCCCCCTGTCCACCATGGATTTTCTTCAAACCACTTCCAATCAAAATTAGACCTTCCCAGCAGTGCTCCCAGACCCCTAAACCCACCCCAAAAAATCTAGAATACCCCCAAACAGCCACCCAAAAACATGCAATCCTGCTACCTCGCAGAAGCCTAAGTTAAAATCGTGCCAAAACGCACTCTGAAACTAGGCCCCCAAAAACACCCCTTTTCCACCATGGATTTTCTTCAAACCACTTGCAAGCAAAATTAGACCTTCCCAGAAGTGCTCCCAGACCCCTAAACCCAACCCCAAAAATCTAGAACCCCCCAAACAGCCCCCCAAAAACATGCAATACTGCTAAAAAACACCCCTTTTCAACCATGGAATTTCTTCAAACCACTTGTAATCAAAATTACACCTTCCCACCGTGCCTCCCAGACCCCTCAACCCACTCCCAAAAATATAGAACACCCCAAACAGCCCCCCAAAAACATGCAATAGTGCTAGCCTAAGTTAAAATCGTGCCAAAATACACTCTGAAACTAGGCCCAAACCCCCCTTTTCCACCATGGATTTTCTTCAAACCACTTGCAATCAAAATTAGACCTTCCCAGCAGTGCTCCCAGACCCCTAAACCCAACCCCAAAAATCTAGAACACCCCCAAACAGCCCCCCAAAAACATGCAATACTGCTACCTCGCAGCGTCCTAAATTAAAATCGTGCCAAAACGCACCCTGAAATTAGGCCCCCCAAAAAAAAACTTTTCCACCATGGATTTTCTTCAAACCACTTGCAAGCAAAATTAGACCTTCCCAGCAGTGCTCCCAGTTCCCTCAACCCACTCCCAAAAATATAGAACACCCCCAAACAGCCCCACAAAAACATGCAATAGTGCTACCTTGCAGAGGCATAAGTTAAAATAGTGCCAAAACGCACTCTGAAACTATGCCCAAAAGACCCCTTTTCCACTATGGATTTTCTTCAAACCACTTGCAATCAAAACCAGACATTCCCATCGCTCATCCCAGCTAAGCAAATCCACTAAGAACCACCTACAACATACTCCAATCGCACCCTAAAAACACGCAATAATCGAAAATTAACATGGGCGCCTATGGCAGCGGTTTCCCTTCCTCGACTTTGCCTAAACACACCCTTCCCATCAATCGATTCCTCCCAAATTTCCTGCACAACCACCAATTCCCCCTCCCTACCACTCACAGAAGCCCCGTTCCCCTAGCTCAACTGGAACACCGCAAACACACTTTGTCCTTGCGCCCCCAAACCGCCCATTGGATAACATGGCAAATCACGCCTTGACAAAAAATTGCTGTTTTCAGCACTTCCACTACTTTGATCCTCTTGAAACTCACCAGCACACTTGTTCCAGCGATTCCCAAGAATGTCAACAAGGCAGAACCAAATCGATCCACTGGAAAGTGTACGGCTTTTCACCCAAACACACGTGCCCGCAAAACACCAAAAAAGCCCAAAATCCGGCCAATTCTGGACCAAAAAACGCCAAACCCCCCTAAAACCTTGCCAACATCATTAGGAATGAGCCTGCATCGGGCCCTGAGCCCTAGACTCCGGGAACCCTACCAACTTCAACCCAAAAACCCTAGTAAACCGCACTGAACCCCCAAAACAGCCCTAAACCCTAGATATGCTTTGTCTGTCTGTGTCAAAGAGACTAGGTATGCTACATCAGGTTGCCTCACTCAGTGGTGCCTGCCTTGACCGTCTGCATGGCCCTGCCGCAAGCATGGGCCAAAACTCCGTTCTGCTCAAGAATTTGCAAATTTTCAGCAATTTCGCGAGATTCGCTGATTTCAAATATGCCGGCGAAAATCCGCAAATTTCACGAGCCGAACGGATTTTTGGGCCATGCTTGCGGCAGGGCCATGCAGATGGTCAAGGCAGGCACCACTGAGTGAATCAACCTGATTTAGCATACCTAGGCTCTTTGTCACAGACAGACAAAGCATATCTAATTGAATGCAGCAAGCCACATAGCCCCAATTTTACATGAACTGCTTTCTGGACTCTGCCTGGCATAACAACACTACACTGGCTTGACCACTCCATACCACAACTAGACAGACATGTATTTCTGCTGTAGTAGTTGTTGTAGACTGGTTTACCTGTTTGCCACTCACGAATTGGCCATAGTTCTTCCGTAAACCGACGCTGATTATCCATCCATCCCAGTGAGTGACTGTAAAGAAAAAATATATATTATTTAATCAATCATCATGGTATATTGGCAAACAGTGAGTCCAAGGACATTTTGCATATTGGAAAATGCAACGTAGTGGTCCCCGCAGTTGAAGTACAATTGGAATTAAACAAGGTAAAAAAAAGCAGAGTAGACTTGAGTTACATTTAGTGTGTAAAAGATTAAATAATAACAGAAGACATATGATTAATTTCATGAACAACAAACAAACAGCAATTGCTTTCATCAGAGCCAGACAGCCATTGCTGTCCACTGCATGCCATCTTCTCGTTATTCATTACCTGTTCCTCTTTTTGCCCACATCTTCTTCTGAAAGTGAGGGCCCACAGGGCAGCCTCTCCTGTCCATTTCAGAAGTAACTGTCAGCAATCAGCAAGCATGTAGTCAGTAATTCCAGTCCCACTTGAGGGGGTTCGTCCGAAGACAAAGTTTCTTGATACTGCGTAAACCAGCCATCTGCCTTGAGGGAAATGGATAGGGGGAGTCTGGGGGAGGAGGATAGTGGAGCATGACTGAGTTGTGAACTTGTGAACCTCAGGAATGCACCTTCAAATCAATAAGGAAATAATATGAAGACATTGCTGCTGAGTGCTGATGGACTTGTGATTAGGTGATTAGAGTTTTGTTGTGGTAAAAGTTGCAAAACAAGAAAGACACATAGGAATAAAAGTGAATAAGGACGAAAAAAAAGGAAGTCATTTTCAGGCCTCGGTGTCAGGGAAGTAGAGCTCATCCTCAAACTCGGTGAATTGAGACGGGAGTAGGTCAGCTAACAGAGAAGAACTTCCATCACCTAAGTTGGTGTCCTCTTCTTCCTGCGTGCATTCACGTATTTTGTAATCTGGTGGTATGAAGTGCTGATTCATCTTGATCATTGTTAACCTCTCCACATTTTTGGGCGAGAGGCGGGTCCTTTTTGAAGTTACAATGGCACCAGCAGCACTGAAAACACGTTCCGAAGTCACGCTTGCGAGTGGGCAAGACAAATAATTTAGAGCCAGGTTGGTGATCAGTCGCCATAGAGGCCTTTTCCCATACCGATACAGCAATGGGTTGTGATTAACAAACACCTCTGTTGGGTTATCCAGATAGGCCTGCACCATCGACTCAAGGTTCTCCAGGGTTGCTCCACTTTGCATACCATCTGTGGCCTTTGCATCACTGGAACGAGCAAACCCTTGATGAGTTAGCCAATCTGCTTCCGACAATATTATGGCTGGGCCTGGTGCAGGTGAGGATGATGATACGGTTGCTGGTGTTGTTAACGGCTGTGAGGGAAAGTGTCTCCCTTCGGCCACAGATTCAGAGGTGGAACTTGACGCCGGATGGCCTGCTGATTCAGTAGTACTTCTACCGGTTCCTTCAATTTTCTGCCACTCTTTTTCAAACCGAGTGGCTGACAGAGCTAGCCAATGTTTGTACTTTGAAACATCTGCTTCATTAAAAGGAATGAATGCTTTACTGGCCACAGCCATTTTGTACCGTGGATCCAGAATAGTTGGACAAATGTAATGTTGTTCTGTATGTATTTTTTTAAGCCTTTCATTGTCAACTAGGTGCATTAATAACCTCTCCGCCAACTGATATGCGTCTTGCTTTTCAGCATCATCTCGGAACGTTGAAGACACCGCCTTCAGTTGGTGCTCCCTGCTGACTTCACGCGTGAAGACCTCAACAGTACGAAGCATGTCTGTCAGGCTTTTAACTAGCTTCCATTCCTCCAACTCTAGCCACATGTCATTCATAGTAGAACCCAGTGCAAAGACATACTGATTGATTTTGACCCACTGCTCAGACAGACGCTCAAGCATGTAGAAGGTTGAGTTCCAACGTGTTACCACCTCCTGGATGAGTCCTCTGACTGGCAGTCTACGTTCACGTTGCATGTTCCTCAGCTGCTTCCGGGCCTTAAAAGAATGGCTGAAATGTGTGCAGATTCTTCGGCAGGTGGTCAGTAACTTGCTGACTGTGTTTTCTTTTTTCAAGAAATCTTGCACAACAATGTTAATACTGTGCGCCAAACACGGCACTCTGAAATAGCCACTCTCATGCATGGCCTTAACTATATTACTGCCATTATCCGTGGAAACATAACCAATCATGTGCTTTCTTGGATGCAGCCATTCATATGCCTTACTCTGAAACTCATCCAAAATGTTTTGTGTAGTATGAGATTTCTCCATGGCAAACATGGCTACTGTTGCATGTTTCCGAGTAGCTTGAAAAACTGTGTCCAGGTCAACACCTGCATTTAACTTGTCTCTAACCCCTTTAAAAGAGACCCAGTGTACAGTGATGCACAGGGTAATCAAGGGCTTGGCAACTGGTCCACATGTCTGTTGTCAGGTGGATAGTGTGAACAGCACTCTTCTGCAAAGCTGCCTCAATCACCTCCAGCACATCTTGATGTAGTGCTGGAACCGCAATTCTGGCAAAATAGGATCGGCTAGGAACCTTCCATTTAGGGCAGACTGTTGCCACAAATTCTAGAAAACCCACCCCTTCCACGAAAGAAAAAGGGAGAAGGTCCAGCGCTAGCATTTAAGCCAGCTTTGCCTTATACAGACGTGCCGTTGGGTGGTTGCGTTCAAATGGGGCCTCCGAGCACAATATGCTTCTAATGGTGGTCTGAACCATTTTACGTGATGATGATGATGCAGACTTCTTCAAACCAGTTAGGCTCATTGGTGTACTTTTTCGCATTGGTGTCTCTCCCAGACTCTTAGTGTTCCTCATATATGTTGCTGGGGTAGAGGGTGTGGGCGCTACCACTGCAGTGCTGCTGCCAGGGGTACTGGGTGTACCAGAAAAAATGTTTGTCGCTTCTTCACTTCCCCCCTGCACGATCAGCCCCTTGTCATCATCAGATGCAATATGAACGGATACATTTGGATTTGTTGTACTTTTGTATTCCCGGATCTTCCTTAGGTGCGCCTCCCAAATGATAGTGTGGTGTTTTTGGAGATGACCTCCCTGGCCTCCGGTACCATAGTTGATACTAAGCTTACCCCGACTAACTACACTTTTACAAATTGAACAAACGACCATGTTTTCCGCCTTTTTGCTAACACTAAAGAAGTCCCAAACTGGTGACTGGAGATGTCTGCTGGTGGTGGAGGTGCTACTTTCAATGCCAGATGAAGTGGAGGATGGGCGAGGTTGAATTTGACTCTGTTGTGCACTTACAGCACCACTACTTGAGGTAATGGAGGTCGAGGTGGATGGAGGTCCCTGCCGGCCCTTCTGATGAGAAAATATGGAAGCTATAGGTCGTGTTGGTGTAGTAGTTAACTGCGTTAGTGTTGGTACCAGTGCCACGCCGCCCACATCCCGCTCAGCATCACTTCGGGAGAGGTTCAAAATGTCTGTCTGCATGCCCGCTGGGGCTGGAATGACGACTGTGATGACTGGGTCGTCGTCAGACTGTTCATCAGCAGCAGAAGACACCACTTCTTGTTCGTCGTCATCACCCATAAGTGGAAGCCTTGCGGGAACCTTCCTTTTAGGCTTAGCTACCTTTGTCGGCTCATGGCGTGCCTCACTCTCAGACTGCATTGCTGGGTTCCAATCAACAGCAAGATCATCAGAAGGAAGGGTGCTTGAAGAAGAACTTGAAGAAGAAGCCCTCCTTGACCTTTTCCTTGCTGGGGATCTGGAAGGCAATGGATCATCATCAGGAGGAGTGGCTTCCTCGGATGATACCTCTGCTTGAATCTCGATTTCCTGATGTGCCCCTACTTCTGGAGGAACAAGTATTGTGGGCAGTTGTGCCGCTCCATGCGCCTCTATTTGCGCCTCTCCATGCGCTTGCGCCTCTCCTTGCACCTCTCCTTGCACATGTTCTTGCGCTTGTACTTGCGCTTGTACTTGCGCTTGTACTAGTTGCACCTGTGGTTGTCGTTGCGGCTGTGGTTGTTGAATACTCGTCAGATGAGTTACACCATGCATTGATTGGATGCTACTTTCGTGCGATGAGCCAACATCACTGGTCGATGGTGATTGAGCAATTACAGTGGCTGCCTCTGCAGCACTCATGTGCTTGGACCTAACTTGGTGTGGTGGCACTGAGCCCAATGAAGCGGAGGTGCTGCTCCCAGCTTGGTCCCCGGCGGACACCACCCACAAAAGGTGTCTGTGGGCACACGAGTCTCCTTGGTAGGTGGTGCCACTTGCTTCTTCTGCTCCTTCTTACTGGCAGTGGCACTGGCAACTTTTTTCGTAGAGGCGCTACGGCCACCTTTCTTTGGGCCCATCTTCTTCAGATGTCAGAACAGCAGGCCGCAGTTGCACGCGTTGCAGAGTTGTCTGTGGCCACACGTGACGTCACACGTGACGTTGTGCTGCACACACTGCTGCAGGACTTCTTCCTGGCACTGATGATGAACGATGACTGATGTGATTCTCTTGTGCACCTAAAAGCAAAGGAAGCCAGAGGAACATCAGTTAAATAAATGTTGTGTATGTCGTGCTTCAATTAATATTTGCAACTAGGCATTGCATTTATTATTATTACAACAACACACCCAAAAACGGAAAGACACAAAATAAAAATTGCAATTCTAATCCAAAATGGATGTTTAAATTAATAGAAGAGAGAGCACACAGAGAGAGTTGGTGCATGCACCACTGACTACCCCTGGGCCTAATGGATGAAAGCAAGGCAAACTGGGTGCAGGCCTGAGCACACTGCCTGGCTTCAAAATGGCCCCTTGACCCCTAGCCACATAGCCAGGCCCTGCCTGCACCAGGCCTCAAAATGGCCCCCACCCACATGGCCAGGCCCCAACAACACCCCAAAAAATTGAAAAACACCCAAAAATCACCACAATCCAATGCCATCCATGCCCTCAATGATGTTTAAATTCAAGACACCCCACAGAAAGACTTGGTCCATGCACCACTCACTACCCCTGGGCCTACTGGCTAGTGTGGCTTTACAGGCACCCCAAAATAAAAAATAAAAAATCCACATATAGTGAGCTAAAATTCAATGACATAAATGAGATTCAAGTTCAACAAAACTCACAGAAACAGTTGTATCATGCACCCATGACTAACTCTGGGCCTACTGGATACTGTGGCTACCCACAATATATATTTTTTTAAAGTTATGAAAAAGTTTTAAAATTGTAGTTGCAGCAACTGCAATGCCCCAAACAAACAACACCAACTTACTTGTAAAATCTCAAATCCAAAAGTGATCCAAAAACTCCAAAGTCCAAAAAGTCCTCAAATACAAATATCCAGCAGCACCACAAAAAGTAATCCTTCCAGCTCCAGATCCAAATTAAAAGTGACCAGGAGATGGACAAAGCACTGGGAGGAGCCTGCTGGACAGGAACAGGAAGTTGGAGACTCTGGGACACTTCCTTCCTCCCCCCCCGAAAAAAAATGGACTCCTTGCACAAAAAAGTGCAGCCAAATCTCAATCTGAGGAGTTATTCTGATCAAAATCATCATTTTAAGAAGGTTTATGCTGCCTGCGGTGGATTTCTTGTGCAGAATTGCAATTTTTGCAAGTTCGGGAAAGCGAGCTGTTCAAATCTCCCGCCGGAAGTAAGCTGAGTGCCGCATCTACGTGTTCGCAATTGTTTACTCCCGCGATATGTGATAGCGGGTCCTTATGATGTACTCGCGTTGTCAAACTCTTGCTGTGCAAGACAGCAGGCGGCGATGACGTACACGCGGTCAAAAAACTCTTGCGCGACCATGCAGCAAGATCCAAAATGGCGCAGCACACGCAAACCGGTAGAAAAACAACTCGGCGGACTCAGAATCACGGTAAGTCAATGCAGCGCGCACGATATTGTATTTTTCAAGCGCGACCAAGCAAAACAATCCGCCAACTTGCGAATTGCGGATTTTTGGGCAAATCGCGCGATTCGTGGACCGCGAAATTGCCAAAAATCTGCAAATTCCACGAGCGGAACGGATATTACGCCCACGGTTAACAACAACAACAACAACTCGCAATGATGGATGGACATAAGTAAAGAGTAATGCAAGTGTAACACTAATGCCAGGCACAAAAAAAAACGGTGTAGGGTGAAAACAGTGAAAAGGGTGTGTGCACCACCCACACTGAAGAATAGAACAAGTGTATGGAGACCAGCTCCTGTACCATAAATACCCTAAAGGAAAAGTCTAAGCCTATTTCCCTGAAAATATATAGAGTAGGGAAGAGAATCAATAATAAATAATGCTCTCACAAAGTCAAAACCACATAAGATGCAAGAGTCGCCCGGGTTTTTATTGTATTGTATTGTATTGTAATTGCATTTATATAGCGCTTACTACCCCTGACAAGGCGTCAAAGCGCTTTTTCGGCGGGTAGCACGCTACTCCGGGACCCACAGAGGATTAGTGTTGAATTAGTATAGTGAAACATGGAAGTACATTTTAAGTGTTGGATAAGTTAGTCAGTATAGAGTAGGACAAAGGTTTGTATTTATTTATCGCTCGCTTGTTGACGCATGCTATTCAGGGAGCCTATAAAGGATTAGTGGTGAATTAATATGGTGAAATATGAGGTAATTTCAGTGGTGGATATTAGTCTGTTACTTGGAGTGAGAAGGATAGCAGATGGATAAAAGGGGAAGAAAGATTTGCATTCATATAGCACTTGCTACCCCTGATGGGTGTTGAATCGCTTTTCTGGGAAGTAGCACGCCACCCCGGAGCCCATAAAGGATTAGTGTTGAAAATCAGTATAGTATAAATATGAAGTAATTTGAGTAGTAGATATGTTATCCAGTTATTTGGGCAGTATATTAGTATAGTTGAATATGGAATATGGAATTTGAGAAGTGAAACATGTTAGTCTGTTAAATTTTGATTGAAAAAGGATAGTGGAGGGATAAAAGAGTGAAGGATTTTTTTTTAAGTCTTAGCAGTAGGAAGAGGCTTTTGGATGAGTAAAAAGGAATTTTGGAGGGAAGGAGTCAGAGGGGAGAGTTTAGAAATGTTTGTTTTAGGGGATCGGTGTAGTAAAAAGAGGTGTCAGATGATTCAAGGAGGGGTAGAGCAAGAGAGAGTCTAGAAAAGGTTATTTTGGCGATCATTGTAGTGGTATGGGGTTTGGGATAAATGAGAGAGTGGATGTAGAGGATATATTGATAGATCTATAGGATGAGAGATAGGGTAGTGCATTAGAAGGAGTAGTAGAAAAAAGTTTGAGATGAGTCAGAAGGTTGGGCTAAGTATAGGCTGAGAAATAGGCTAGTGCAGTGGTTCCCAAAGTTTTGGCTCCTGAGGACCCCCATTGAGTCAGCACTGGAAGCCCGGGACCCCCTAGCAATCTGAATAATTTAAATTTTAAACATTAATCCGAAAAAAATAAACACAGGTGTGAACATAAAACAAATAGTCGAATTACTAAGGATTTTAGTATTTTATATTGAAAGAATCTGCAAAAAGCAAAAAACTTTATTGGGAAGGTTGGTGCTGCATCTCCATGACTAACTTTTAAATGGATGGTTTTATTTCACACTACGAGGCTCCTGCTCCTGCCAGGGCCAGTCTGGAAACCCAAAGCAGCCCTGACAAATGTTTTCTGACCAGTCCCCACAGGGTGCACACCAAGTGCAGTGAGTGAGTCGAACCACTACGAAGGGGACTTTGGGAGGTTCTCCCCCAAGACAATTTAGGAAACAATAGTGCATTTTACAACACATTTATCATTATATATTGAATTGTATTAGCTTTAAAACAATAGTAAATGATGACTTTACTATGCACCAGGATACGATAATCTTTGTTCGGGTTCTTCAGTGATTCCCTCTTTATCACACTCCAACCGTGCCTCTCGTCTCTCCATAGTCCCTCTGTCACATGTATTTCATGTGTTTTATAGCATCTCTCATACCATTGTAGGATGTCAGAGCACATTATAACACACACACATATAGGGCAGATTTACAAGACCCTTGTGCAACCGGTGCATCACAAAAAGTGACGCTCCGGCGGCGCATTTAGTGCCCCATATTTATAAGAACAGAAAAAGCCACCCTGCGTGACTTTTCCTGTTCTTATAAATATGGCCCCTTTGCACACAGGACTTTGCGTGAAAGGTGCGTTTCATAAGTTTTGCTGTGAGTGTTCCCAAGCAACACCCATGAAACCAGACACATTTCCAGATTTACGAAAAATCATGAATGTGGAAATGCGTCCGAATGGTACACCTCCCCAAGGGAGGCGTAGGGAGGTGCAACAAGAAGAAATTTATTCATTTCTTCTTGTTGTTTAGGAAGATGAAATCCCCTCTAGTGATTGTTTATGTGCAGAAAGGGAATTTTACCTGAACATAAACAATCTCCCCACAATGCAGTCATCCTTGCACCATGGTACAAGGGTGCCTGTGCCAGCGCATGGCAGCAGTTTGTGCACCAGCGCAGGGAGAGCACTGAGATGCAACATACTATGGTAAATATGTTGCATCCCTGTGCTTTGAAAGTGACTAAGTGCAGCACAGCCAAATGGCTTGCAACACTCACTGAGTCACTTTCCTTGTAAATCTGCCCCATAGAGACAATGAATCATACATGTAATAACATAAGGCAAAGGTGACTACTAGTTGTAGGATTCACATCATTCATACTGGTAGGCATAACACAGTGTTTTACATTAACTTTCACGATGAAACTTTATTTCCATTCAAAGAAACCTTTTTAGCAGCATCAGGATAATGAAAGACTGGGAAGAAACTTAAGTTACTTTCTTGTACCATGCAGTTTGCAAACATCTTTTTGATGCCAGTTTATACGTCTCTGTGCTAGATCACAATTGTCACTTATAAACTGCACAGTAACTAAAGAATCTTTGTGACAAAAGCAGTAACCCATTGACCTATGCAGATCAAACACAGTTAAAAAAATAAATATAGGCACACTTTCTTTGCAAGAGGCATATTAACCCTCTGTGCTACATTAAATAAGTCAAGCTGCCACTGGACAAAACTCATCTCTCTCCAGCAGGAACATTAATCAGTGGTGTTATCTTGGTCTTGACACTTTTATTGTTGCTGGAAAACTTCTAATTATACTTGGAACATTTGCAGTGCTTTTAAAACTGCTGCCTACAGACCCCCTGGGAATGTGTCACGGACCCCTAGGGGTCCGCGGACCACAGTTTGGGACACACTTGGCTAGTGCATTGGAAATGCTAAATTAGAAGAACGTGATAAATATATAGATCCATAAGTACATTGAAAGTATATAGATACATAAAAGAAGTAAGTATATTTAGATTAAATATATTGATAGAGGCACAGGATGAGAAATAGGGTAGTGCATTGGATATGCTTTTTCAGGAGAAAAGTAACAGACACACAGATCCAAGTACATGGAAGGTACATAGATGTACAATAGAAGTATGTACATGTAGACCAAAAATTATTTTTATTTATTGACGAATATTATTATTATTATTATTTATTTTTTTCTTCACTTAACAACATAATTGTTTTACATGTTTTATAAAGTAATACACAAAGATAGGTACATATCTATAGTGAAAACAAATGCTTATATACAGAGGGATATGCTGTAAATTCTATTTCCGTATGGGGCTTATGTGGGGAAGAGCAAGCTCTTGAGTAGTTTTCTGAAGATAAGGTGGTTGTCGGTGGATCTTATGTTGGGGGTAAAGAGTTCCATAGTTTGGCTGCTTGAACAGAGAAGGATGTGCCACCCAATTTTTTTTTCTTGTATGGTGGGATTTTGAGGCGAGATGGTCCTTTAGAGCGTAGGTTCCTTTGTTGAATGTGTTTGGTGATTTTATTCCTGAAGAAGAGTGGTCCTATTCCATGTATTGCTTTGTGGGTAATACAAAGCAGCTTGAACATGGATCTACTGGCAACCGGTAACCAATGCAGGGCTTTCAAGGCAGGGGAGATGTGGTCTCGTGGTTTAATATGCAAGAGTAGTCTGGCAGCCGAGTTCTGAATCTGTTGTAGTCTTTTCATGGTCGTTAAAGGTGATCCATCTTAGAGGCTATTGGCGTAATCGAGTTTGGATAGAACTAGGGAGATGGTAGCTTGGACCTTGTGTGGAAATCCCAAATGAGGTAAAATTCGTTGCAGCGTTTTTATAGTAGCAAAGCTTCATCTTGCTAGTTTATTCACTTGGACATTCATCGACAGCTTGGAGTCCATGGTCATTCCGAGGTTTCTTACTTCCTTCGATACTTTAGGCAGTGATCCCAGTTCATCAGGCCATGCGACAAGCGGGTTGTAATTTTTCCAATCGCCACACATGAGTATTTCAGTTTTTGAAGCATTCAATTTGAGATAGCTCCAAGTCATCCACTGATCCACGGCTCTGAGACAGCTGAAAATTGGTGATTTTCCAATGTCGTTGGGGCATTCCAGTTGAAGGAGTATTTGCGTGTCATCTGCATAGTTGTAGCACGTGAGGCGAAATTTATTGATCAGTACTGGTAAAGACTTCATGTAGATGTTGAAAAGCATGGGTGAGATGATAGAACCTTGAGGGACCCCTGCTTTTGTGGAGTACGGTTTGGACGAGAAAGGTGGGGTGTGGATGACATTAGTTCTGTTTCGAAAGTAGGACGCGATCCAGTCTAGAGCAGTTCCTTCTATGCCGGCTTCATAAAGTCTTTGTTTCAGAGTGTCATGGTCAACCGTGTCAAAGGCAGCTGAGAGGTCCAAGAGGAGTAGCGCAGCAACCCCGTTGCGGTCAACTGTATTCTTTAGGTCATCCCAGATGGCAAGGAGGACAGATTCAGTGCCTCTTCCCGGACGGAATCCTGTTTGGAAATCTGAAAGTATGTCATTCTTTTCAATGAATTGTGACATCTGGGCAAACGCTGCTCTTTCTATCAGTTTGCCCAGGAAAGGTCCACTTGTAATGGGTCTGTAGTTGTCGGGGTTCAGCGGGTCCAAGTTTGTTTTCTTCAGTAAAGGGCGTACGTATGACTTTGAGTTCTTCTGGAAATATTCCAGTAGTTAAAGAATCGTTGATGATTCTTCTTACTGGAATGGCAGCAGAGGTTGTTAAAAAAAATGTCTTGAAAGTTTGTGGCGGACAGGGGTCAGAAGGGCTGCCGGCAGGCCTGCTTGCTTTGACCAGGTCCATAAATTATCGTGTGAGATGTGTTGGAAGGAACGGAGAGGCTTGATTAGAGCATTCTTAGATAGTTGTTTTGTACAAGGGTTAGTGCTGGTGCTTTGTTTCTGTTGTAAGTACGAGTCCAACGTGTCTGCTTTGTCCGTGTAATGATTTGCCAGTTTGTCTGTGAAATCTTGAGTAACAGGATGAGTTCCTTCTAGGTTATTTGTTTTTCAAAATTCATTGACTATTTTATAGAATTCTTTATTTGCACATTCAGTGTTTTGAATTCCGTCTGAATAGTACCTTTTCTTAGCTTTTTTGATAGCCGACTTATATAATCTGTTAATTTTTTGTAGGTGAAGTTTGTCTTGTTTGGCGTTTGTTTTGAGCCAGGTACGTTGCAGCTTTCTAATTTGTTGTTTTATGTCTTTTATTTCTATGTTTCTCCAAGGCGCTTTTTTCCTTTTGTTCTGTTGTGTGGTTTTGAGTGGTATCAGGATATCAAAAGCTTCCTGTAGCCACTCATATAGATTCTGAACAGAATTTATGGTTTCCAGATTTATACTGGATGTTAGTTGTGTTTCCAAGTGTTCCAAATTGAGTTTGTTACGCGGCTGATAGGTGGATGCATGTAAGGTAGTTTTAGGTGAGTCGCTTAGTGTTTTATGTTGGAAAGCAAGCAAGTGGTGGTCTGCCATGTGACTGGAGTTATAGTTTGAAAGGTAACTAGTTCAGTATTAGCAAAAATGACATCTAGGATATGTCCAGCGATGTGTGTCGGATTGGGGACAATCTGATGCAGGTTCAATGCGTCTAGGCCATTGATTATTGTTTTTGGATGGGTCATATTGGTTTTATCAAACCAAATGTTAAGGTCACCCAGAATGCACAGGTTGGAGTGTATTCTTATCAGGTTTGAAACTGTGTCTAGAAGTGCGTCTGGGAATGTTGCCTTGCTAGGTGGAGGTCTGTAAAGGAGCAGGAAGTTACAGGTGGAAGACGGTGTAGGATTGCATCTTGTTAGAAGAGCCTCACAATTCTTTATGGAGATGCTGTCGACTTTAGTGCTATGTATTGTTTGTCTGAATACAACAGCTAGACCACCTCCTTTTTTGGCTATACGATTTTGGGTGATTATTTGATAGCCTAGAGGAATGGCTTCATGCAGGACTGGAGCCATATCCTCTCCCAACCATGATTTGGTTATGAATAGTATGTCTGGTTTTGCATCGGTGAGAAGGTTGTAGATGTGATGCTTGTTTTTAGAGAGGGATCAAGCATTTATTAGTAGACAGTGTAGATAGTGGCCTTTGGTGATAGTGGGACTTTGTTTTGTAGAAGATTGATCTGTATTGTGTGGGTGTGTAGCAGGTGTGTTTTTAGTGCTGGTATTAGCTGTATTAGGATAGCAATCATGTAGCTGTTCTTTATCGTGTTCCTTATCTAGCATGCTAAGAAGACATTTTGATGGGTCTGCATGTGTATGTGTTGGAGATGGTGTTTTAGAATGTGTTGGAGTGCTGTGTTGCTTTTGTGGTGTAACATTGTTGTGCGGTAGACTTGGGGAAGCAAAGTTGTGAGGTGTGGCATGTTGCTTATATTTTTGCGTGTGTTATAGGCGGAAGGTGTATGAGTCAGGGGAGGTGGTGCAGCATGTGGGTCATGTCGTAATGTTCTAAATTGTCCAATAGATGAGAGGCGGTTAGAAGAGAGGTGCTGTATTGCTGTATCTGTGTTAGGTGTGATGGAAGAGTGAAAGCTTGGCATTGGAGTTTGTTCCTTTGTGTGTTTTGAAAGGTGGGTATATGTATGTATTTTGTGATAGTAAGTATTATGAGGTATTACGCTCTGAAGATCTTGTTGTGCTGGTGTGTGTGATATGTTTTGCTTTTGAGGTGTGGTGAAAAGGGGTGCTGATGTATATGTTTCATGCACCTGATTTGGTTGTGTAGTATTGTTTGTGAGAGGAGGTTGTGACGTAGAGGGGGTGGTGATGTGTTTATGTGTAAAGTGTATGTTGTGTGTAGGAGGGAATGAAGTAGAGGTGAGAGTGTTTATCTTAGACTGGTTTGTTTCAAGAGGTACAAAGTGTGGTGGTGTGCAGTGTGTGTGTTGTTTGTTAGTGTTATTATGGTAGAAGGGAGAGGAGGGTGTTTGTTGGACAACTGATGGAAGGATCATTATATATTTGTTAGTGATAAAATGTGGACTGTTAGGTGTAATTACAGCAGGGAGAGTGTGTCTGAGTGGGATGTAGTTATTTATGGTGTTGATTGGCGTTGTGTTAGTAATGAGTGTATTGGTTTGTGGTATAGGATAGAGTTGTGTACTGTTTGTGGGTGATGGTGGATATGTGTGGTAGTTGGGATAGTAGGGTGTGTAGTTGTGGTTTGGTTGGGTTTGTAGTGCAGGTTGGTACATTAATCTGTGCATAGTGTTGTGCGTGGTGTAAATTTGGTGTGAGTGTGTTGCTCTGTTTGTGGTTGTGGATGGTGTGGGCTGGGTATTGTTAAATGAGAAGAAGGGCAGCATTCCTGGCCCTAGTCCCGACCAGTCTCGAACAGGCCCAAACAGGCAACTACCCTTGTCCTCTCCGCCCTTAACAGCCCAAACAGGCAACTACCCTTGTCCTCTCCGCCCTTAGCCTCGACGCCCGGGCTGAGACGCCCTAAGCCTGGCCTTTTTGTAGCCCTAGTAATCAGGTGACCCCTTCAGCCAATGGGAACCCTAGCCCTAACACTATCCAATCACAACACTAGCCCTAACATTTAGAACCAATAGGAGACCAGGACCTTACTGCCAATCTTAGCCCTAGTCCAAGCACCCAATCAGCATTGGGGTCTTTCCTTTCCATTTAAAGGCCATTTGTTTCCACTGAATAGGTGGTAGATAGTGGGGATCTGGTCAGGGAGGGCCTGAAACATGTCAAGTAGGCAAGGGCGTTTATTCATTTTTATTGCATTAATTCTACCAACCCAGGAGAGCATTAGTTTTCCCCATAAATATAGGTCTTCCCTCATGGCAGTAACTAACAGGGGCTCGTTGGCGTTAGAGTTCCCTAATTGTCCGCTTAAATCAGAAGCCCAAATATTTAATTGAGTAGGTGTCCTATTGAAAAGGATTTTTTTTTACAGTCTAGCCACCTCCCCTATAGCCACTGTCAAAAAGAATTTCAGATTCGCCACAGTTAATCCTATAGCCAGATGTCCTCTCGTTGGCCTTGAGTAGCTCTACTACTGCTGGGTTTGAAGTGCTCGGGGATCCCAGCATCACAAGCACGGAGTCATCTTAAAGGGAGATTTTGAATACTTTGGGCCCAAATTTAATCCCAGTCATTGCAGCGGATTGGTGTATCTGGAAAGCTTAAGTTTCTATGAATACAGCACATAGTAGAAGCAATAGGTGGCATCCCTGTCTGGCGCCTCTATAGAGTCGAAAAGGCCTGGAGAGGTGGTCATTCAGGGCGATGCTGGCCAATGGGTGGTATACGTTTGAGAAGATAATTTTTAGGAACTTCGGTCTGAGGCCCTTTTCTGGAGTGTGAGGAGTAAGAAGGTCCAAACCCTATTGAAGGTCTTCTCCACATCTAGAGGTAGCAGTAATGAGGGCATAATGTTGAAGGACGCCTTCTCTATCAAGTGGATGGTCGCTCATACATTATCATTGGCCTGGCGTCACTGAAGCAACCCTCTCTGGTCTGGGTGTACCAGAGTATGGAGCACTTCATTGAGATGGGTGCACAAAATCTTCATTTGGATCTTAACATCAATGTTCAAGAGGGCTATACATCAAAAGGATGAACAATGCTTAATGTACCTATTGGGTTTGGGTATTACCATTACTACTGCCTCACCCACTGTTGGAGCTAATATGCCCTTAGTAGCACAATAATCAAACAGTGTGAACAGTTTCAGAACTAGAGGGGTGGCAGTCTGCTGGGTGGTCGGCAACAAGGCCTGACGGCAGGCCAGACCCTCTGGCCAACCCCGCTGTGCACGGCTAAAGGCCAATCAGAACAGAGTTGGTTGCCTGCCGCCAACCCCATGCCAAGCACAACGAAAGGCCATAGGCAACGTGGGGTTGGCTGCCTGTGGGGGTGTTGGTTGCCTCCTGGTGGGTTAGTCACAGGGCCTGTTGTGCACAGCCGAAGGCCATGAACAGCGTGGAGTTGGCTGCCTGGAGGCAGTTGGGCGGAGGGTCCTGGCATCAACCGCCCGCAGCGTACGGCCTCTGGCGGTTGGTTTTACATACAATAATAAAATATTAGTTTATGTTATAGTTACTTTAGGGCAATATAATAAATGTCTGTGGTTTTTAGAATCTAAAACGTTATGTTATTACTGAACATTTCACTTAACTATAACGTCACATTAACTTTTGTTTTTTCTATATTACTACTGCTTGTTTTAAAATTGATTCATAGACTGTTTTTATCATATAATAGGTTGCTACTTGTTCTTTGTCCTGAAGAAGGCCTATTCTAAATTATATTGTGGATCGAAATGCTAACAGCTTAATTTCTCATGGTCACACATGAACTACAGACAACATATCCCTGAACTGATATAAGATCAGTGATGTAAATGGACTGCCAATGTTACCAGTATATATCATCAATAAACTTTATTTCGGTCTCAAGACCATAAAAGCACAGAGTAAAAAGACAATGGACTATGTACAGTTTCATTACAAATAGATCATCTTTGTCCAATGCATGCTTAATAATTAATTTCGTGACATTATTAAAATACAAATAAAAATGCTATCAGAATTTATTTAAAAGTATTGATTGATCATAGCCCTAAAATACAGAGACTTCATCTAGAAAACGCTAAAAATTTAGGCTGATAAAAAATACGTCACACAGCTGTGCTGGGAATATTATTTAAAAAACATGCGGTTAGTGCATCACAGTCCTGCGAAAAAACGTTATATTGGAATCTTACAGATACATTAACTGACCATTGTACAGCTGTGTAGTGAGAGAAACTAAAACATATGTGTGGGATCAAAAGGAAAACCAATCAGATCACTAATCAATAAGTAGGGGCATTGGCACTAGTATTTACCTAGCCACCTTTTCTAAAAGATCCCTGCATTGGTGCCACATTGAATTTAGGAAGCGGGAAACTGCAAACACTATGGACGGATGGGTGTCATGTTTCAGTAGTCTATAGGCCTCTTTGTGGGACCTAAACCCCAGATTGCAACATATTTGGGTTATCCATCTCTTGCGTGTAATGTTATATACCGGGCAAAAGAACAGAACATGGGTTTCAGATTCTTCTCTATAATTACATGCAGGGCATTGCTTCTTATTCCCTATTGCCCAATTGCTGGTGAGGGCATTTAGTGGCAGACTCCCCACTCTAAACTGCATAAAGAGTTTCCTGGCCTGGATAGTATAAATCAGGTCCAGGAACTCTTCATTCCTGTATTCTGCCTTTATTAACAGAAACTCTGCAGTCATCGACCCCCCTGTGGCCCTCCCCTGGATGGCTATCAAAGTTGCCCGTCTATAGAGGTACACCAAATCTTTTCTAGAAGTTGCTAAACATGCAATCTCCGGGGTTAACCAAAGATCCAACCTACCCAGTCTAGCCAAAAGTTCCTTTATATGGCATAGCCACGGAATGTTTTTGGTTGGTAGAATGGAGAGGATCTCCCGGCCTCAATTCGTCCCTATAGATTGAAAGTTCTGGGGTCGCCTACATCCTGTGCCAAAATGTAATAGGCCTCAAGGCGATTTCTTCATTAATAGGCCTCAGACCTAAATCCATGCGAAGGGGCACCAAGGGTGAACTCGGTGGCAAACCCACTAGCTGCCTCATAAAATTGTTCTCTAGCCCCAACAGATTCCCTGTGGGTGTGTGTCCCCACAGTTCTACCCCGTACAGGGTGGCCCCCCTCACCTGGGCTTTGTATATTTCTACCGCGGGAGACACTGGCCTGAATGTACTTGACCTATGGAATTTCATTAGCCCTCCCGTAGTCTGAGATAGTTTTAATCTTGCCTTGTCCATTTGTATGTTCCATAGAACATTCTCTGTTAACGTGATGTCTAGGTATTCAAATGTCCTCACCCTATCTAGGGGAATATTTTCAAGAGTGGGATTGTGCCGGATGGATTTGGGCGGGTTGAATATCATATATTTGGTCTTAAGTACATTTATTTCCAAGCCCCGTCCAAACAAAATTTGGCAAATCCATCCAGAATGCGTTGGACACCTGCTGGAGTTTTCGACAACAGCAAGGTGTCGTCCGCAAACATTAATGCGGGAATCTTGCCCAGACCCAATTTCGGGGCATCATTGTCCTTTATGTTGTTAAGATGGTCAATCAGCCCTTTAATATACAGGCAGAATAGTGTAGGGGCGAGGACGCATCCCTGTCGGACCCCCTTCGTGACAGGGAAGCGTGCAGATAGTTCACCCTGTTTCCCACTCCTGACTTGCGCATAAGTTCCTGTATGGAGCTTCATTAACACTTGGAGGAGGTATGGTGGAATTCCAAGATTGTTTAAAACCTCCCAAAGTTTCCCTCTAGGAACCAGGTCAAAGGCCGACCTCAGATCAACAAAAATAAGATAGAGACTGCCACTCTCTACCTTAACTGTTTTCCAGAACAAAAGTTGTAACCTAAATATCTGGTCCACCGTAGAGGTGTTTGATCTGAAGCCGGCTTGATAGGGACTTAAAATATCATTCTCCTCTATCCAGTTTTGTATGCGTTCCAGGAGGACCCTACCCATCAGTTTTGTGAGATGTCAATTAGACTGATGAGTCTATAGTTACATGGTAGGAGGGGGCAGCCTTTTTTAAAGATGGGAATAATCTCGGCCCCGTGCCAGGTGTCCGGCGCGGCCATGCCCTTTAGAATGGCATTGAATAGGGCACATAGGTACGGGGTCCAGACCCTAGGTTCCGTACGGAAAAGCTCCCCTGGGAGCTTATCTAAGCCTGGGGCTTTATTAAGGGGTAGTCTATTGATGGCATTCCCTACTTCAATCAAGGTGATGTCCCACAACCTTCTATACCAGACTCCTGAGTGGTTCCCTCAGGACCTAATATTTCCTCACCCGCCAGTTCCTCCCCGGCATATAAGTCCCCAAAATGCCTCTCCCAGACTTCTGGCGCTATGTTGGGCTCATGGGCTACCTTACCTTTCCTATTTCCTGCGCTTACTATCGCCCAGAAAGTTTTCAGATCTCTATCCTTCAGGGCGGTCCTAAGTGCTTTCCATTTTTCAGAGTCCCAGTTATTCTTTTCCTTTTTTAGGGTCTCTTTATAGTACGCCCTCTGACATTTGATTCTAGATCTGTCCTTTGTCTTGACTGCATCTATCAAATCCTGCTTGGCCCTACGGCAGTTGCCATTAAACCAGGAGTTCTTATTGTGGTTGAGTCCTCTACGTGTTACAATAGGGTATAGTATCTCAATTAGACTTGCCCTTAACTGTTCGTGGATTTCCCCTGCCCTATTTTGGGTCCCCTGGCCGCTCTCCATCTGACCTAATTCCCCCATTTCTTCTATCAGGGGAGTCGCCAGCTCATATACTTTGGCCAGCTAGGTTGGTGAGTGTTGTATATTGCACCACCTGACTCTTCGTCTGTTGTTTGAGAGCAACAGTGGGTCAGGCCTATTGGACTGAGGTAATATTACATTTGAAACACCCGTATTATCTGAGTTTAAGAAAAGAACCAAAGCATTGTGATCGCTATCCTGCCTCTTAAAAACCTTAAAATCCAGGACCTTATCCCAGGATTTTGTTTCCACTAGGATGTAATCAATCAGGGATGTTTGGCCTTCCCTATTAAATGTGGGCTGGCCTGGTTAGTTGGATTTGGTTCTGCCATTACAGGGCCTAATAAAGTGGGCAGAAACATCCTTGACAACGCAACTTTTACCAAGCAGTGCCTTTACGACGCAACTTTTACAACGCAAACCATTACAACGCATTGCACTGGGGGGCGCTCTAGGATAGGGAATAGATTTAATTTACTATCCAACACCTTCCCTACTATCCACGGGGATTGGAGTTGGAATAGTAAATTAAACTATTCACTATCCAGCACCCCTAAGCACCATGCGTTGTAAAGGCATGCATTGTAAAAACTGCGTTGTAAAGGCATGCGTGCTAAAAGCATGCGTTGTGATGTCATACATCCGAGTGGGCTAGTGTCAATGAATGGAGTTGGATAGCCAATGGTGTCCAAATTTTTATGGGACTAACTTGTGGTTCGGGTATAGACCAGTACCTATCTTCTTCTGAGGACTCACCTTGATTTGGGTCGGTTAGTGGTTCATACTGGCAGTTGAAGTCTCCCGCTACAATGGGCATTATGCCCGGCTCTAGAGTTGATAGAAAACAACCCAGTTTATCCATGACCCCAGATTCCTCTTTATGGCTTACAGGCCTTGAGTACACATTAATAAGAGCTATTTTAAATTTATTTGGGAATGTCAGCTTGACGCATAGGATATCGTTGGTTTGCAAAGATATCTGTTCTGCCTTTGCCCCAATATGGGACCCCAGCCAAACAGTTAGACCTCCCGACGGTCTGCCCCTTCCACTTGAGGAGGCCAAGATACTAAAGGATGCAAATCCCACCCTGTGATGTTCCTCCATGGCCCAGGTCTCCTGGAAAAAGCAGATGTCGTGGCGATCTATAAATCCGCCCCAGTCCGGACAGGATAGTTTGTTTTTAAGTCCTGCCAGGTTCCATGATAGGATCTTTATGCTATCACCTGCCTTTCTAGACGTTTCCTGCACTTCCAAACAGGGAGTGCAAGAATTTCCAGTGTAGTTGTTGCCCCACTGACCTTCATTACCTGGCTCTAGCCTTGTCACTCGAAGTGTCGTTAAAGGATTCATTGGCTGTTGTGTTCCTTGGGTCAGAAAGTGCATATTTAATGTCCCGCTTTCCTCATCACTATTTAATCCAGGGCTCTCAGTTTCTTGTACAGGCAGCCCCCTATTGGTCTCCAATGATATCTTTGCCGGGTGTGCTATGGACGATACCCCCCGCCCATCAGAGCTGTTAATATTGGTTGATTTTGCATATGTATCGCCCAAATTGCCACTGTTACCACTCTCGGGAGTTTGTCAATCTACCAGGTCGAGGGGACTGTATCTGTTACTTACAGGTAGATTGAAGCAAGAAGTGTTGTCCCTATCCCAACCACCGTTCTGTATATGGCTCATATGGACACCTATGTCCCAGCTTGTTTTGGCTGTGGCCATCCTTACATCTGGAATGCCCTGTGGATAAAAATAACAGAGTGGAAGTGTTTGCATATCATTGTTTGCCATAAAGGACTGCCAACCCACAATGTGCTTGACCGTGTCCCTGCTCCTAAAGTTAATCAGGATACAATCCCCCTGTATGTCTTTCTGCCTTTGTCCTATCCAACTAACCCTGCGCACATGAATAATTTCGCTAACCACCACATAAGGGGAGGAGGCCGGTGGCAAATCTATTCATGAGAGGCGAGGATCACTTGACTGTATGGTTTGGCCATTCGTATCGTTTGTACTCTTGGCTTCGTCACTGGGGGACCTACGGACCTTCTCTAGATTGGACATGCCCGCAGGACGTTTCCCCAGGCCCTTTTCCTGGTTTAAAACTTCGCCATTTGGTCGACCACTGGTTCCCATTTGGTTGCTCGCTATTCCTAGCCTATCAGAGGGAGGGTTAGAGGGGTTGGGACGATCATCCGGTGGTGTTGTTACCTTGATACACTCTTCGGGGGCTGCCCTGGGGACCCGGACTTTCACACACTCGGTCCCTTGTGTGGTGGGTAATTATTTGGCTAATTGTTTGGCTTCCCAAGACTCTGCTAATGTTACTAATGGTTCAATTTTCCTCATTATCTTCTCTATACTGTTTGTGATCACCTGATCTATGTAGGTTTTAAGATCTTTTATCATCTCTAGGGCCCAGTCTGGAATATTCCTTACTTCCTTATTACTGAGGTCCGGTGTATTGACCATTGTTGAGTTCCTAGATCGAACAGCCGAGGTTTAACATTTGGTTTTGTTACCTGGGTTGGCTCTACTTTTCTTTTGGGGCTTCTTAGTCTTAGATGGATTGTTTTCGACATCTACCCCCACATCTACCCCCACACCTCCCCCTTGCGTAAATGTTGGGACTACATCACCCTGCGTTTCTACTACCTGACACTTCTGTGGGGAGTTAGATGGGAAGTCTCGAAGTTGAATTTCCCCAATTGGGGCTGTTTCTGAGATCGACGAGGATGCAAGTAGTATTGGCGTTAGCGATAGACGCCGCTCAGTTCGTGAGATTTCATTACTTACTGCACCGATGGCATGCTGGAGCATTTTATCTATAGCCGTATGTTTTACCATTGGGATGTGGGGGGGCTTTTTCTGTCTAGTACTGGCTCTAGCTGGTGGAGGGGTGTGTTTACAGGATCACTGAAATAATATCGAGGGACAGAATATCGACCATCAAAAATATCGTTGACAAAATATCGACAGTCAAAATATCGAGTTTCTATCTACAAACAGGTAAGTACAAAAATATCGAGTTAAAAATATCGTTTACAAAAATATAGTTGTAAAAAATATCGTATTTACTAAAAACAGTGTTAAATTAAATTAATATTAATAATTAATTACTAAAATATACTTAAAATTACTTAAATTAACTTATAATAATTAAATAATTAATGAAAGTTAAATAAATATTTTTTATTTCATATTAATTAAAACATATATATATAGTAACAAAATATAATAAAATAATACCCAAAAACTGAAAACTGACCCTGAACCCTAAAAATACCCCTTTACCCAAAAACCCAAAACTGACCCTGAACCCTAAAAATACCCCTTTACCCAAAAACTGAAAACTGACCCTAAACCCTAAAAATACCCCTTTACCCAAAAACTGAAAACTGACCCTGAACCCTAAAATTACCCCTTTACCCAAAAACTGAAAACTGACCCTGAACCCTAAAAATACCCCTTTACCCAAAAACCCAAAACTGACCCTGAACCCTAAAAATACCCCTTTACCCAAAAACCCAAAACTGACCCTGAACCCTAAAAATAAAAACGATTTTTTTTACTATCTATATTATATACTTACATATTTTGACTTTCTATATTATTTACAGTCGATATTACTTCACTTACCTTAAAAACGATATTTTGGCTGTCTATATTCTGTCCTGTCGATATTTTGTCCAAACGATATTTTTGACTCGATATTCTGTCCAAACGATATTTTGGAGTCGATATTATGTCTGTGCACCGTGTTTACCCATACTTGGCTTACTAAATGTAAATCGCAATTGCCTGATTTCCACCCCTAGTTCAGAAAAAAGGGTAGTGATGAGTTTAGTGATGAAGGGCAACACTAGTGGCCCTGGAAATATAACTAAAAAAAGACAATTAGAAATTGGAGCCTGAAGCAAATGTATAGGACTTCATGGGCTACCACCCGAGTTCTTGATATGGAGCAGTTTCACATGCTCAGTCTCAGTTACAGTACCTTATTTGCATGTCCCTGTAGTACAAAGGTAATAGGCAGGCCTGGCCCGACATCCTCCGGCCCAGGACGGCCACAGACGGCCCGCCCTTTGCCCGGGCTTAGCCCGGCTGGTCCCGCGCGCGTCCCGCGATGCGGGAGGTGCAGCGTGATTTTAAAGCGCCTCCGGGCGCGTTCTGTGCGTGGACGTGGTGTGGGCTCCTGGGAGAGGTAGTTCTTCTCCCCCACTCGGCGGCCGCTCCTGGTCGCGAAAGTCAGTGGCAGCGGGGGGAGATGACCACAGGGCAGCTGGGCAGTTTGACCCCCGGTAAAGCAACAAAGTTTTGGAGCAACCCGCTCCGCCGAAGGTGCAGCGTGATTTTAAAGCGCCTCCGGGCGCGTTCTGTGCGTGGGCTCCTGGGAGAGGTAGTTCTTCTCCCCCACTCGGCGGCCGTTCCTGGTCGCGAAAGTCAGCGGCAGCGGGGGGAGATGACCACAGGGCAGCTGGGCAGTTTGACCCCCGGTAAAGCAACAAAGTTTTGGAGCAACCCGCTCCGCCGAAGGTGCAGCGTGATTTTAAAGTGCCTCCGGGCGCGTTCTGTGCGTGGACGTGGTGTGGGCTCCCGGGAGAGGTAGTTCTTCTCCCCCACTCAGCGGCCGCTCCTGGTCACGAAAGTCAGCGGCAGCGGGGGGAGATGACCACAGGGCAGCTGGGCAGTTTGACCCCCGGTAAAGCAACAAAGTTTTGGAGCAACCCAACAGTATATATACTTTTCTATGCACTTATCAGTATCTCACTTACCATCTGTACTGAGTCTTTACTTGGAACCCCTATTTACTACTTGTTGGTTTACGATTATCCTCTTCCCAAACAAATCTGGCGTTTTTAAACCACATGTTGCTCATTCATTTTGATGAAGGACTTCCTCAGCACTTATATGACTCCTCTAATAATCAGTGTGTTTGAATAATAAGTCCGAGGTAACATAATACATTTTGATAGCATAGCAAGACTATGGCAGTGATTTATTTATATTAAGTCAAAAAAAGCTCCCCCTGGGAAACCACAACTGCACACCCAGACCATCAACCCCCAAGCAAACCTCACCCACACAAAAACCACAGCATTCGCTCAAAGACAGCACACAAATGTTCCACTCACCAGGCGAACACAAATCGCAAAACATTCAACAAACCAATCGAATACCCTGAACAAAAACGCACAAAAATCATGAATCAAAATCCAATCCAAAACCCAGAAATTTCGTACAGTGCACATCAACACTGCACAGTCCAACAGATCAACATTGCCACCTCATTCATTCAATATATACTTTCCTGTGATGCCATTGAACACATGTTCCCCACATACAACATGCTTCCAACGTGAATGAAACAGCAATGCCGATCCACCAAACCGTGCAACACTCTGCACATAATCACACCGACGTGCACCGCACGAAATCGCCAATCTTCAAACTAGACTCCAATTCATGACCTCCACACACCTTTGTTCAGGGTATTCGATTCATCCATTTAACTTTCAACGACCTGCACTCGCCTGGCGAACAAAACACCCATGCACCGTCCCCCGGCGACTGCCACAGTCCCCATGCGAACGAAGCCCGCCCGAAAATTGATGGTCCGAGCACACAACCGTGGCCTCCCAAAGGGAGCCCCTTCCGACTTAGTGTCAATTTTGAGTCCTGTCCCTTTGGTGAGCAGGGTCACTCTATTTCTTTGGATTGATTTATTTATTTCAGAGATTTATAATGTGCGACAGGTCACCCAAGCCACTAAGTGCGGGTAACGAAAGTAAATACATGATAGTGAAAGTTCAAAGAACATAGGAATGAAAACGTATGGTTGCATGACAAACAGAAGCCATTCTTCTAAATCGCCACATGACAATTTTAATCTTAGTTTATAACCTGTTTGAAAAGTCTGCTTTTCAGGAGTATTTCAAACCTGAAGGTGGCGGCATTCAGTGTAAGCTGAGAGTGAAGACTTGTCCCCAGTTTCAGCCCCTAGACCTAATGGATCTTTTAAAATACTTTAGTCTCTTAATAGAACGCTGTTGGATCACATGGTTTGAGGACAATAACTGGCTCTTGGATGGAGTACAGTGGCTTGCCAGCATCTGAAGGTGACCAGGACCTTTGCATATTGCACACTGGTTTAAACTTGATACTGTACTGAACATGGAAGCACTGGAGAGATTTTGAGGTTCATTTAATGCGATACCTATTTCTGTAAATACGCATTCTGTCTGCCATGTTTTGCACTTTTTGAAATCTGAAAATTAATTTTTCTTGGAAGGCCAGTTTGAGTTACGTTCCGGTAGCCCAATTGAGATAAGACAAAAGCACACATAAACACTATAGGATGGCTGGGTTAAAGGAGCAGGGAAACTTTCCACAGAAAGGATGGGAGGGATGGAAATTAGTTCTCATAGCTACTATGTTGCTTTTCGAGGTAAAGTTGAGGGCAGAGTAAAAAATGATCCTATGTTTCTGACTTGTTGGGACGAAGCAGGAGGGTGAACAACCTTTACAATGAAACTTTTACAACGCACTACCATTACAACGCGGTTATTACAACGCAAACTATTACAACGCATTGCTCTGGGGGGCGCTCTAGGATAGGGAATAGGTTAATTTACTATCCAATAACCTTCCCTAGTGTCCACGGGGACTGGAGTTGGAATAGTAAATTAAACTATTCACTATCCAGCGCCCAAAAGCGCTATGTGTTGTAATGGACTGCGTTGTAAAACTTGCTATGTAAAGGTAGGCGTTGTAAAAGTATGCATTGTAACGTCATACATCCAAGCAGGAGAGGCCAATTTGGAAATCCAGTAGAACAAAGAGGAGTCTGATCCAACTTCTTGTGTGGTAAGGACGTCTGGGTGATCTTTTAAAACAAAGGTAGTTTTTCTTCATCCAAGAGCAGACAAGGTTAAGGCATTCAATTATGATCATATGCTGCACTGCTCTGTAGTGACACAAGACATGAACATCACCTGGTATGTGGAAGATGTATGTGGAGCAGAAGCAAATCAAATACTTGGTTCCATATCTCTTTTAGCAGAATAAGAAGAGGGATCTTCTATTGGACACTATGGGCCTGAATCTGGATCCTTAACATTTTCTCTAATCATGTAACTGGGCTCACCAAAAACAGAGTTACAAGTGTACTTAACAAAGGTGCCAGAAGCCCTCGACTTGTTTGATTCAATGGCTTCAAATTGCAGTGAAGTATGCTACAGTGTCTGGGTATTAACATTTCTGTTTGATGGGAAACTTGGCAAAAGGCTACCAGATTAAAGAAACCCCTGTAGGAATAGATGTGAGAAATACTGAATCGATTCACAAGCAAATGATTGAGGCGTGCTACCCATAGAACTTTCTTCCCTTGATGAATATTTGTGGAACATAGCATTGCTCCTGACAAGGATGTTTACAATGATGTTTCTCACTTGGAAGTCTCTCTCTCTAGTCCTCTTACAAGTGTATCCTAATACCCTTTCAGTTCTAGATTTTTTGGGGAGAATTTTTTAGGATGTAGAAACATTTCTTTGAAAGTTGCAAGGGAAGGCTGTGGTACAGGTTGTGTTCCTCCGAAGGAATTTTAAGAGGAGGGAACCCCTTCTGGAGTGCCTAGATGAATAAGTGCAGGTTCAGGCGTAACCATCTCCATCAGATGTTGGAATCGTTTGAGGATTGTAATGTAAGAATGGGCTCCTTGGGGTGCCACGCGAAGAGTGTTCACCCCGGGAAGATTCGGGCTAATGGTACGCCCCGGCCGCTCGGGTGACGCGCTGCTGATTAGACAGCTGGCGCACGTCACGGGAGGCTGCTCGAGCGTCGTTTCTCGCCTGAGGCAAATTTCTCAGAGGCAGAGACGGCGTTTTTTCGTGTTTTTGACTGCCTTACCGCCCATTTATGTTATTTCTATGCTATGGTTTTGTATATTGAAACATTTTGCTCATTTATGTCAATGTATATTTATGCATTATGGTGATTGTCGCTTGGACAGGTGGCAGATTTGGAGGAAAGTAAGACAGGCAGGAAGGGGTTGGGGGCATTAGGATCAGGTTTCGGCAGAGGGAAGCAGGGGAGAGAAGTTGGAGACAACAGGTAGGCAGGAGACTGAGTTAGGCGCTTTGGGAAGGAGGTAGGAGGTACAAGGGGGGGAACTAGTGGTCAGGGGGTCAGGGCTTAGGGGCCTGGGGTGTTAGTTTAAGAAAATGTTGTGTATAATTTGTATGCATTTATTATTCTGCCTACCTGTCCAATAAAGCGGCCTTTTACCCCAGTTTGGTGTGAGGCGTGGTTATTGCCCGATGAAAGATGCCAGAACGTCGGAGAAATGCCACGAACTTCAGAGATCTATGACTGAGGTAAGGACGCATGCGAGAGTAGCAGGTGTGTACATGTTATTTTTCAAAAGAGTGGTTCGTGCGCAATTCGAAAATCAAATTGATTAACGGCCTCGCTGCAATGAACAACCAGAGGCGAAGTTAAATTGCACCCCAAAAAAATATACAATAAGATTACCTTTTCTTTCTGTCAAAACACCTGAGAGTATCAGGGTTAAGAAGTAGACGATCCTCTCCCGCGACTGTAGACAGACCAACACGCAGTTTCTGTTTGAGACAGAAAGTCCCAATGTCTGGTAATTCAGACGTGCACACCGGTCTGCTTAAGATGCCACACTTGACAAAACAAGTAGATGCACTGGGGAAAATCGATCCTTGACGTTTAGTGCACATAAACAAAACCTGTTGTCAAACCATGACACTTCACACACAGGTTAGGGCTCGAAACGAAGCAGGAGGGAAAACAGCTGGATGTGTATACTTGCTACAAAAGTCAACGAGGGTTTAAGAGTTGTCTCTAAAATGTTTAAGTATAGTGCCAGACTCTGCTGATAATGGTAATCTTTGCTAGTAGCGCTGTATTATTTATTTATTTATATATTTTTTAATGTGGTGATCCATTAATATAAAGAATGTGAAGCGCCCTGGGTAGGCTGTCCAGATGGTGGAGGACACTGGTGGGACTTGGGAGGGCGTTCTTTTCCTTAGTTTTTAAAGTTGCTTTGAGTAATTTCTTGTACAAATAAAGTTCTAAAAAATGTAAGTATCTTCACCTTCAGTAGTCTTGTCACGCAGGGTTTCTACCAGATCGTCGCCAATGTTGTAAAGTAAAATCCAAAGATGATCAGAGTTAGCCAGGAAGTATAACACAAGTAGAAGGTTTATTGGTTGGTTCAGTAGAAGTATATTACAGGTCTCATTAAGGTCCCACCAGAAGCAGCATGGTTGCTGCTCAGCCCACTCTCTCCAACTGCCACTCTCTCCACACAAGCTGGCACACAAACATTCCACTCTCTATATCATCAGGCATGCCAACTTTCCACACAGTCATCACATTCATTCTGGCTGAGCAGGTAAGGAGATGATGTACTTGTAGGAATCAAGGTATAACAACATACTTCAATTATTTTTTAACTAACCAAGTGTTTATTATTCGGGAAAACGGATGGCATTACAACAACCCTGCGAATCCCAGCAGGACCGTGGTTTTGATTTTTCGTCTGCCTACCGGCCCATTCTATGGTGCCTTATCACTGATCGTAGTACAATGATCGTTAGGTTGCTCCCACTTTTATCTTGATGAAGAAACCATTCTAAGAACCAAATGGACTTTACAACAACCAGGATTCGAAATGTTGACATTTCTTAAAACACACTGAGCTGTACTTGAACCATACACCTTCAGGTAAAGTCCGCGCTATATAAAAATGCATAAAGTAAATAAAATAAAATGAATAAAAAATTTACATAACAATAATTTTGGAATGTATCTTTGAATTTTGGATTATACATAAAATGTGTTCAATATCTTCAGACAGGTTTCATGTCATTGGTCTGTAAAATAACTTTATTATATATACTTATTCATTATATCCACACTCTCCTCTTATTTTTTCATCTGTTCAGAAGCACTCTGTCAAACACTTGTCTGTTCGCTTACCTTGGAGCAACTGCTCAAAACATTTCATGATATGACGTGAAACATTTTAAATACAAAATCATGAATTAATCACTGGTTGCATATATTGTTTTTTCTTGCGAATGAATGATTCTTAATGTTCATTATCTCTGTTGTGACCAATTCTATTCTTCTTGGTTTCTGGCAGAATTTTCTGTTTAAAGCCGCCCTATGTCTCTCTTCAGATTTCCTCTCTGCAACACCAATACTGCCTCCTGCTGGCCTGTGACAGAGTTTTTTCTTCTATTCGGTGGTATTTTAGGCATGTTCCATACATCCAATCACTGACTGATTATTTTGCTCACATCATTGCCGTAAATAATTATTTACTACTTGATAATTATGACTCTCCATGCTGCATTCTATCAGCGTTTGTTCATCATTTCTAAGGTCTACATCCTTTACAAGCTGGTATTCTCTCTCATGTATGTTTTACCACGCCTGCTGATGGTTTCATAACATCTACTGTATTCAAATTTCTTTAGCGATCTGGCTTTTATTGTACTTTCTTATTGATATTGTTCCCCTTTTGGATAGGGAGACTAAGGAAACTTAAACTTACTACTAAATCACAATTTGAACATCCATTGGACTGTCTTTCACCGCAACCCATTAAAACAAGGGCAACTTCTATGCCTTTTAGACAATATGCCTACCATTGCCCTTAAGCCTCACTCAACTGCCAAACAGACAGGCTGTATAAAGTGCCTTAAACAACACCTCCCTAACCCAATTAATCATCTTGTTCCGTATCAATGTAAATTTGGCAAGACGAATTACGAGCTCTGCGCCCATTTGTGGAGGAACTAACATCAGGATACAAAACTTAGATGCAAAATGGTCTTCCATGGAATCTAGAATTGCAGAAGCAGAGAAAAGGATTAGTGACCTGCAGGATGAGATTTTCAAGATTGGGGTCATGCAGATTGAGATTACCTTCCTTAAACAACATGCTGAAGACATTGAAAATAAAAGCAGACATAATAATCTTTGTATTTATAGTCTTACTGAAGATATTGAGGGCAACGATCCTGTGTCTTTTATCACTACTTTCTTGCACAAATTAAAAAAATTCCCACTTTGCCCAAACTCAACATACAACTTTCTCATAGACTTGGTCTAAAGGCTCTGCTTCAATTAAACCTAGGAGAATTATCATCCTTTTCCTGGAATGCATGGACCTTCTTCAGTTTTACAAGCAAGGAATCTACCAAATCCAGTCACAAGTTATTTGTGCCACAAGATGTTGTCAAATCTACTGCTGATAGAAGGGAGGGATTTCTTTCTCTTCTGCAAACTTTGAGGAACCGGGGTGCTCATTTTAGTCTGCTTCGTTTTGTTCTGCTTCAAGCTCACATATGAGTAAAATGTGCTTACTTTTACAGATCCGGCGAAATGTAAGACATTTCCTCATGACATCTCATCTTCTTCCATGAAGATTGCTGGTCCTTCTAGGCATTGAGCTCTCATACTGCCACCCTTTTTCTTCCACATGCTGTGTGCTTGTTTTTATATATGCAGTTGTTTCCTCACATCCTGTAAAATATCACAATATTGTTTCCTCACCTTTATCTTCTTTCTTTTAACGCTATATTTTTCTCGTAACATGTTTTGTTTAATGCCAACATCCTGTTGTTCATGGTAGTGTTTTGTACGTAGCTCCTTGTGTCTGTCCACATGATGTGCTGCCACCACCGTTCCCTTGTTTATCATCACAAACAGGTAGTCTACTCAGCTGCCATGTTTATGACATGTACTGTCTTCTTTTATACTCTCATGTTTTATTTTTCCTCTTTTTCCTATCCCCTATCCCTGTTTCTTCCCTCCCTGTCTCTTGTTTTTTCATTTCCTTTCTTAACCACCTCTGAATATCTGAGTATTTATTTTGGATCAATTTTTTGTCTTCATCTCTTTCAAATTGTTATAATTCTGAGTTATTACCTGGAATGTTAAAGGTTTGAATCATTCTATGAAGCGACAGAGAATTCTCTCCCATCTAGCGAAATATACTCCTGATATAGTGCTTCTCCAAGAAACTCACCTCACGTATTTGGAAGCACATAAACCAAGGAGGTGCTGGGTGGGTACTATGCTTGTTTTCCCCACTAAAACCAAGAAAAAATGTGTTATTATTCTTTGTAATAAGCATATAGATGTTTCTCTTCTTTCACAAGATAATGGAGGTAGATGTATAGTTACCAAGTTCTTGTTAACAAAAGTCCTTTAATTCTTTTTAATGTTTATGGCCCCACTCAGAATAATTTTTCATTTTGGCCTCATATTGAGAATAATTGCCTTTAATTTGATGATGAATTTTATTCTCACTTTGCTCCTATACTATTATCCAAACAGTTATACTTATTTTCTTCCTTTTCAGTTAACACTCCCAAAGGCACATTTTTAGAAGCCATTAGCTGCCTTATTTGTAAAGAGGATAAAGATCTTACATTATGTAAAAATGATCATCCATTCTCCTTAGTTAACATGGTCTATAAGATCTTTGCTAAACTTCTTGCTTTGGGATTAGAATCCTTTCTACCCAAATTGATTGGCCCAGTGCAGGTTGGTTTTATTAAGGGCACATGAGCTTTGACAATACTAAGCTCTTTTTTAACGTCTTAACTAAAGCTTCACCTTAGTTTCCCACAAGCTGCTGTCACTAATAATGCCGGAAAGGCCAGTGATAGACTTAATTGGTTTTTATGTTTAAAGTTTTACGATGGCATGGATTTAAACATAAAATGCTATCTCATATATCCGTACTGAAAGATTCTCCAAAAGCTTCTGTTACGGTCAATGGTTTATCTTCCTCATAGTTCACACTTCAAAGAGGCATCCGGCAAGGTTGTTATCTATCACTTCTCTTATTTATTCTGGAATTGGACCCATTTCTTTTAAAAGTTCCGCAAACCTCACTGACCTCCGGTTTCCGATGTGGGTCATATCATTTAAAATTAGCTGCATACGCTAATGATTTTCTCTTCTTCATCTCTAATCCTGAAACCTCCTTACCAGCTCTCTTTCAAGATATTTTTTCTTTCACAAATATCTCAGGTTATAAAGTGAATTTTGATCAAACTGGAATTTTACTGAATTTATACTGCACAAAACCCTCGCTCCTATTAAAACTAAACGCTTAGGGATTTGGTTTACCAATTCTATATATTCTTCTATTTCCCCTAATCTTACCTATCTTCTTTCTTAAAATAAAATCTCTTCTTTCAAAATAGAATCCTCTTTTCTTATCTTGGTGAGATTTTTGGATTCCATTAAAATTATCCTTAATGCTTTATCTATGATTATCTATGATTGCAGTCCATATGACTCACATCTATTTTAGCAAAATTGATTTACTTTTATCCAAATATTTCTTGAATAAAAAGAAATCTTTCATTTGTCTACTTAAACTCAACGCCATAAATGTAATGGGGAAGTGAACTTTCCTGACTTCAAGCAATATCATAAGGCTTTTTCTCTTCGTCAAGCTTCTTTTTGGTTCTTTCACAGCTCTTTCCCTTTCTCACCACTTTGGTTTTCTATAGAGCAATCTCTTATTTCTCCTTTTTCTTTTCAGGAGTTTCCTGCCCAATCCTCCCACCCCCCCTCATTTATCTTCTCCAATTTTTTGACACAGGTGCTCCATCCTGATCTCGGAGCACTTCATTAAATTGTGTAACCTTTTACTAATTATTCACATGGTATAATAAGATAATACAACTCAATATTAGACCTATTTTCTGGAAAACATGGAAACATGAAGTAATTAACTGTATTAGAGACCTATTTGATGGTGATACTCTGCTTTCTTTTCCCCAATTCCAATTAAAATGTAATTGTCCTAGCTCCTTTCAAACTAGGTTTTCTATTTTATTGAACCTCTTTTTGACATTATAGCAACTCTATATGATTCTTCTCCCAATAACCTTATACTCATGCTCTACTCCAGATTCTCCCCAGTCAACCTAAGGCTTCCCTTATATATAAATAGTTCCAAATGTTAGTCATATTAATTTCCAAACAGTGACTGTTGGAAATGGCCCTTTTTGCAGGGTTATCACCAAACTTTTTGCTTCTTCCTCCTATTTTTCCTGACCTGCTGTTGTTGGTGTTAGGACTCTGGGCACTCTTCCACTGCTATCCAGTGCTAAAGTGCATATGCTCTCTGTGAAATTTGTATAATAGATTGGTGTTTCCATGACTGGCATTTTTGATTTACTGGTAAGCCCCTAGTAAAGTACCCTGAGTGTTCCAGGGTTTGTAAATCAAATGCTACTAGTGGGCCTGCAGCATTGGGTGTGCCACCAACATGGGTAGCCCTGAAAAGGTAACTCAGACCTGCCACTGCAGAGTCTGCTCGCAGTTTGTAACTGCCATGCCGACCTGGCCATTGCACCCACTTCCAGGCCCTAACCTTCCCTTATGTATCATGGGAGTCACCCAAAAGTTAGGTAGTTTGAGGGGACCCCTGTGGGCAGGGTGCAGTGTATGTGAAAGGTATGACATGCCCTGATGTATGTGGAATGTCCTGATAGTGAAATACTGCCAATTTTGTTTCTTACTATTTTACTATTAAAAGGCTATCTGGCCCATGGGAAAGCATGGGAGTTAATGTATAGCATCTTATAAATGTAACTTCTTATTGGGACCAGATAGGAAAATAAAGTTTAGTATGCCAGAACTCAGAATCTAAAGATGCATTTTGTATTAAAGGCGATTTTTACATTCTGTGTTTGAAACTACCACTTTTAGAAAGTAGGTATTTTATTGATTAGCCATCCTATGTGCCTCTGCTAGAATGTGCATTGACTGTCTGGCATTGGAGTGACAGGGGCTGGGGATGTGCAGTGGCTCCAGAGTCTGGATGAGTCAGGGCTGGGCTGAATAGACCTGGGCTGCATTCAAAGTAGTGGGGGGGAGTTTTCACTAGCACCTGAATAGGCCCGGTCTGTATTTAGAGTAGTGGGAGGAGATTTCCTTGCACCTGAATGGGCCTGGTCTGCTGTAGACAATGCAGTCTCCACCTCCTGCTGGGACACTGGGCCAGAGAGGACCAAACTGGTTTGGACTAAGGACAGACACACTCTTCCTCCAGAGAACAAAAGATTTTGGTGTATCAATATTGGGGCCCAGACCCCAGTATTTTAGATTACTGCTGAACTAAGGAACCTGCCATGAAGAAGGGCTAGAAAAGCTGTCAGGGGGAACTGTCACTTTGCAACGTGCTCTGCTGTGTTAGCCTGCTGCTGGCTGCTTATGTCTTGGGCAGGGAAATAGCTGGAGTGTACTTTCTTTATCCTGCTGTTAGAGGTTTCTCCAAGGGCTTGAAGTAGAGCTTGCATCCTGTTGGAACTGTCAGGGATAGAAAATACTTCAGAGAACTCCTTTGGGACCAAGAAGACTACCAGAAAGAAGAGCTGGAGAAGCTGTGAGGAGGGACTACCACTTTGCTGTGTGCTTTGCTGTGTTGGCCTGAAGTGGCTGCTTCTGTCTTGGGCAGTGAAAGGACCGGACAGAACTTTCTGCAATTTCTTTTTGTGAGTTTCTCCAAGGGCTTGAGGTAAAGCTTGCCCACTGTTCAAGAAGTCTCAGGAATAGCAAATACTTCAAGGTCTTCTGCCATCAGTACTGGGGACTGTGTGTTTTATGATGCAACAGAAGAAAAAGCAACCCGATGCCGTCTACGACGCCGCTGCTGACTCCGTGTCCTGAAGGCACAGCAGAGGGCACCGCCTCACACTGCACCGCAACCCTTGTCTCACCGACAACGCCACCTGATGTCGCCACCGAGCCGCTGCTTGCACCTCTCCCTGAGGGCACCACACTGCCTCGCTTCACGCCATCACCTTGGTATCCCCAACGATGCCGCTCCACACTGACATTGGCACCTTTGCTTGCACCGTGGTACGAGGGCACCGCTCATAAGTTACACGACGCACTGTCCTCAGCCCGCACCCCAGCCTTGGCCCACTGATGCCGGCACCATCGACTCCAGTTCGTCAGCCGATGACAGCACTTCAGCAACAACAACGCCGCTGCTTGCATCGTGACCTGCCAGAACTGCGACGAGCACTGCATCACTTTGTACAGCAGCCCTGGTCTCACCAATGCTGCTGGACGACCGCCACCGAGCTGCTGCCTGCACCTTGACCTGAGGGCACCACAAGCCGCACGGCTGCACTTCGCACCACAGCCCCAACACCTGCCAATGCCGGAGCTTCCAACGTCAACCGCGACTCTGGCCCTTTCGGGCTCATTGAGAGGTCGCCAACGCCCTACATTTCTAAAGGTACTGTTTTGCGGGGCGACACCGTAACTGGCCTGCGACGCTGCTGTAAGCCAGAATTATTTGGATTTGTTGTTCACGACGCCGTGATAGCCCCAGGCGGAGCTATTGACTTCAAGGAACTGTATTTCAAGTCTATTTTCTGAGAACTGTCTAGTGGATATTTTTCTAAACTGGTGTCGTGTCCTTTTTAAGTGCTTTCACTGTATTACTGTTGGTTATGTGCAAATGTTTTACACACTGCCTCTTAGATAAGCCTGACTGCTTGTGTCAAGCTACCAAATAGGTGAGCTGGGGTTATTTTAGGAGTGTAACTCCCTTATCCTGACTAGAAGGAAGGGTCCCTACTTGGACAAAGGTGCAAACCCTTGCGAAATAGAGACCTCCATTTCTAACAGTGACTATTATTTTTATGTCCCATTACCTTGCTTTTTTAACATAAGCTTTGGAAACAAATTAATCAAATTGTTTGAGTCTCTATTCTATTTACTCTTGCCTCTCTTTTTCTAGGTAGCCTCTTCAATGATTGGCAGTCTGATTTCCCTAATAATATATTGCTGGATCTTTTACTTGCTATTGCTTTTCAGCAGATTGCCATTAACTGGTAATGCACTGATAACATCTCTTAGAAAGCCTGGTGGTTTGTAGTATGCCAACACCATCAACTGCACAGACGTTATGCAGAACACATTTTTTTATCTCATAAAAGTGATTTACAATGGTTACCCCTACCGCCTTTTTAAACACTTCTAATGTCTGTTCTTACTCCTCTCAACCATCATCACATCAGACATTCAGACCCCCTCTTATCATTATTGAATTCTCTATTAAATAACCTTTCATGTAGATAATGCACGTTTTTATTTGGCCTCCCCTCAGGAAGCAGCACCAGAACTGCTGCGTCAGCTGGATAGGTTCGGAGCGGTCTCTGGGTTGAGGCTTAACTGCAATAAGTCGCTGATTTTCCTATTGGTGGGTCTGGTCTCGGTGCCCATGGGAGATCTCCCCCGGACCTAGGACTTAGATGGGAACGGGTAGGTTTCTGTTACCTAGGGATCCAGGTTGCTTTGTCAGACACACAGGCAGTGGCCATGAACATAGATTGGGTACTCACTTTCCTACAGCACTTTGTGACATTCAGGAATGCCCTTTCACTGTCACTGATGGGCAGAAGGACCCTATATGCTCTCCAGAACTCACTTTGCCCGCTACCAGCACGCATCTTCAAAACACTGAACATGATTCTGACTTTACTGCTCTGGGCCGGAAGGAGGAACACAGGAGCCCTTAACACTATCATACGTAGTTATGAGTAGGGAGGTTTGAAAGCTACACGTTTCGGCTTATACTATTTTGCCGCTCAGTTGCAACATGCGACCTGATGGTTGGCAGAGGCAGACAACTGGGAGAAACTCTTATTGGCAGGAAGGGCAGACAAGTCGACACTCCAGTGCACACTAATGCAGGGCAATGGAGCGGAGGAAACTCTCCCCTACGTAGTGAGACACACGGCAAACATCTGGCAGCGATTTTCTGAAAGGATTTTAGGGAAAGCACCATTCCATAGGGAGTTGCCAATCTGGATACTGGCCCCCTTCAGAGAGATGGGAACACACATGTCTTTTCAAATGTGGAGAGATGGCGGCTGTGAGGTCCTTGCCGACATTTTCCCCAATGAAACCTTTATAACCTATGACCAGGCTGGTGAGTGTTTTAGCCTCGGGCAGGGGCATTTCCTGCACTACAGAGGAATCCAGGAGGTAGTTAAAGTCACCTGGCCACAATACGCAGACATTCCCCAACAAACACATACATTGGATATCCTACTCACATGTGGCAATGGTCGTACAATGGTCTCCCTCCTAAATAAAGCAATGAAACAAGATTCCACGCTCCGACGCCACCATCTAGGGCAGCCTGGGAGAGAGACCTAAGCACTCAGTTAGAAGAGAGACAGTGGGAGTCCATAGGTGCTCTCACATGTGCTGTCTCCTGCAATGCTAGATTTAAACTAACCCACTACAACTTTTTACATCGTACTTATCTGACAGTAAAGCTAAAATGCATCTCACACGACAGGGATAGTAGATGTCTGAGGTGCGCCACAGAAAACACAGATTTTATTCACTTGGCATGGGAATGTTTGATGGTGAGTCAGTTCTGGACAGGGGTGGTTCATAAGATATGAGAGGCTATAGGCCTTCAGTTAAGGAAAGATCCATTGCACTGCCTATTAGCCTACGTACGGAAGCCCACAGAACGGAAACTCCCCGCATATTGTTGCAATTAATGCTGGTACTAGCTAGACGTAGGGTGGCCATAACATGGATGGGGTAGAGTGGTCCAGAATTGCCGGTCTGCCTTAAGGATGCTTGTAAGTGGACATAAGATGAAGAAGTACATATGAAGCTCACACGCAGGGATGAAAAATTGCAATCAGATCTGATGGAATGGCGGGAACTGTGCAATTCGGGGCTAGGTGTGGGGGCGAGTCCGCTCACAGCGCTTCAGAGAGTGGGGTGTTCAAGAGAAACAGGGGAACCCTACTTACTAAGGAACCAGGGTAATAGTTATACATTGTCACTTAGGTTTAGGTTCCCTTGGGATAAATGTTGGGACAAATGTTGTTTTGATGTATAATGTTTACTCCTAACTTTATTATTTAAAAAATCCATAAAATATACTACATTGGAATCGGTGTGTTACTAATTCCTTTGCGCTCTGCCATTATCTAACCCTCTATATTACGATTGTGCTTATGTATCATAACCTCATAATATATCATTCCACAGGTACCACTGTTTTTACAATATAATCAGAGAGTGGGGAGGGCGGGACGGATGAGGAAGACCCACATGAAAATGGAGGCCAGGGAGAATACATGTTCTAAGTGTATGTCCTATGCTTATATGGCCTACTCTATGCTCCGTTCCATACTGTATCGTACATAAGAATGATTATGTACCCCTAATGTTCTTGTTCTTGTTTTAACGCTGCAACCCAAGCCAAGAACAAAAAAGGAATATATTACGCTGCATGCTGTATCATTGATGTTATGTTTTTTATTGTAAAATGAAAAATAACGTTTAAAAAATTAATAATACTAACCTTTCATGTGTTAGTTTCTCTGATATCTACATTTATTTCATGTTTAATTGATCATTGTTATTTATGCAATTTTGTTATTTATGTAGTTTTTTTTACAATGGGATTAAAGTAGCTGTGTTCTCTTTTTTAACTCTCCTTTTCCCTTCCCCTCTATTTCCTAGAAAACAGAAAACTC
The DNA here is from genome assembly GCF_964261635.1 of Lissotriton helveticus. Lineage (NCBI taxonomy): Eukaryota > Metazoa > Chordata > Amphibia > Caudata > Salamandridae > Lissotriton > Lissotriton helveticus. The sequence continues at coordinate 118,520,825 of NC_136060.1, read as the reverse complement.
ATAACTCCTTAAAAATAAGCTTATGTTCTACCATTACTTAATTTAGATTGCACATTGTATTCCTTTTTATTGGTATATTACCCTAATGTTCATCATACTTATATAGTGTCATGTTGTTTCAGTTATTGTTCTTCTCTTCTTCATTGTCATGATGTTCCTTTTCTTCTCCTAATAAAGCTTATTACAACTTTAAAAAAAGAACATAAAGGAGGGATAGACTATGACAAGAGGTTAACCCAAAAGCTGAAACTATCAACGACAGATCAATATTACACATGTCTCTTATTTTGCAGAAAAACTTGATGCTGGGAATAACTCTGCTCTGGAAATTGTCTCTGTTTATAATACTTTATCAAATCCTCCCATGCATAGACAAAAGGTGGCTTCTCCCAACAATCTTTGGGAAGACTTAGTTTAATTCTTTTTTGAAAAACTCTCAAAAATCTCCACAAACATTCCAGCCCAGTTGCCCCTGGATTTGCTGTCCTGGTGTGATATGGAATCTGGGGTTCCATCTGGAGCGTCACTTCCAGTTTTCGCTCCTATAACTGTAGCAAGGACTCAAATCTGAATTGCCTTCAGATTGGATTTCTGTCTTCTTAGTGTCTTTGCAATGGGCACTGAAGTGATTAACCATTCCCTCACTGAGCTGATTAACTCCTTTCCAACACCCTCCACAATCCCCTTAACTTGGAACTGTTCCCCTGTACTCAGAAAGCCTAATGCTGGCCCCAACCCTTTAAGAAACTAATATCTGATCTCACTTCTCTCTCTTTCTGCAAAAATTCTAGAAAATATATCAAACAAACAACTCTCATTACGTCGAGTCAAATGCTCTACTTGACACCATCCAATGAAGAGTTCCCTCTTATTATAATATTGAAAAAGCTTTGTTGGCTGTCACAGAAGATCTTGGAGGGGCTGCTTCTGTCATTTTATTAAACTCATCTGAAACATTCAATATGGGTTTCTCAGACTATTCTTTTAAATTGTCTTCTCAGTATGGCCATCTGTAAATCCACTCTGAATTGGCTCTCTTCCTTTCTATCTAACAAGTCACAATGTTGTTCTTTTCCCCATTTCGATTCCTGTGCTACTCCTTTTATTGCAAGGTGTTCTGCATGGTTCTGCTTTAAACTCCACTCTTTTCAATGTCCATATGGGCACTCGAGTCTGCATTGGTCACTTGTATGGATTTAGTACTCTTGTCCTATGCTGACTCATTGTATCAGTCTTTGAGGATTGGGTCTCTACTCAAGACACCTTCGACCCTACATGTTATCAGTGGCCAAATGAATGAACAACAGTTGTTTTAAACTCAACAGTGGTCAGACTGAGATCCTTCTGTTTGCATAACAGCCTTGGTAGTATAATTGGTGGCCAGTAGAGCTTGGCCAGTGCCTACAACCATCTTCCTCTGCCAGATAACTGGGCACCAGATTTAATCAGAATCTTCTTTTTGATTCCCAGGTCTACTCATTGGTAGCTAACTGTTTCTCTCTGCATATAAATATCAGGAAAGGTATCGCTCTTCTCCCACTTTCCACCAGAAAGACAGTTGTGCATGTTTTAATCACATCCAATCTTGACTATGGCAACTCCTTATACCGGAGACTCCATGGGTTCTCGTTACGTCAGCTTCAAGTTACTCAAAACTCTGTAGCATGTCTTATTCTTAACCTACCACCTCAGCAATCTGTCTCGGCCCATATGAAAGAGATGTATTGGCTCTCCATTCATAAGAAGTGTATTTGTAATACAGTGGAAGAGCTACTATTGGCATGCTCACAGTATGCTCCCTGTCTTCACTGATTAAAAGAGAAGATATATTCGTTGTATCTCGGTTTCTCAAATGAATGGGTATTCCCCAATAGACATATAACAGACTAGACTAGAATGTACAAAGTGCAGAAACATCTGTGATTGATAGGCTATTTTATCATCAAAACAATGCCTCCAAGCAAAGTCATTCAATATCCAGACATCACAAAAGAGGTGGCTGTGATGATCAGGATTGCAGTCTTTGCAGAGGACTGGGATGTCTCACCAATAAATTGTTCAGTAATATGCTCAACTTGAAAATCTTTAAAAAAAAAAGGCCTGGCAATTGGACACCACCAAGCTCTCCTAAATTCTGCTCCTCCTACAATAACAAAATCAAAGAAATATCCCAAATGCTCAAAAGGCCCCAGCTTTTATATACGCAATCCAACAACGTAATTGCCTCTGGTGGAAATGGACGAGAGAAGTGTGCAACATTACCACACAGACATGAGCATGGGCATCTTTATGCAACACTGTTTTCTGTGAAACTGGATTACAGTAAACTTCTTTATAACAGCAATGTCATCTTCTTTTCAAGAATGTGTCAGATGTTCCAGAACTCAACAGAAGAATGATCCCCACAGCGGACTAATACTACCATAGTCAGACTAAAGACTATAGCTATGGTAAACAATTCACATTAAACCAGTGGCCTCCATTATATGTCCAGGAGGACTGGATCCATCGGAAAATTCCAGGATATTATCCACATACTATAAATGTACTAAACGTGTGTCTGATGTAAACTATTTAGGAATTGGTTTATTTGAAAATCAGCATGGATCAAGCCCTACTCGCATTATGTTGGACACCTTTGGCCTAAACTGGTACCATAGACTACAAAGATTTTTTTAAGTAGGTGAGTCTATCTGAATGACCACATTGTGTTTACATTCATCATCAGGAACCATATAATCCACAATAATAACGTAATTTATCTGCCTCCCTCAGATGTCCTGCCATCATCATTGGTCAATGAGAACAGAGTCTCTGTGCAACCCTTTAGTTCAGTACCCCAGAGACAAAACTGTTCTTTTTTCATTCAGATGTGAACTGAATGAACACTTTGCATTTAAATTTTCCTAACCTTGTGCTAGCAAATACCACTCATTTAATTTAACAACTTCTGCTTGATTCCTCAAAAGAGCATTGCTTGTGATGTAAATGAAAGGTTGAAGTCTTATATCCTGATAACTAAAACATTTCAGTTCCAGAGAAGGATATATACACAACCTTTTTCATTTCCAGTTTTATGAAGTTAATGCAAAGTAAGGGAGTTGTGATGATTGCCGTAGCCCAACCCTACCATTGCCAAATGAAGGCATCAAACTAATATGGTCCCGGGATTTTAATTGCTACGACTTTCCTTGTTCTGAGTAGCCATTTATTGGGTACCCTGGCATCACAAGCAGAAGCTCCCCCTCCAGAACGACCACATATTACAAATCCGAAGAAACTGCAGATGTTTTCTATTTGTGACTAACACCCTAATAAGGGTGAAAAGGTCTTGGGTTGTTCATATTCTGGTTCAGGGAGGACAAGATTGATATGTATATGGCTGAGTCCAAACCAAGGTGGCATGGTGTTCAAAATACCAATGGACTTGGTGAGACCCCAAGTAATTACTAGTGTCTGAGATTGATTCAGGCATTCCATCCATTCCTTTTTGTACATCTATTATACATTTAGGCATTGCAAAGTTCTTTCCGTCCATTACTCTCCTACATAAAACATCTCTTTCCACCGCCATGGTCTCCTATATTCTAAAAAACATCACGGGCTGACTCAAACACTCCAGATAATTATTATCTAGTTTCACTACTACCAGTTCCCTTTGAAATACTTGAAAAACATACTATTGAAGTTCTGTCCCATACCCTTGATTCTAATTTCAACTTGGTTCTTACCTTAAACTATCCTGTCATACTGAGTCAGCAACAGCAGTAGTGGGCGACAAACTGCATTCGATATTGAATCAAGGCTGCACTGCAGCTTTGATCATATTGGTTCTGTCTGCAGCTTTCAACACTATTGTAGTGTAGTTCCTATATTCCCAATAGGCTCTGCTCAGCGGAATAATATATCCTATAGATTTGACGTAGGACTGAGGTCTATTAGGTCTCTATCGAATATGCTAGACTTATTTGTGAGTGCCAGCTAGCTCAGAGATCACTAGAAACTTTCTCGAATACACAAGAAGGGGTTAGTTTCTGATAACCGCATAAACATGACAACTTTGTTTCCCACGAATGAGAAATGTATCTCTAGAGTCGCGGAAACAATAGATAGTTATTTCACTCAGTTAATCGTGCATGCTTCGTTTCACCAGAGGTGCAGAGAAATAGAGAGACGGGTGTTTTAAAAAAAAGTATTTATTGAACAGTCTTTCTCATGCAGAGGAAATGAACTGCTACAATCGTAATACTGGTTACAAAGTACAATGCGTACAGTACAAAGAGTATTATAAAATAATACTGTAAAAGCATGATATGGTTTCTAAGCCATAAAATACATAGAATACATACATTAATAAATAAAGACTAAAAGTACTCAACTGGGGCTTCTAAAATACGCCTACCCCGGTGTACCTAACCTAGGTCTAGTAAAAGGGAAGAAGTAAGTGAGGTGTAGCTTAGTTTCAGTATTCTTTTGCCAAGAATCTATCCAAGAATTCTCTAAGGGTTTAATCAGCTCCGTACCTTGGTTTAGAATGAAGGAGGTCTGGTATCTCTTTCGCAGGACTCGATTTCCCAACAACCCGCAAGGGTAGGTTGGAAACACTGGAGCTGGATTTCTCGGCAGGAGAAAAGACAGCGTCTTTCTCAGTGCGTCTGCTGGAGGGTCGGCTTCCTTCGGCACTTGCTGTAGCAGGGCGTCAGGCAAGTAGATAGTCAAACTGCTCCAAACCACCGTGTGTTTGCCTGGGCAAGTGTGGGTATATTTATACCTTGAAGGTGCCTTGTTTGACGAAAGGTTGGACATAATAACGTCATCAAAGACTCAGTTCTTTGAAAACTCCATGAGTTCTTGGATAAATCAATGTTCAAGCAAGGGGAAGTCCCTGACTGCTGAAGGCGGGTTTTTCCAAGAAATTGTTGTGGATTTTCAGAACTAATGGAAGTAGCCATGCCGTATTTGGACTGCATAGGCTAAGTCTAAATATGGTTATGATTTCTATGCCTATATAAGGATAGGGTGATTTATACCTATATATGGGCATGAATCAGGAAAATTACACTAGAATCCTAAATTCATACACAACACTATGTCTTATGACATGCTTCTAAATCGGTTTTACGGAGTCGGTGTGAGAGGCTCTGCAGTGGAATGGTAAAGCTTCTATCGTAGCAACCTAACACAAGCTGTTATAATTGATTTCTCCTTGTTAGAAAACAAAGAAGTCAAGCATGGGGTGCTGCATGGCTCCTCACTGAGCCCCATGCTGTTCAACCTATGAGTGCCCCCTTTAGCTCAGCTAATTACATCTTTTGGCTATTTCTTCATGATACACACGGACGACCACAGCTCGTCTTGATGGGCCAGCTGAATTAAGTCAGGCCAACTTTAAAAGATCCTCCTATTTTCTCCTCCTGTATACCTTAGGTTAAAATGTTGACAAAGATTCCTTAATTTCTCCGACGTGATTACTGTTGACAGTTTTTTCAGGCTATAGTCATTTCTATTGCAAAAAGAACAACTGATGGACGGAATGCTGAACAATATCAAACATTAAATTTACACCACAACATTTAAGAAAAGGAGTGTCCACTATATTGTTTTGTTTCCGGCCCAAATTCAGGCAATCTAATATTAACAAATATAACATTCATGAACAAAAAGCCTCCAAATCTTCAAAACTACCAGGTTGTCCTACACCTCCTTGTCCTGATGAAGACCCAATACGGTTGCTAAAAAGTCTGCACCACTTACTAGGGACGAAAAGTCGACGTTATACTACCAATCCGTCCATACGAAGTCTCATCAGATAAATTGAATAATCATGTTGTTTGAGACCACTGATGTAAAATGATGGACTGATGATATTTTATATGTTTCTACGTTATTGTGTTACTACATAGACACATAACCACTTATCACTACTGCTCACCTTAGCACTTCACCCTATTTGTAATTCCAGTTATTACTATTTTTGGACAACTTACCTCTTTAGAGTTGGATTAACTCATGCAAGATAAAACATAAGATAATCCATGCAACAACTAGGACTGTGGTGTGTGTTTTTCTTTCCTTTCCTTTTTTAACAAATGTTGTATACGTATTTCCATGATTATTGATGTGAAATGCACCAGAAACGTTTAGAATAGTATAACGTAACAAAGAAATTGCTTTGTGTTTCGACAGAACCATTTTGTATTAAAGCTTAGTACCCAGGTCACTGGGTCACCCCATTACAATTAAAAATCTCAGCGTTTGAGGAGCGCTTTTCTTCATTTGTGCTTGCTGAGCGACTGAGCCATGCCATTTCCCCCTCTGTTGTGACGCTGCCTTCAAGGCCCTCACACCGATTCAGCACTGTGCTCCACCCGGAGCTTTGGCAAAGCCTACCTTTTGGTGTCCTGCTGACAGCCCATTTATATTTACTGTTCTGAGGTGCCTTTCTGCAGCACCCCTTATGTCTATGGCAATATCTATTGTTACGGATGTTCTGATATTCTATCCTTCTGGTACTAATGGTGACATTTGGGTGATTTGTGTTTAATATACCATTGCTCTAACCAAACTGTTGCATTTCAGGCCCCCGATGTTCTCCTATTATATGTTGTTTTGTTCCTTACTTTGTCAGGATAACAAATATTCTTTCAGGATTGCACAATATGCACAGTATTTGGTGATCTGTGCATTTGTTTTCCAAACCTGCTGCATTTCTTTCCCTGATGTTAGGATGTATGTCACATATATTCTTGTATTTTTAGGATAATGAGTACTGACTCAGGATTGGCATTCTATGCACAGCCTTTATAATTCACGTCTTTTTGGTCTGTGTTATATACAATATGTACAATATTTTTATATAATCCTGTATGGAGTCTCTTTTGTGGTGTATATATTGTGTCACTGGTTGCTCAAAGGCTTTACACATTGCCTCTGGGGATAAGCCTAACTGCTCTGTGCCAAGATACCGGGGGTGAGGGCAGGTTATCTTTGGTGTGTAACTTACTTGCCCTGACTATAGTAGTGGGTTCTGCCTGACTTAGGTGCATACCCTAGCCAACCAGAAACCCCATTTCTAACACTGGTAGAGATACCTACTGGTCTCTCCTGCATCTGTAAAGCAGTCTGCCAGTCCCCTGAAACCGGGTCCTTTGCCCATCCATATAATAAGTGAATGTCACATGTGTATCCTTATCGGTGTGTGTAGAGGATGTGTGTGGAGGGTGTTACACATGTGGGAATATCCACACTGTAATCTATTTTGTATTTGCTACATGCAAGTGCTACCTAACATGAAGGAATAGAGAAACCTCAGACAGCAGCTGATAGTTGCTGGGCTCCTCTAGGATATTTCAAGGGATCCATTGTATGGGGTCAGACTTTTGGATGTGGAGGAGAGAAGAGGAGACAAAAGGCCTCTTTGAACCTTTGAGAGTTTCCCTGCCCTCTTGTGGCCTATTGTTCACTGGAAGGGCTACCATGTGCACATTAGCAGTTAGTTAAGTGAGACAGTTCTTGTTTGTTTTGTTCCCTTGTTTTTGGGTCTCTCCCAGCTTCCTGCTCCCAGCTCCACCCCACCTTCATGCTAATAAGTTGTAACACAGACCTTGGCAGGACCAGACTAATTGGAATAAGCAAAAAAGGCAGAACTGCCCATAAATCATGTCAGAGCTGGGTGCTGTCTGCAAATGTAGTATAAAGGGCAGAAACTTTCATCCAGTGTGACACGATTTTCCTACCAGAACCTGAAATCCCACTTGAGTGGTGACTGAAAATCACTTTTGCGAGGCTTATTTGGGGTACTCACCTCTAACTCTCCTTGTCAGATGGAACCAGAACCTGGGAAAGTTTGACAGCTGGCCAGGATGAGCTGCTTTGGGGTCTACCTGGAAGGAAGGAGCTGAGTGACTGCTGAGAAGGTGCATTGAAGGCCCCTTTGCATATGGAAGAAGCTGCTTAGAAAAGAACAGTGAAGGAACGGAGGAGATGATGAACTGTGACGACTGCTGTTGCCAGTGAAGGCTCACGATGAAGGGATTGGGAAGCCCATGTGACCTGAGCAGGCCTAAATCATCTGCTCTCTTGTGGAAGTGTCCACAATTGAGGAACAGTCCGGAAGATCCACAAAGTGCTAGTGGGCAATCCCACTGCTAAAATCTAGTACCTTGAAAAGAGAGATGCTAATCAACTGCAGTAATGCCTTTGTGAATAGGGCCCTATACGATTTTTTTAACCAAAGTTTCTGAAAATTGTTCCAAAAATGCACAATTGGGTAACACTTGTTCACAATGTATTTTCCTGTGGTTGGAGACTTGTGCTCACTTGCTCTGTGTAATTTGGCGATAAGTTTACCAGCCGCCCTGGACCATACAGGTTCTTTGTGAATGGTGGCTAAGAACAATAAAAACAACTGACGCTATAATGAACAAATTAATGAAACTCCTTCTCATGTTTTTGTTTGTATACAGTTCTGCATTCTTGAGGAGTAGCAATTTTTCAAACAGCCATTTTATACAGACCACCACAGCTCCACCGGCTGCTTGCTCGAAGCAGGAAGTGAACTCAGTATTTGGAAGATTAGTTTTAATTTCGAAACTTGACTCCTAAGGTTAAGGGACCGACCAGCGGGACTCTAAAACATCCCGTCGACACCCAGCTGGTTTCAAAATCCCCTGGATGCTCTACATCGGGATTAATTAGTATTAGCGTTGTATGCTTACATTACATGCTGGCACAGAAAATACCTTGCTAACCAGCACTGAAAACATGGTAAAAGATAGGCCTGCTTGTAACCATATGGAAAGCATTAGCTGCAGAGACTACAAATACAGGATTACAAGTCTCAAAATAAAAAAATAACATAAAAACCTTCGATTGTTCTCTTGGTTTCTTGTTAGAGCTTCCTCAAAGCAGCACAGCTCACGAGCCACTCTCTTGCACTAATTTAACGAATTTTAGAGCTCTGTTTTTCTTGATATTTAATGAGGGAGTACGGATACCAATTGTCTACCATAAATATAGTGCTGTTGAAGCAGCATTCACTCGCCTTGGTTGTAATTGAATTATAGTGAAGAAAATAAAATATAATTGAATTATGGTGAAAAATAAAGTAAATTACATTGTTAATAATGTGAGTGCACACCTTGGTGGAAATTCCGTCTGACCAGTTAAAATTCCTAGGTCCGCATATAGAATTTTGTTCCCTGGACTATATGTATCCTGTTGAAAACAAAGGGAAAATTTACAAGCTAAAAGAAGCTACTACCTAAAGTAAACACCAATAATACCCTGTTCCAAGATTAAAATGGTACTTCCATCCGAGTCCACATCTCATGTATATATAGTTAATTCTTCCCCATTTGAGACTTTCCTGTTTCATCTTTCCTCTTTCTCGCCCCAAGGTTCCTGGCATGGAAACGAAGACTGGCTGCTTGAAGCTCGGTTGGTTCCCCTGAGATATGGCGATGAGTTCCAAGAGACTTCAACCTCAACAACAAGTCTTCGTCCTCCAAACTGATGTGCTGACCTCAACTAGCAGGAACCTTTCCAGAAGTGATTACAATGTCTCTTGCTACAATCATGAGCAGGACACAATGACTGGTATGAATTCAGCCATAATAACCCAGTATGTTCATAAATTTAAATCAAGTCAGTTGATAAGTCTTAAAATGAACACATCTCCATGGTTTGCCAAGCCTCCGAAGAATAAAAAGGCTCCGCTCATTTATTCCATTTATTTTTATTTAGTAAATGTACATCAAAATATACATTATCTCAAAATGTAAAAGAATAAAAGCAAAATCATAACTACTAGCATTTCACCAAGTTTAAAAAATACCGGTAAAATTAACCACAGATAAAGGCAAAAAATTGCATACTTTACAATTTGCATTTTTTTCGCATGTTTTGTTTGAGAAATCAGCATTTCGGTCTGGTAGGTGCGACCTAAAAAGGACAGAGAAGGTTGCAGAGGGACGAAATTGTGGTGTTTCTTTGACTTCCAGCATACAGAAACACAAACTTTTTCCGTTTTTTTTTAATTACATGAATTAATTAATTCATGGTTATGCAGATTCGGCGTAATTAAGGCAAATTGTTCCCTTAGATCTCAAATTAACTATGAACATGCCTTCCCAAGAATTCTGCTGTACCTGGTTGAAAATCCTGGACGTCGGGGTGCCAGCATGGCAGTAGGCTAACTCGAGTCTCCAAGGAAGGACTACAAATCATTTAATTCAGCTGTATCATTAGTCCTTTTACTTGATAGATAATTAAGGTAGACCCACATATCAAAATCCATCAAAATGTGTATTTTATCAACAGACACTTCTCATTGTAAAACAGACCTCAAATGTGCAGTCTAGTCCCTAAATTTACGATTCGGTATTTTACGGAATCGGTACATTTAAGGCCCCCTACATTTCAAAAGCCAAATACCGTTACCGACCGGTATTTGGTGTCCAACATCGGGTCCCTACTTTCGTTTTCGACGTTTAAGCAAGTACAGATGCTTAATGGTTATGTTTCCATTATGTATAAAATGTACATTACCAGAGGGTCCCTGTGAGTGGCTGATCGCTTGGAAACAGACAAAAAGCCTGTAATCATAGGTGAGGATAGTTTATTTAAAAAATGACAACCAACTAAAGCCCCTTATCCTGTGCAACATTCACCTCTAGGCAAAACTATATTTTATACATTTGAGTGTCTGCAGTTTAAGCGATCATTTTTTTGGGTGACACTTCCTGAGTGTGGCATAAAAACATACGCTGTAAACACAGGTGCAGAGTTGTGTTTATCCACGTGGCTCATTTCCCTTCCCAACCTGCAAGGTGTCCGTCCACCACCAGCCCCATTACCACAAGTGCTCAGAAACCTTCAACGTGTTCTCGACAGATCTTTAATTGGAAGTTTGTTTTTCTTCAGCAGTTAACAACAAACAGGAACTGTGGGGCACAGGGGGGCAAAGGAGGGTTTTTGATCGATCCCATGCAATGTTTGTTGCTAAGATATGCGTGTAATATCTTCTACGGATAACATATAGAAAACATGCGAAGAGACTTCATAATTTTGAGAGAGCGCAAACTGATATAAATGTATGAGTACATCACACTTACCTATAGTAAGCACAAGTCATGATGAGAAATGCCATGAGTGCTAATAGTATCTGAAATTATATTCTAAATGTATAGCTAATATAGAGATTTAAGTAGAAGTGGAACTAATACAGAAATGTGTGACATTATATGATTTTATTAGACGTGATTATTTTGAATCTATGTCGTGTAGCTGTTAACATATAAGATGGTCTGTGGTAAAACGCAGAACGTGGTAGGCCTCAGGGCCAGAGCTGGAGCTAAAAGGGAAGGTGTTTCTTTTCACGACACAGATTGTTTAACGTTTTTGGTCATTGCATTAATGGGCCATGATTTAGAATAATGTTTTCTAAATAATAGAATAAGAGTTTAACATGCTTTAATTAAATGAAGAATTTGAATGCTATAATCATAATGTGAAATATTGTAGGCCTGAAATGTTTTAGCAGTGATTTACACGTACATGTCTGGGCTGAGAAATGTTGCAAGCCTTTTTAGAAGTCTATGAGAGTTGGGTTCTTGGCGGCAGATATCTGTCTGCAACAGGAAAGGGGGGATCCAATTATAAGTGAATGAATAGAGGTCTGTTCAGTAGACGGCCCAGACATGGAGGAGGGTTCTGGAATGTTTAAGGGGTATCAGCGGGCCGGAGAAGAGACTGAGAAGCAAGGTCAACTCTAACGTCTGAGGCCCAATACAAAGCATCATGGAAAAAGCCTGAAGTTGCACCACGTGAGAGGCGTTTCGCAAGGGGCGTCTCAAATGTTGTTGACTGTTTTGTATTAGGGACAGCACCCCTGGGTGGAGTTAGAGCAGAGACCTGAGGACCCTTTAGAGAGCGGATGGGTAGGCAGTGAGGGGTCATGACTGGAGAACTTTAGGTTTTCACCAAGAGACTTAGAGTGGGTGACTTCCCTTGGGGGTCATTCATTGCTGACACCTTTGTTAGGTTGGGATTTGGTTAAGTAGGGATACCATCTAGAACAGGGTAGGGACGCCTAACCTGTGTTTGTTTTCCTCCAACCTAAATGAAGGAGAGATATGCGTCTATGCTGATAGCTTTGCTATTTTTAGAACTTGTGTTAGTGATTTCTGTTGCTCGTCTGAGGGCTTTTCGAGAGCACATGTATGTAATTGGACCTGTGTATCTCGTGAATCTCATTCTGAGATGCTTGTATTTGCAGCTCATTATATCTTTACAATAAACTTTTGAAACCTAGAAGTTGTCCGTGATCTTTAAGAGTAGAGTCCTTTCTTGGGTGAACTAACTTGCAGATAGGTGTACTGTTTCCTTCCAAGACAGGCAATAAAGGTTCAGTCGACCAGATCGAGGTTTGGATCAATAGATATAAGGTATCGATCAAAATCTCGCCCTTTCAGTTGGTAGCTATAGAGGATGGTTGCCTTCTTGAGGACGGTGACCTAGGCCAGGTTAGCTTACCCCAAGGCCCCTAGAAATCGATGATCGGAAGAACAGCCCGCAGATGAAGATCCGGATGACGTGAGACAGAAAAAGCAGCAGTATCAGAGAGAGTGAGTATAAAGGGTTATGCGTGTTAGATTGCGGTGTTTTGTATTGTATCTATGTTGTAATGTCTGGCGGAGTTGAATGTCTGTAGAGTGACTGTGGAACAGGTTGTGAGCGCGCGCAACCGGTGGAAATCTTAAGTTCAAGGAGAGCTTAAGTGGTTCGGGTGTATCGGACACCCAGAGTAATTGTCAACTAGAGTGAAGGGGGTCATGAGGTACCATTGATCACCCGAGAGACCGAGATAGGGGGAACGTAAGAGTGAGTGCGTGAGTAACGGACGCTGGTCGGAAGTTACTGTGTGTGTAAGTAACCTATCAGAAAGACGATAGACATCTCGTCAGTTGTGTTGACAATTACAGATAGACTGTGGACGTACAGTCGAGAGAAGTGACCGCTTGGTCGGAAGTAGTCATTTTTCAGTGTATGAATGGGACGCATGCATAACCGGGAGACGAGTTGAGAAAGGAGGGGTGCTGCTGCGAAGCGGAGAAAAGAGACGTCAGGTGGTGTCGCGCAGTGATTGGCTGACCGGAGAAAGACCGCGCTGTGATAGGCCAGCTAGCGAACACGTCATACAGGGTCGCGACGTGATTGGCCAACAGGAGAAAGACCGCGCTGTGATAGGCCAAGCTAGCAAAGCCGCGACAGGATTGGTGGATTGTCATCAGGAAGTAAACAGAGTAGCGAGGCTGGATTTTGTGCGCATAATTATGAAGTGTTTTAAATGGTTGAAAGCGCTGTTTAAGAAAGAGAGGCGAGGATCGTATGAAGGGGAAGAAGCCCCGCCGGAGGGTACGCCAGCTCGTTATATGGCAGTAAATGTTGGGTTGCATACGATCCTTTGGATATCAGAGTGGAGTAAGATTACTGAAGGAAACGAGGAACTGACGTTCCCGAAGTACGGGACGTTCAGATTAGAGGTGTTACATCGATTGAAATCAGTCATGACCTCAAAGAGACCCTTGCCTAGACCAACCCAGTTTGAAGCCCTTGAGGCATGGCTTAGGGCAGCGCATGAAAGGAATATGAACAGACGACAAGAAAGGGTGAAACGCTCGGTAAGGGCAGTACAGGATGCCAGGTGGGATGCGGATGCTAAAAGATGGAGAGTGCATAATTTGGAAATAAATAAACTGTACCCAGTGTTAGAGGCGCCAGTAAATAAAAGCCCCCTAGAAGAAGATGATGAGAGCGAAACAGAGGACAGCCTGATAAACAGATTACTGACAGACAGGCCACCCCCGTATAATAGAGCAGGGGGAGAGGTCGAGAATACTGAAGGAGAAAAGGGGGGCAATGCAGGAGAGCATAGACCGCTTCCCAGTTCACAGTGGGATCCTGAGCCAAAGAAAGAGTTGCTCCAGCCTAGTCAGGTGCAACAGGTGGTCGGTAGGTTTGTGGTACAAAGAGCGCCGGAAACGGAAAGCGCCACATCCTACCCATTGCCAGATGCACTACAGGTACCTGTTACCATAGGTCCTATAATATCGATATATGACCAAGAGAGAGCAAAAGGGGAAGAACGGAAACGGAAAGACAGAGAAAGAGCAGAGCAGGCAAGGAGGAACGATACCACTAATTCCCCAAGTCAGATGCCAATACCCAGAGAGTGGAGTACCCCGATGCACACAGCAGGGGACCCAGGAGGAGATCCTGGGGGCCCTAGATGGCCAAAGGATCTGAGGGGATCTGGACGAAAATCCTTTCAAGAGCTAAATGAGTACATGAAGCAGTGGGATGAGGCAGTGAAGGCTCAAAAGTGCATCAATGCTGCAGAAGCAGAAAGGGAAAGTCAGGACAGCAGAGCACGAACTCACTGCGGGGCTGGGGAGAGTAGCCCGGAGTGGGACTGTAGAGGGAGTAGGGGAGTCACCCATTGGGCCCGAAATGGAGGTAGAACAGACCTGGAAAACGGGGGCCCCGGGAGTGAAGGGGTGGCGTGCCCAATACTCAGTGAAGGGGAGAGGAGAGCGCAAGAGTACAGGAACAGCTTTAAGTGTCCACACTGTGTGCCTGGCACCAGAGAACAGAATGGGAGTTGTGAGAGGTCGCACCATAGTCCCTGTGATGACAGAAATGAGCGCAGCCCAGGGAATATGGGGAACCAGGAAGGATCGTATCGGATACTGAGCGATACGAGGCAAAGGGAGTGTAGCGACCAGAGGGAAAATAACAGAGAGATGTGCGGTGAGAGGAGAGAAGAAGACGAGAGTGGGCAGAGAGAGAGTAGGGATAAAAGGCCCGTGTTCCATCACCTTCCAAGATTGGATGGCCGAGCATGGGACCTGGAGAGATGGGAGCAAGGGAGGCCACCCATTAATTCTCCTGAGCCCAAACGCAGAGCTCGAAGTTGGGATGGTAGGGAGACCAGTGAGCCCCCTTCAAAAGACATATTGCGAGCTGAGATAAAAGCCAAGAGACTTGATGTCTCCAGCTTAAGGTCAGATCTGGATGACATGGTAGATGGTACCCTGCCTTTAGAAAGAATGGAAATGTATGAACAGGATGAAATACTGTATATGGCAAAGGACATCACACGAAAGGCGAGAGCAGTCCATGAGATGGTGGACTTGTCAAGAACCAAAGCATTACAGGGTAACCACAGGCTACATTACTCAGATCGGGACCTAGATGAGAGGAGAACGATTGGGCTGAAAACACACATAAGGGAACTGATTACTGGAATAAGGACATGGAGGGCACTAGATAAATGGGAAGAGAGGTGGTCCAAGAAAGGGACCGGCAGAAGAAGCATGATTGGTATAACACCAGGACAGCAGGGAATAGAAGCTTACCCTTTGCGTGAAGTTGCCAATGGGAGCTATGTACATGTCCCTTGGAGTAGGGGAGATTTAGCTGCTTTTACCACATCTTTCCCCAAGTTACGAGAGAGCCCCGTGGAGTGGTACAAGCAAGTCGAGAGGTTTGTAAAGATCTCAAAAGTCCTATGGATAGATCTGAACACGCTGTTTGACATTGTAGTACCAGGAGATCTGTGGACAGCATGCAAGGTTAGCGCTGAGTGGCCCACAACGGAGCCAGAGAGAGATGCTAGGACTAATGGGCCGTCCGAGATCGTGATGGCAAAATTCGAGAGAGTGATGACTTGGCTGAAAGAAAAAGTGCCAATGCAAGACATAGATTGGGTCAGAATAGACAGAACGAGACAGGAACCCAAAGAGACAGTCCATGAATATTACGAGAGATTGCTGAAGGCGTTTAAACAGTATAGCGGCTTGGATGTAATGGATCCAAAGGACATAGGGCAATTTGTGTCCAAGTTCGTCCTGGGACTGAGACCGGATATTAGTTTAATGATTCAGCAACACTCGATTTGTTGGCAAAGTAGACCCCTAGATGAAATACTGAGATATGCCAGGTACTGCTGTGATGAGGTAGACTCCAAGGCTAAGAAACTAAAAGAGAAGCTGATGGTGGTACAATTGCAGGCAGCAGGAAAGGGGGGACCGCAACAACAGCAGCAAGGGACAGGTACAGGAGGTAAGAAGCAGTACAGTCAGAACAAGGGTAATGAGGAGAGTACTACCTTCAGACCCAGAGTAGACATAGCTACCTTGAAGAAAACGACTAGGTGCCACCAGTGCAACGAGTTGGGGCATTGGAAACGCGAGTGCCCTTACAATGTAGAGATCGGAGAGCAAGAGATAGAGGAGGAAGAGGTCCAGAGCGCACCTATGAGAGGGGCGACGCCATACCAAGGAAAGGTGCTCAAAGGGGGGGGGGCTCCTCCCCGAGCCCAGTTCCCGCAACCTCCTCGAGTAGGGAGTATGGGTAAGACCTATAGACAAATGCCTCTGTTTGTGGAAGGTGAAGAATGCTATTATGTGGACCCATTAACCGGACAGAGAGTGGAAAGAGAAGACTGCACCCTTGGGGCAGCCTTAGAGGTAGATCAGAGGGGACCCTATGTGGAAGCAGAAGTAGCAGGGTGCCCTACGACATTTCTGGTGGACACAGGAGCCACTAGATCCACGATCAGATCAGCTGCAGTTCCAGACCTGCCCATGTCTGGAGAGACCATACAGGTGGTAGGGGTCGCAAACAGGAGAATAACCAGCCAATTGACAGAACCGGTACAGGTGAAAATAGGGAAGTACAGCGATGAGCACCAATTTGTGGTTTGCGATTCAAGCCCTGTGTGTCTGCTAGGAAGAGACCTGTTGTGCAAATTGAATTGTACTATATATTGTACACCCCAGGGAGTGGAGGTATTGACTAATGATGATGATGCAGATTTCAAAGTTGCAAACTCAAGAATATGTGTGGAGCTGTACCCTACTTTGACAGTAGACGAGCTTCCCTGGGATTTGAGGGAGACAGTGGCATCAGAGGTATGGGATTTCACTGGGGAAGAGATTGGATTAGTCAAAGGGGTGGACCCAGTGAAAATTGTAGTGAAACCGCATGCTGAGTTCCCAAGAACACCCCAGTATAAATTGACTCCAGAAACGATTGCAGGCATAAAACCCGTGATCGAGTCCATGATTAAACAGGGAATACTGAAAGAAATCGTGGGTAGTCCATGTAACTCCCCGATTATGGGTCTGCAGAAACCAAATGGGAAATTTCGGATAGTGCAGGACCTTCGAAAGATTAATAACATAGTCGTTTCATGTTGTCCAGTGGTACCGAATCCATCAGTGATACTGTTTCAGATTCCATTCCAAGCAGAGTGGTTCACTGTGATAGATCTTTGTCAGGCTTTCTTTTCGATCCCTTTGGACGAAGATAGCCATTTTCTTTTCGCATTTAAGCTGGAAAATCGCGTCCTAACATGGTGTCGTATCCCTCAGGGGTATACAGAGAGTCCATCGATCTTTAACCAGCTTCTGAAGAAAAATCTTGAAAGTCTAGTGCTGCCCCAGAAGTCAGTTCTGGTCCAGTACATAGACGACCTCCTTGTGGCGTCAGAAACAGAAGAAGCTTGCAGGGAAGATTCCATTGCTTTGTTAAATCACCTAGCTGCCAATGGGCACAAGGTGTCCCCGGGAAAATTGCAGTACTGCCTGACAGAAGTACAGTACTTAGGACACAGAATTGAGAAAGGCAAACGAAAGGTGTCACCAGACAGGATAGAGGCGATCATGAAAATGAACGCGCCTCAGACACAGAGAGAGGTCAGGATGTTCCTAGGGATGGTGGGTTATTGCCGACAGTGGATCGTGAACTTTTCACTGAAAGCAAAGCCCTTGCAAAAACTGACGCACAAAGAGGTGAGTGATCCGGTACCATGGGACAAAGACTGTTTGATGGCGTTCCTACAGTTGCGAGAGGACCTGTGTCGTGCTCCGGCATTGGGAATGCCTGATTACAATAAACAATTCTTTCTTTACTGTTGTGAGAGAGAAGGTTGTGCGTTGTCTGTGTTGGTCCAAATCCATGGGAATGCCCGTAGACCAGTTGCTTATTTTTCAGCTACTTTAGACCCAGTAGCCGCAGCGTTGCCCGGATGTCTCAAATCCGTTGCTGCAACGGGTGTCAGCATTGAGAGATGTGAAAATATCGTTATGGGGCACCCGTTAGAGGTGTGCGTGCCACATTCTGTTGAACTGTTGATGACCAGGACCAAAACACAGCATCTGACCAATAGCAGGCTCACGCGCTATGAGCAAGTTATTCTTGCTGCAGAGAACGTGACCCTCAAGAGATGCTCTGTTTTGAACCCTGCTACCTTAATGCCACTTCCAAATGATATTGATGATGATGATGAATATACAGACCATGACTGTCTCGATGTGACTGAACTATGCACCAAACCCAGACCCGACATCGTGGATGAGCCACTGACGGACCCAGATGAAGTTTTCTTTGTCGATGGCTCATGTGTAAGAGACGAAGTTGGGCAGTTGAGAGCAGCTTATGCTGTTTGTACAATTGAAGGAGTTGTGGAAGCTGGGTGCCTGGAAGGAGTACACTCCGCTCAGGTAGCCGAGATTATTGCCCTAACACGTGCTTGCTTAGCAGGCAATCAAATTCGAGTCACCATCTACACCGACAGCCAATACGGGTTTGGGGTAGTTCATGATTACGGGCAGTTATGGTCTCAAAGAGGGTTCATGACTTCTTCAGGCTCTCCCATTCGCAATGGAGAGTTTGTGCGCTTGTTGTTAGAAGCATTGCAATGTCCAGCAAGTATCGCAGTTGTAAAGTGCATCGCACATACCAAAAATGAGGACTTTGTTTCGAAAGGCAATAGATATGCTGATGAAGTTGCGCGGTATTGCGCAGAACAAGGTTACTCTTTCACAGAGGTGGATGTGGGTGGAATAAATGTGAGAACTGAATTAGCCATGATACTGGAAACTGTTGATACTTGGGATGAATTGTCAACCATGCAAGAAAATGCTCCTGATTCTGAGAAAGAAACATGGGAAAAGGCAGGATGTGTAATGGGTGAGACTCATTTTTGGGTCTCAGCAGACGGCAGAGCAGTGTTGCCCAATGAGATGGTGAGTCCAATGGCTAGACTCATACATGGTCCCGTACACTTAGGGAGAGATGCTATGCTGAGAGTGTTTAGACAGACTTGGTACAATCCTAAGTTTAGAATAGCAGCAGAAGCAGTGTGCCAGCGTTGTGTGACCTGCCAGCAGCTGAATGTAGGGAAAAGAACACCAGTTGCACTAAGTCACATAGGAAGGTCTGGAGGTCCATTCAACAGAATGCAGATAGATTTCATTGAAATGCCAAGATGCAACCGCCTCCGCTATGTCTTGGTGGTTGTTTGTGTGTTCTCCAGGTGGGTTGAGGCATACCCTACACGTAGGTGCGACACCCTCACAGTGGCTAAGTTACTGCTTAGAGAACTTATCCCTCGGTTCGGGGTGCCGGCCTTTTTGGAATCAGATAGGGGAACACATTTTAACAGCGAGCTTGTGAAGATGATTTGTGTTGCACTGAATATCGACCAAAAACTCCATTGCAGTTACCGACCAGAAGCCTCAGGAATTGTGGAACAAATTAATGGCACGATCAAGTCCAGAATAGCGAAGGTTTGCTCCTCAACGACCCTGAGTTGGCCTGACGCCCTGCCATTGGTACTCATGAGCCTTCGTAGTACCCCAGACAGAAGAACAGGGTTGTCACCACATGAGGTGTTAATGGGGAGAGCAATGAGACTGCCATCTATTCCAGCTACTGCACTGTTAAATATCACAGATGATATGATCCTGGACTATTGTAAGGGGCTGTCTGACGCCATGCGTTCTGTGTCCCTTCAGGTGCAGGCTGCAGAGGTTCCAGCGTGCCAGGGCCCTTGCCATGACCTGTATCCTGGGGACTGGGTCCTGGTGAAGAAACATGTGAGAAGAAGCTGCTTGGATATTCGTTGGCGTGGGCCCTACCAGGTTATCCTGATCACAAGTACAGCTGTAAAGGTGGGAGGCCTGCCCAACTGGATACACGCGTCGCATACGAAAAGGGTTCCAGCACCTCTGGAAACAGCTCCTCTCTCGGATGGACGTCCAGCTGAGGACCAAGAAGCCATAGAGGGGGCTAGCCAAGCTGTAGAGGTGCCAGTGGAAGCAGGGAACGAGTCTGACCAAGCTGAGGACGGTCAGTACAACAGCGAAACAGAAGACGCTACAGAAGGAGAAGACAGCTGGGAGTACGAGTCTGACCCTGACAGGTCTGAAAGAGAGCGAGAACAGACCAGAAGGAGAAGGAGTAGAAGGGCACGTGGAGAAGCAAATTGGCCGCAAAGAAGAAGTTCTAGCCTGAGGTCAACTCCAGAAGCAACCCTTCCTCCGATATCAGAAGACTCAGACCCAGAAGAAGGTGCTCAGGGCGCTGAAGCACCAGACCGAAGAAGGTCAAGAAGAGTGCGTGTGCCTAACAGAAGATACTCCACACCTGAGTGGACATATCTGGCGACAAATGTCTGTGAAACCGGAGACAGGGAGGATCCGAGCGGTGGTGGTGTCCAGTTCTGAGCCCATTATCACCGTGGAAATACAACTGTTGGTACCCGGTGTCGAACAAGAAGGGTCACTAACATTCGTGCTCCCCAGACCTCCCCGCCTCAGCAAGTTAAAACACATGTTTCTTACAGAATTGAAATTCCCCGACTTTGGTACCACGATAACAGCACATGAAGAGCATACTCTTCGCATGGAAATATTGAACTATGCTATTGAAGCTGCAACCACAAATCTAATAGTCGATTGTTAAAGGACTTTGTAAATAAAGCAAGCAGAAGAAAAGAAGATTACCTAGCGCCCAGGAAGCAGAGAATTTTAGGGAACCCCTTGAGTGGATGGAGAAGGGCTAGGGTTGTCTTTTTGAACTGTGAAAGGACTTTTGCGAAAAAAAGGCTGTCAGCCTCCAACTGTGTGGATTCTAAAGACAAAAAAAGGATTGAAAGAGACTGTAAAGGAACGAGAGGAAAAGAACTTTTTGCAAAGAGAAAGGGAAAAGCTAGATTGTCTGACGAAATGGAGGCCGGCACCCCGAACCGCAGAGCTAAATGTATAATAGGTACACTAATAGTAGGAGTGATAATATTAATAGCTTTAGTGGTAACAATTTCTTATGTAAAGGGACATGAGGAAGAGGTAAAGGTAACTGATGCGAATTCTGTAGTAACACTTACACCCACTGTTGCAGGTGAGAAAAGGGAAAACACTCAAGAGAAAGCGTTATTGGCTGCAGAAGCCCGCAGGTTACATGTAGACGAGTCCCAAGGAGACTTTAGGTCAAATGCTTATGCTAAACTTTTGTATGAATACGTGGATGCCATGGAGGTTAAGGATTGCTACGTCTGCATGCAGTTGCCTGCGTCTGTAGATGAGGGAATTCGATATCATCACCTCCCTCTGACATATGGCATTACATGTAGCTTATTGCTTAGTATATTTTATGAGAGAGATAGTTTTGAATACTATTTCTCCAATTATGATTCTGTGTTGCCAGAAGTCCCGAATTATAAGCAGATGAATAAATGGGATTACTGGAAGAGTGAAGACAGATTGGCCAAGTTCTTCATTCCTTGGATTACCTTAGATACTTCACATGCCCGTAGAAATAATCTGACATGCAAGGTGTCAGAAGTCGAGAAAAAGTTCATAGGGCAGGTGGATGATCGTTACAGGAGACAAAAGATTTTGAAAAAATCAGGACAAGGGAAATTAGATTGGACCGAGGAAGAGAAGTCACATAAGAGAAAGGGTAGTAGTGGTCCAATAGCTTTAGATAAAGCGCAGAAAGGAAAGTTATGTCTTCACCGAGCCAAAACGTATTATGAAAATGTATACGTGGGTGAAGTTGACTGTGAACATGCTTTTAATTTAGAGTACTACACTAAGGATTTCCTGAAGGGAATGCAAGTGATTCCAAATGTGTATTTTGTATGTGGAAGAAATGCTTACGTGAGACTACCTGACAACTGGTATGGATCATGTTACTTGGCAATTGTCTTCCCCAAAATATATCATGCACAAGACTTATTGATCATTGAGGGCCAGACATCATCGAGGGGAAGGAGAGATTTAGGCGATGCAGAAATGGTTGGAGATGTCTTTGGAGCTATGTTCCCTCTTTTGGGAATAATCCTTAATGATGTTAAAATTAGACGACTGGCAACAGTTGTCGACAGGTTGTCTGCCAGCACTGCTCAGTCCTTAATGCTGGTAGAAGGAGAGATGCAATCGATAAGGGCTATGGTTCTTCAAAATCGGCTTGCATTAGATGTCTTATTAGCAAAAGAGGGCGGAGTCTGTAAGGCTTTGAAGGTTCAGGAATGTTGCACTTACATTCCAGACCTTTCAAAACCCCTTGAGAAAGTTATTAAGAACATAACTAATATACACAAAGAGATCGAAGACTTGAGTAGAGAAAATGTCTGGGAAAAGGTGGGCCACGGAATGAGTACAGTTGGAGGGTGGTTTTCCACCTTAGGCAAAAGCTTTATTTGGTATATCCTAAAGCCTATCATCATAATATTGATCTGTGGGATAATATTGTGGGGATTGGTGAGGGTATTCAAATGGTACAGAGCAAGAAGGTCAGAAAGGGCCCAAAGAGAACAGTTGCAGAGATTGGCTGCCATACAAGATAATCAGTACAGGAGCCTGAGAGCTCTGGAAGCACAGAGAATGCCAGCAATAACTGCAGTTTAAATGTTAGTGATGACCCCGAGAGGTCATCAAAGGGGGGAACTGAGAGAGCGCAAACTGATATAAATGTATGAGTACATCACACTTACCTATAGTAAGCACAAGTCATGATGAGAAATGCCATGAGTGCTAATAGTATCTGAAATTATATTCTAAATGTATAGCTAATATAGAGATTTAAGTAGAAGTGGAACTAATACAGAAATGTGTGACATTATATGATTTTATTAGACGTGATTATTTTGAATCTATGTCGTGTAGCTGTTAACATATAAGATGGTCTGTGGTAAAACGCAGAACGTGGTAGGCCTCAGGGCCAGAGCTGGAGCTAAAAGGGAAGGTGTTTCTTTTCACGACACAGATTGTTTAACGTTTTTGGTCATTGCATTAATGGGCCATGATTTAGAATAATGTTTTCTAAATAATAGAATAAGAGTTTAACATGCTTTAATTAAATGAAGAATTTGAATGCTATAATCATAATGTGAAATATTGTAGGCCTGAAATGTTTTAGCAGTGATTTACACGTACATGTCTGGGCTGAGAAATGTTGCAAGCCTTTTTAGAAGTCTATGAGAGTTGGGTTCTTGGCGGCAGATATCTGTCTGCAACAGGAAAGGGGGGATCCAATTATAAGTGAATGAATAGAGGTCTGTTCAGTAGACGGCCCAGACATGGAGGAGGGTTCTGGAATGTTTAAGGGGTATCAGCGGGCCGGAGAAGAGACTGAGAAGCAAGGTCAACTCTAACGTCTGAGGCCCAATACAAAGCATCATGGAAAAAGCCTGAAGTTGCACCACGTGAGAGGCGTTTCGCAAGGGGCGTCTCAAATGTTGTTGACTGTTTTGTATTAGGGACAGCACCCCTGGGTGGAGTTAGAGCAGAGACCTGAGGACCCTTTAGAGAGCGGATGGGTAGGCAGTGAGGGGTCATGACTGGAGAACTTTAGGTTTTCACCAAGAGACTTAGAGTGGGTGACTTCCCTTGGGGGTCATTCATTGCTGACACCTTTGTTAGGTTGGGATTTGGTTAAGTAGGGATACCATCTAGAACAGGGTAGGGACGCCTAACCTGTGTTTGTTTTCCTCCAACCTAAATGAAGGAGAGATATGCGTCTATGCTGATAGCTTTGCTATTTTTAGAACTTGTGTTAGTGATTTCTGTTGCTCGTCTGAGGGCTTTTCGAGAGCACATGTATGTAATTGGACCTGTGTATCTCGTGAATCTCATTCTGAGATGCTTGTATTTGCAGCTCATTATATCTTTACAATAAACTTTTGAAACCTAGAAGTTGTCCGTGATCTTTAAGAGTAGAGTCCTTTCTTGGGTGAACTAATTTGCAGATAGGTGTACTGTTTCCTTCCAAGACAGGCAATAAAGGTTCAGTCGACCAGATCGAGGTTTGGATCAATAGATATAAGGTATCGATCAAAATCTCGCCCTTTCAATTTGTTATTAATAAAAATAAAAACATATACAATTTAGGTTAATTGCAATCGAGTTTTCTTTTTTCTGTAAGGGATGTTAGTGTGGTCAGGGTACCTGATGGCTTAAACTAAAGAAATTGACAGTAAGATCAACAGCAGTTGCAGTAATGTTGACAAAACGGATAATAGTAGAGGTGTTTGGTTGGAAATTCGGGTAAAGGTGGACAAAATTTGTCTCTATCCTAAAGGGCAGACGTGAACAATGAATCCTGAGCGTTACTCGTCCTGTATGAGGTTCTCAATCATACACTGCTGTAACAGTTTCCTAAAGAGTGAAAAGTTCAACGGCGTCCACTATTAAAAAAAGAATAAAAGTATTAACATGTTAAGAGCATTTAGCTGAACAACAGTGACATATACACCAAATTTTCTAGATAAAATATTGGAAAGAAATTCTTATTTCCCACTTAACATGTTAGTGACAATTGATGTACATTGTCGTTTGCCCACGAAGACCAGTTATCATTAATTATTCTAACAATGTAACTGTTATTTATGTCCAACCATTGCAAACATCCCGTCTTGAGAAGATTCTTCCGGGGAAATGCATCAAAGGAAATTGCATTCACAAATGGTGCGAATCGCAAAATTCGGCCATTTGCGAATGCAATTCCCGTTTTTGAGATGCATTATCATTTTTGTAATTTTCGCAATTTAAGAAATCGCAAAATTGCGATTTGTTAAATTGCGATTGCATTTAAGGAATCTCAAATTGAGATTCCTTAAATGCAATGCATCAAACTTTAAAAATTTGCGAATTCGCAAATAAGAGGAGCAAATTACCATGAAGTTGACCTTCATGGTAATTTGCGAAAAATTTGAAAAATGCACTAAAGTGCATTTTTCAAAGTTCCATTTTACACACACACATGCCCTCGGGGCATGTGAGTGTGCAAAATGTTCTTCTAAGCAGATTTCAGGGGTGCAACGGAGTGTCCTTTGGACACCCCTGCACCCTTGAAATTGCATCCTTAATTTGCGAATTTCTAATGGTGAATTGCAAATCAAGAATGTCTTTCCATTCATTCCTATGGGCCTCTAGGCCCATATGAATGGATGGGGAGGTATTCCTTAATTGCGATTCTCAATTAGAGAATCGCAATTAAGGAATTTTAAGAAATCGCTATTTTTTCTGCAATTTCTTAATGCATTGCAGTTTGCAATTCCTTAATTGCGATTCCTTATTTTTCGCAATTAAGGAATCGCAAAATGCAATATTGATGCATGCGCCAGTTCATATCAGAGTTTGACAGACCTTACTGTTACATTGTATTGTAGTGTAGTTCCTATTATCCCAATAGGCTCTGCGCATTGGAATAATATCTTCAATAGTATAGACCTAGGGCAGAGGTTAACTAGGTCTCCTACCGACGATATTAGACTTAAAGTTTTTGGTTTTGCCAGCTAGCTCAGAGTTCACTAGAAACTTTCTCGAATAGACAAGGAGGAGTTTAACTTCCCTGGATAGACAAGAAGGGATTTAGTTTCTGACAACCATAGAACATGACAACTTTGCTCTCCCCTAATCAAGAGTGTATCTCTAGAGTCGTGTGAAAACAAAAGACAACTTATTTTACTCAGTCAGTACGTGCATTCTTAGTTTCACCAGTTTGTAGAGAAAAGGAAGAGACGGGCGTGTTCAATAAAAGATGGTATTTATTGATCAGTCTCTTTTCTCGTACAAGAGAAATGAATCGATATTATTGCGATACTTATGGTTAAGTAAAGTGCATACAATAAAAGCAGAAGTATAAAATAATACTGCAGAAGCATTGATATGGTTTCTAAGCCATATGATATTTAAAATCGATAAAATAGATACATACATATATACATTTGATTAATCGTACTCAACTGGTGCTTCTAACCACGCCTACCCCAGTGTACCTGACCTAAGCCTAATACGTGGGCGGGAGTAGATAAGTAGCAGTTTAAGTTAAGTTTGTTTTTGCCAAGTGACTGACTCAAGAATTCTCTGTAAGGGGTGGTTCAGTTCTGTACCTGAGATCTAGAATGGTTGAGGGCTGGTATCTCTCGTCTCTGGTCTTGATATTCCAGCTGCCCGCGAGGGCCGCTTGGAAGCGCCGGAGCTGGATTTCTCCAAGAACAAAAGAACGTGCCTAAACTGATACGTGAATTAGACAACGACTTAAACTCTATAAGGTAGAAAAACTCATTTCAACCTGAGAAGTTGCTAATCAATAGCTATTTATTCATTCAATTTAAAGCAATTTTTTACAAGAGTTTTTCATTTTATATACAAATACTACACCATTATTCCATATACAAAGACTCATTCAACTAGTCAGACATATCACACTCATTCAATATCAGACATCCATATGTAGACAAAGCTACAAAATTACTGGAGATTACCAGGAGAAACCTTAGTGATAGGGAAAAAAGGAACAAAAAAAAAAAAAAAGAGAGAGACAAAGGTTGCTCAAAAGATAAACATTTGTGATATAACATACATATATATATACACTTAGAGATTAATCTCAATCAACTTGATTGTTGAAACACATTGTATATACATAAATTAAAGCATTCAAGTTATCAGTTTTTGAATTTAATAGGAGCAACACTTTGTCCAAAGGCCTACGCGTTTCGAGTCCCAAGCGGTATCTAATGGGGGGACTCTCGTCAGGGCCAAAGGAAAATTCTGAAAAGAAAGGAAAATAGCTCTAAGTCAGAGAATTCACTCAAGACAATTCAAAGAACCTGAGAGAAACCACCATTTCCTCAGACAGCTTACCCTACTGGTCTGTGAGGCCACTTGAAAGGTGTAGAAAAGTGTCTAATATAGAAGCGCGGCTGGTAGCGTTCTGCATAGGGGGTCTCGTGGTCACACTGAAAGGCAAGGAGGTCGAACATTAACCTCAAATGTTCACACGGGGTGGCTTCAAAATTAGGGAAAATAGTGAACTGACTCGCTCTTACCTCGCTTAGCCCGAGTGGGCCCCCAGGGGTCCGGGACAGGGTTGTAATCCGCCTTTAAGTTTAGAAAAGGGGGGTGGATGGACGAGGTCCGTGGGAGTAGCCTGGGAAAATCGGAGGATCTGTCATAGAGTCCCACAATACCATGCTCACAATGTTCAAACCAACATAGTACGCTACTAGGCTGTGTAGCCCAAGGTAAAAGATTGCAATAATTACCTGACGGGGGGCTGAACCTGGGCCCAATTAATGTGCACGACGAACGTTTTTTGATGGAATCCTTTAATTATTTGGTAGACTCCTGCAAGGGAGTACAGAGTGTTAGAGACGAATTGGAGCAAAAGGATTCGGGATATGTGGCGAAATAACAAGGCAAACCCACCTAATGACAGGACTTTCCTCGTCTCCCGATCTGGCGTCAATAGAGCGCTATTCCTTCGCGCATGCGCCCGGTGTCGGGGGTCCTTTCCGGGCAGTCTGCTGAAATAGCTGCATGCGCAAGGGAAACTATTCTCTCGCGCATGCGCACTGGCATTAGACCCTCCGGTACTATTCACCGATGTATTGGTGGAGGAGCCCGGCCTGTGTACAAACGTAGTGACTCCGTTTATTTGGGGAAATTCAACATTTGGACATTTTTAAAAAAGGCAGCGAGTTATGTGGCCACGTGTTCTAATATAAGAACCCGAATTAGACACAAAATGGTGACAGACCTCGTGAGATCACCCATGTCTGTAGGGAACAGAACAGGGGGTGCAGGCGGACAGAGCAAACATTATTAGAGCTTGTAAATTTCAGAAAGCTCATTCAGCCCAGTGACTGCCGTGTTAAATTTAACAATAAGGAGTGCTTCCCTTTTGGAGAGCCTGGCATCCCAGTCGCCTCCTCGTGGGTCACGCTCCACCTTTGAAATGATGGTCCATTTAAGGTCCTTTATATGGTGGGACATTCTATTCCAATGGTTGACCAGTGGTGCTGTCTCCACACGATTTTTGAGTCGGGATTTGTGTTGGGAAATTCTTTGTCGGGCCTCTTGATTGGTTTTGCCAATATACAAGAGCCCACAAGGGCACATGACTCCATACACAACATATTTGGATTTACAATTGCTATGTGTCTCATGTTTCCACGAAACCCCTCCGTGTTGGAACAGGGAGCCCTCTATTGTAGAATCACAGCACACGCAGGTACCACATTTATGGTGCCCTGTGATGGGATTTAAACCCATCATTTGTCTGATGGTGGGAGGTGCTTGTTTGGGGGTGGCTGCTCTTACTACGAAGTTCGCCAGGCTCCTATCTTTTTTAAAAGCAAAAAGAGGAGGTTGGTTCAGGCATTCTTCAAGGTTTTTTACAAGGTGCCAGTTTTGATTTATCACTTTTTTTAGCTGATTCGCTTTGGGACAGAATGTAGTGACGCACACCTGACGTTTCAGTTGTGGTTTTTCGCGTCGTTCCAAGAGGGTTTCCCTTGGGGTCCAGCGTGCCCTTTTCATACAGTTTGATACCAACTTTTTCGCATATCCACGGTCGCATAACTTTGTCACTAGGTTATTCGCATGATATTTGTAATCATTATTCCTAGAACAATTTCTTCTAATGCGAAGAAATTGACCCAGTGGTAAATTCTCTCGCAGACTCCTCGGATGGTTACTTGAGAATAAAAGGGCTTTATTCCTATCCGTTGGCTTCACAAAGAGGGATGTAGATAATTTCCCTTCAGTCGGGAAGACTTCCACATCCAAGAAGGATATTTTTTCTCGTGATGATGATATGCTGAACTTAATGTCCATTGTCCGTGCGTTCAACCAGTTGTAAAAGCTTTCCAATTCTTCCTCATTGCCCTTCCACACCATAAAAACATCATCAATGAAGCGTAGCCACGCTCCACGCTCCAATGTCCAATGGATTTCTCGGCAGGAGAAAAGCAGCGTCTCGTTCTCAGCGCGTTCTCAGCGCGTCAGGAAGGCGGGGCAGCGCGTGTGGGCTTCGCTCTCTGCTGGGCTCCTCAGCGCATCTCGCTGCTCCGATCTCGTCACCACCGCGTGTGTTTGCTTAAGGCAACGTCGGTAATATTTATACCTGTAAGGTGTCGAGATTGACGTAAGGATGGACATGGATGCGTCAATAAGGATGTCATACGAACGGGCTTGTTCGCACATTCTTTTGCTGAAGTTCTCGGTGAAATCAAAACAATGGCCGCAGGGATTTTCCCAGGTTGTCATAGGTTTGATTTGTTTTGAGAACTCCGTATGCCTTATCAGGGGCTGGAGGAATAGTGCTTGTCTAATTAGATGGCATGCGTTATTACCTAATCAGATAACACGTTTCTGTGCCGTGGTGTGGCTTAATCAGATAACGGTTTTTGCACTGTGGGATGGCTGCTAGTTAACTATTAACCAGAACAGGGTCAGGAATAGTGGGATCGATACAGAACCTATAGGAATACATCACACCCACTCCACGCTGACTATGTCCATATTTACAAGATCTAGGCATAGTAAATATATCGCAGTGTATGTGTATACCGTACCACCCCAAAATACATCCATATGCATTTTGTAATTATGTAATATACGAGAAGCATTATATGCACTTAAGCAGTAGAAAAATGCTAAATTAATCACGCATATTTATACATCATTATGAATAAAATATTGAAAAATAACACATGAAATGGCTCTTAATACAGAAGAAAAAAATGCGAGACCATTTCATCACAAAATAGAATATTTATGAACATGCCAGAGGGCAGCTAATCTCTCTAAAGGTCCTAAAAATAGAAATATAGTTTTCTAAGAATAGTCTCTACTTTAAGCAGAAGATAAGTGTCCCGAAAAAATTTGAAAAATATTCTTGGGGCCGCTGAAAAATTATGTTCCGCTGTCCGTACTGGAGAAAAATTTGTTCATGATACTTTATTATCAAAGTTGAAGGCCAAATTCAGGGTGTTGGGAACGCCTTGTGCTAGCTTGCTCAAAAAGTCATTATTTCTGCTCTGGTGAGAACATCATATCATTTAGACTCTCGAAAAAGCTGTCAACAGCTTCCTGTGAAAGTTCCATTAACTCGGAAAAAGATGTTACCATGCATTCATGAGCATGATTGCCTTCATTGATGTTTTGATCAGCATAGCTGACAGAAGGTCGTACCTGATCGATGCTGCTTTCATCTTGAACCTCACTACCCCTTAATCGTAGTGGTGAAGTCTCCACGAATGCCGTCATCAGGATTGGTAGCCGCAGGGGACAGCACAATGCATGAGCCGTGACCGGACCCAACAAAGTTTCTGCATCCATTGGCGCATCCGATTGTAGAGTCAGACAGGTGTCCAACACGCATTCTTCTCCGCATAGCAAGCACCTTAATACAGGTAAAACACAGCTTTGCCACATAGGTCTAAATGAAAAAAACCAAGTCATGTTCAGGTCTCTAAGCCGGGACAGTCCAAGGATTTTAGATATCCGGTCCCGGTATCCAATGGCTAGGATTGTTTCTTCCCTTGTCGCAGGTGTTTTGTCTGTGACACGGTTTGCCATAGCGAAATAACAGGATCAAAAATAGGATTCCTGCCACTAGTCCCAAAAGGAGAGGAAGTCCACCAAAGACGGAATGGACAAAGTCTGGAAAAATACCCAGAATGGCTTTAAATGGTGTTAGAGCCCCTGAAAACACTGTCTTAAATACATTTGAGACTCCACTGGTATCAGAAATATTTAAGATTTTGTTCAGGATTTCTGCGAAATGTATGGGGGTAAACGGCAGAAACTTTTTTGCGAGCCATTTACCGAGAATGCAGTCAAATATCTGCTCTCTGGTGCTATATTTTGACAAAAGAATCCATTAGAGATGTCTAATGTTGTTTTGTATTTTTTGCGCACTATGTTATTCATTAAT
This sequence comes from Lissotriton helveticus, assembly GCF_964261635.1. Taxonomy (NCBI): domain Eukaryota; kingdom Metazoa; phylum Chordata; class Amphibia; order Caudata; family Salamandridae; genus Lissotriton; species Lissotriton helveticus. Next base: position 118,489,745 of record NC_136060.1, on the reverse strand, counting down.
GAAGCACTATGCGAGTTTTGTACTGCAAAGGTTTTGCAACATGAGTTAAGGTGTCTGTAATCCAAAACAAGACGATATGAGTTGTCTGGTTTGGATACAGGAAACAAAGGATTGTTCATTTGTGAGGTGCAAGTTTCAATCACCCCCTGGTATTCAAGTTGATCTAGGATCTCTTTTACCTGTTTTTTAGCTTCTTGCTTAATTGGGTACTGCCTTTGTGCAGTAGGTTGTGATTTTAACTGGATTTTGTGAGGTGGAGAGTCCTCATCCCATCCTACATGATTTTTATATAAAGCAGGAGCTTGAGCTACTGCCCACTTTCTAGCAAGTGTATATTTTTTATGAATTGGAATATGATTTGAGAAGGCAGGCATAATTATTTCTTCACCATGAGGGCACTCCCTGACAAACTCGGGTGGCCAGTCTCGTTCAGCTAGAAGGATGTCATAACCCTGGGAGAGATTATCCCAAAAGAGACCCCTTATTTTTCTAGTCTTATCCCCCTCTATACGTAATGTTATTTCATATATTTTGTGAGGTTTGCTAACTCTGGTGTCTGCAGTTTCCACCTGAATGTATTCATTCGTGTCCACTGTCTCCAGATGATTCATAAGGACTTTGCGAGCTATGCTCACTTCTGCTGCGCTGTCTAGCATTGTCTGAGCCCATTCTCCGTTTTTCAGCTGTGTCCTCAGTATTCTCGGCATCTTTGACTACCTTAATACTGGCTACCTTCTTTTTTGGAAATTGTAACTTTTTATTTGGATGAGCAGGTTCCTTGTCTTTGGACTTGACGCGCTCTTCCCTGTGTTCTGATCGTCCTCTTCTTTCCGATTTCTGTGAGGAAGTCTGAAAAGATTGAGAGGGACGTGTATCATTATCTTGATATCTATCAGGTTTCTTTATATTATCCCTATTTCTAAGGTTGTATTTTTTCCCAGAGGGCTCGCTTTGGGGAGACCTGCGTCCTTGGTTCGGAGATCTTTCTCTCCGCCGAGGAGACCTTCCTCTGGACTGGAATCTTTTTTCTTTAGGATTGGATTGTTTGTTTCCATCCCAGCTCTTTTTTTGAGTGTTTAAATTATTTTTAATAAATATCTTTTCAGGACTTTCAATCAGTTGAGGTTTTACCGGTATTCCACCCAGACTATCCCTTCCTAGTTCTTCATAGGATTTCTCTATGATTCTGGCAATTTCGGTTGGTTGGTCTGCTATGTCTGTCTCTTTTAACCTTTGGCGGATCGCCGCGTTTGCTGCTTCTCCCTTTATGTTGGCTAATAATATAGCCGAGACCTGCTTGAAGTCTTTCAGTAATTTCATACCAAGAGTTAAAGCGGGTTCTGGACCATATTCATCTTGAATTTGTTTTAGCACATCTGGTATTACTGACATGGATGGTACACCATGTGTTTTTGTGTATATGGAAGCAAAGACTGTACCCCAAGTGTCACAGTCCTCCACGTGTGGTGCGATTCCCATTGGAAGACAGATAGTCAGAATCCTGTGTTTATCCACAGGGGTGGTGTCTGGAAACACCGCCTCTATTTGAGTAATTTTTTGTGCTAGCCAGAAGGGTATTTGTTCCCGTTTTGCGGGTACTTTACCTAGACAGGACTGTATGTTCTGTGGTGTAATTTTATTTGTGTTACCCTGATGAGGGGTCAGCTGAGGAATTTTACTTGCTGGTTGGATTGTTGAAGTCCGCATTACATATTGGACTAATTGTCTATGTATTTTGATTAGTTGTTTTAGCTGTATTAAAAGCTCTGCTGCAGGCATTTCTTCAATGTCTGGATGTGGTGTGTATCCGGCTAGGACCGGCCACGTTGCTCCTGGTCTACCTAGTGGACCGAGCCCGGTGATGTGATTATTATGTTTTAGGGCGCCATCAAACAAGAGCAGGTGCTCTTGGAATTTGAGTGGTACTTCCACTTCCTCGAAAGGAGTGTAGGTATCCGGTGGTTCCTCTATTTTATAAAAGTGGAACTCTTTTGTTACAGCGTTTGCTGCTGGAAAGTTTATCCATGAATAGAATACCTCTGTCTGCCGATATTCGTGTGCCTCAATTACGAATATGACTGTACCACCTCTCGATGTCAGTCCATTTTCTATAAGTTTTAAGGTTATAGATTTTCTTATGTTGACCGGGATGAGTTTTATATCCCGGTCATTTTGTAGCAGAGTATTATCAGCTACTAGGAGTTCAGCTGCTAGTCTAACTGTCTCCCTTTCTTCATCACTGTCTATCATTTTACCGACAGGAAGGTTATTCTGTTTGTTTGCAGATCAGGTTTCTATGGAAACAAAGATTAGATGCACAATATTTTGGAACAGTGTATCCTTCAACGTTGACTAAACCAAGAACCATACATAGGAGTCTCCTCCTGCGAGGTTTGGCGGATATGACCTTTCACCCACTCCAGACGTCTTTGGAGTATTATGGGAAAAAGGGGTTCTGTGTGAAAAAGCACGACTGAGTTACTCTAATGTCTTGCGTTAGTTTTATCGCCTATCCAAACATTTGGGCGCCATGTAGTGTAGTTCCTATTATCCCAATAGGCTCTGCGCATTGGAATAATATCTTCAATAGTATAGACCTAGGGCAGAGGTTAACTAGGTCTCCTACCGACGATATTAGACTTAAAGTTTTTGGTTTTGCCAGCTAGCTCAGAGTTCACTAGAAACTTTCTCGAATAGACAAGGAGGAGTTTAACTTCCCTGGATAGACAAGAAGGGATTTAGTTTCTGACAACCATAGAACATGACAACTTTGCTCTCCCCTAATCAAGAGTGTATCTCTAGAGTCGTGTGAAAACAAAAGACAACTTATTTTACTCAGTCAGTACGTGCATTCTTAGTTTCACCAGTTTGTAGAGAAAAGGAAGAGACGGGCGTGTTCAATAAAAGATGGTATTTATTGATCAGTCTCTTTTCTCGTACAAGAGAAATGAATCGATATTATTGCGATACTTATGGTTAAGTAAAGTGCATACAATAAAAGCAGAAGTATAAAATAATACTGCAGAAGCATTGATATGGTTTCTAAGCCATATGATATTTAAAATCGATAAAATAGATACATACATATATACATTTGATTAATCGTACTCAACTGGTGCTTCTAACCACGCCTACCCCACTGTACCTGACCTAAGCCTAATACGTGGGCGGGAGTAGATAAGTAGCAGTTTAAGTTAAGTTTGTTTTTGCCAAGTGACTGACTCAAGAATTCTCTGTAAGGGGTGGTTCAGTTCTGTACCTGAGATCTAGAATGGTTGAGGGATGGTATCTCTCGTCTCTGGTCTTGATATTCCAGCTGCCCGCGAGGGCCGCTTGGAAGCGCCGGAGCTGGATTTCTCGGCAGGAGAAAAGCAGCGTCTCGTTCTCAGCGCGTCAGGAAGGCGGGGCAGCGCGTGTGGGCTTCGCTCTCTGCTGGGCTCCTCAGCGCGTCTCGCTGCTCCGATCTCGTCACCACCGCGTGTGTTTGCTTAAGGCAACGTCGGTAATATTTATACCTGTAAGGTGTCGAGATTGACGTAAGGATGGACATGGATGCGTCAAGAAGGATGTCATACGAACGGGCTTGTTCGCACATTCTTTTGCTGAAGTTCTCGGTGAAATCAAAACAATGGCCGCAGGGATTTTCCCAGGTTGTCATAGGTTTGATTTGTTTTGAGAACTCCGTATGCCTTATCAGGGGCTGGAGGAATAGTGCTTGTCTAATTAGATGGCATGCGTTATTACCTAATCAGATAACACGTTTCTGTGCCGTGGTGTGGCTTAATCAGATAACGGTTTTTGCACTGTGGGATGGCTGCTAGTTAACTATTAACCAGAACAGGGTCAGGAATAGTGGGATCGATACAGAACCTATACGAATACATCACAGTATGCCTGCCTTCCTATAAGAGTGCAATCACACTCCTATAAAATATGTCTTTAACTGTTCTTCTCGAGCTAACATTGATTGATGAAACAGAATGACAGGCACAACCTTGACAAAGATAACGGGAAAAGCTCTTCTCACCTGTAAAAACTGTGAAGGACTTGTCTCGACAAGTTCTTGCAATGAGGAAATAAGACTGCAACACAATGTTATAACTAGCAATAAAAAAATATGGTATATTTTTGTCTTGAGGACGTCCTATGATCAGCGTTAATGTAATTATGCAGCAAGGAAGGACTTAATTATGCAGTGGTTTTGGCTAAATTATGAACCAGGGACATGGAAATTATGTGATGTAATGTGGCACATTTTGTGATTGTGTTACTTCATTATTTTTACACGTCTTGGCAAAGTTTCCACCTCATTGATACGAGTTTAACACAAAAATACAGCAAAAGGCAACTTAAAGGTGGCCAGTCAGCCTTTGCAAAGGGCTTTCCACTGTGCAGCAACATGTGTAGAAGCGATATAAGTAACTTTTTATCTATTCGAGCTAGAAACTAAAAAATGTTGATAAAATCTACAAATTATGCATCAAACGATAAATTGCACATCAAATGGCAAATCCGTAACTATGCGGAAATGCCACAACTGTTGAATCACATAATTCCATGGTCCCTGCCTATGATACACTGCAGATCTTGAGAAGCATTTATGTTGATATTGTAAAGCATTTGTCAATTATTTTTAAAAATGCCTTTATTGAGGACAGATAAGGATCTTATTTCTACAACTTTATCACTGTTTATAGATCGTCCTTTGAGAAAAACCATCCAAGTTACAGAACAAATGATGAAGATTGTGGGCCTGTTTACAAGTGCCCATTAAATTCAGATCCCTATGCAAACACCTTCTTGTAAAGGGACTGCAAATATAAGTGGTACAATGTTTAATAACTTTCATGAGTGATAACGTTTCCACCCTTATTAAATGTCGACATGACTAGCCTGCTAGAATTTAACAGAGAAAAATGGCCTGTCATTTACCAGGACATGCAGATTCTAGAAAGGTAAGAAAGGTAAGACCCATAATCTGGTTTGGATCCTGAATATCTAGTAGGGAAATATCATTATACCATAATATTGGGGACAAAAATATCGACAGGTAAATATGTATAGATTTTCAATGCCTAAGTCCACCACCCCCTTTTGTACCACATATATGCATCATGGCAATATATATCTTCAAGGTACATAGAAGTGGACTGAAGAATAGTAAATCTATACTACCCCATGTGCACCTACCTTTCCATATTTTGGCCCTCGATATGTTGACTGAAATATTAAGGTAAAACAAGATTCCTTACTTGATATTCCAAATTACAGCCCCAAAATCGATATGTTACTCCTCAAATAGCCTTAAAAGGTGACAATTATTGCACCCAATAAATTCTGAATGCCTAAGTATTAGATTTCATCAGGTGTGATAGTTATAGACTATATAAACACACTGTCATGCAGCCGCGGTCGGTAGTGGGAGTACCTGCCGGGTGGTGACTTGGGGAGAGTAAGGGGCAGGGTGGGGGGTAGTAATCTATGGATTACGGAGGTTTACAGGTAAGTAAACATATAAATAATACGAATTTCGTTGCGCACACTGCATCGCATTTGGGGATGCAGTGCACGCAAGGAAATTTGTTATATTTATTTATATGTTTACTTACCTGTAAACCTCTGTAATCCATAGATTACTACCCCCCACCCTGCCCCTCCCCCTCCCCATGTCACCACCTGGCAGGTACTCCCACTACCGACCGCGGCTGCCGTCATGAAGGAAAAGACACACTACGCCCATCATATGTACCTCATACCAAGGTCCTCAAAGATCTACCAATGCCTCTAGCTCTTCCCAGGGTTTGAGTACCAGATCACTTCGAGATTCCCTTCCCTCAGCCTGCTCTCCACATCAAAGTCAGTTACAGTGAAGGCTCCTAGGGCTCCAGGTTATCGCTTCTCCCCATACACCGCCAAAGTCATTGTTGGACCTAGTCCTCTCAGCAGGGTCACCCACAAACATTTTGCCTTCACTCCTTCTATTTTGCTGAATTTGTTTGTGTTGGTGCTAGTACTCTTTACCACTGACAACCAGTGCTAAAGTGCTAATACTCACCCCTGTAAACATGGTACAATTGGCCTGGACGTTATTGGCATATTTAATTTACTTGTAAGTCCCTAGTAAAGTGGTATACCATACACACAGAGCTAGTAAATTAAATGCTACAATTGGCCCTGCAGCATTTATTGTGAGACCCCCTTAAGTAGCCCTTTGAATCATGTTTCAGATCTGCCGTTGCAGCCTGTATGCAATTTTTAAACTGCCATTTTCACCTGGCAAAATAAGCCTTATGCAATGCCTAAACATTCCTTTTTTACTACACCCCTAGGTTTGGCCCTAAACAGTCCATAGAGCAGGGTGTGTTGCATTTGAAAGGTGGATATGTACTTTTAAGTTTTACATGCCCTGGTAGTGCAAACTCTCAAATTATTTTTTCACTATTGCAAGGCCTACCTCTCCAATAGAATAACATTGGGTTATCTTATTACTTTTATTACGTGATAACGTTTGCTTGGGAGTAGGTAGGAATGTAATGTTTGGTGTCTGGGAAATTGTAATGAAAACACTCTTTAATTGTAAAGTCAAATTTTAAGTCACATTTCTGAAAATGTCACTTTTAGAAAGTTGCCATTTTCTTGTCCTAACCACTTGGTGCCTGCAGCCTGGTTCCTGGGTTACGTGACTAGGTGCAGTTGGTCTTTCCGTATTCCTCCTAGACAGCCACACAATAGAGGGTCTGCATGTTGGCAGGATGGACCATCCTCACTTGATGAGAGGGGCGGAGCTGTCACGTGTCACACTTGCACTTCAAAGACACTGGCTCATGTCACGCGCAAAGGACTTCACACTTTCCCATTGTGCCTGCAGACAGACTAGGACCAGGTCAGGGGGGCTGATTAGGACCAGGGCAGGGAGGCAGGAAATTCCAGACACTTCTACAGGGGGAGAGACTCCAGAAGTTTCTTACCCTTCAAAGTGGGCACCAGACATAAAATGAGGACCCTCACACTCACTCTTCAGTTGACTTCTGAACCTTTGGATATTCCAAAAGAAGAACTGCCCTGCTGCCAGAGGATTGCCCTGCAACTTGAGGCCTGCCATGCTGTCTGAGAAGGGAGACTGGGCCTGCACCTTTCGTTCCAGGCTACCTAAGTCTCTCTATGGGCTTGTTAGCTGGCCTCCTTTCTGAACTACAGTGACACAACAAGCTCCAGAGGCCTCCCTGCAACTTCCCAGCTGACCTGTAGCACTGGCCCTGCCTTGGAACTGCAACTGCACCTGCCTTAGCCCTACTGGCCTCTGCTGCAGTGAGTTCCTGGTCCCCAACAGGTTGCTGCCAGGTCCTGGACCCTTGGTGCAGCATTAGGCAAGCTTGTCCTAGAACAAAAGGAGAAATCCTGGTGTTTTGGACTCTTTGTGACCGTGAATGGACCAGTTTGTGCTAAGATGTTGCCGTGATGGCTGGCTGCAAACACTGTAAACCTGATGGTCCATTCTACAGCAACCGCCAGCGACAACCGGCAACAAGACATTTGTACTTTGCGAGACAACATTCACAGCTCATGGTGACTGCCAATGTGAAGCTCCACCAATGACCATTTGCGATGCCTGACAGGATCTTCATGCTACAGTGATGACCGTCCGCAATGCACAACCGGTTCTTCTCACTACAGAGATGACCATCCACAATGCTCTCCCTGCTCCACGCGGCCTCATCCATTGCAAACTGAACTTTTGGTGATGGACTGTAGAAGGTAACTTTTTCAGCAGGACTAACTTGGTGGTGCTTTGTGCTTTTAGGTGCTATACTTACATTAAATCTTTGAAATTGCATTTCCCCGGTTCTACTGGTTAGTTTCTTGCTGTTTTTGTGTCAAATAATTTATCATTTTTTTTCAATTTTTCTATAATTGTTGTGGGTTTTTTTAATGTTATGTTTTCACTTTATTATTGTTTGAGTGCTGCAAAAATACTTTACACAATGCCTCTATGCCTGACTGCTTTTGTGCCAAGCTATGAAAGAATTAAGCACAGGTTAATTTTCTTGTGACCTGACATGGATTGTGGCTGTAACTTGAGTAGGGTTTCAGCCCCCCAACCATCAATCTATTTTCTCACAGTCCTCTTCCTTCCCATGTCAACCCCCATCCTAGCCGCACTGGCGTAACAAAACTTGAGGGGGCCCCCCTGCAGGGTACATGGAGGGGCCCGCTCCTTGACTAGATCGGGAGCTCTCTGGCCCAAGTACTGTGCTGAGGGGGCCCCCTGGAGCTTGGGGCCCCCGCACCGCTGGGGCTGCATGGGCCTGTGTTACGCCACTGAGCCAGGGACATCATCAACCACTCCCTTATCGCAAGTTACTTTCTCAATGATATCAAGAAATCCTACATCAAATGTGTCCTCAAGAAACTTCAGATCTCGCAAACATCAGATTGATCAGTAGAGGACCATTCTTGGGCAAGCACGTTAAAAGAGAAGCCTTCACAAAACTCTCCACCTTCTTGTATGGAATTCACAAACAATCTAACTGCCACAAAGTATTCCGTACCTGACCGGACACTGAATTTTCCATAATCGCTATCTACGATAACTTCAAACCGTTCCTCAGTAAAAATTCAATTTCCACCCTCCTGCTATTTGTCCTTTCTTTTAAGTACACTTCCCTGCCATACTACAGAGAAGGAACAACCTCAGAATTCAAGATATTGTGTTGGGATGCATTTCATTGGGTATCACTACAGGATCTTAAATAATCCCTTGCCCTTGTTCCTTCCCTCTTTATACTCTTCTAAGACAGGTATTCCTTAAGAATCCATCATTAGAACCAGGGCCAGCATTAGCACTGGTGCGACAATCTTTGTTGGTGCCCCCAATGACCTCCTTCTCATGGATTCCCTCACTACCACCCTCCAACATTGTCCCTTGTTAGACCTGGCTTCCTTGGTGAGGTTCTCCCCTAACTTTTTGCCTTCAAACCTCCTGTTTTGCTGCCCTAGTTTTTGCATGATTTATGACTCTGCACACACTGTTAACCAGTGCTAATGTGTTTGTGCTCTCTCCTGAAAGCATGGGAGAATTGGCTTACACCCAATTAGCCTTTTCAATTTACTTGTAGGTCACTAGTTAAGTGACACTACATGTGGCCTGGGCCCCGAAATTAATGCTTCTAGAAGGCCTACAGCACTGATAGCGCCACCCACTTCAGTAGCCCTGTAAACTCGCCTGCCATCGCAGCCTGTGTGTGCAGTTAAAATTGTCATTTCAACCTGGCAAAATAAGCCTGCTGCCAGACACAAATATTCCTTTTTAATCCATATAAGTTACCCTCCTCCAGTAGGCCCTGAACAATCAAGGGGAACTGTGCAGTGTATTAAAAAAAATTGGACATGTACTTCTAAGTTTTGCATGTCTTGGTACTGAAAAGCTCTTAAACTAGTTTTCCAATACTGCAAGGCCTACCTCTCCAATAGGATAACATTAGAGTTACCTAATTGCATTTACTAAGCAGTAACTTCCAGTTGAGAGCAGGTAGGTAGGTCAAGTTTGGTGTCTAAGGAATTGTAAAAGTCCCCTTCAATGGTAAAGTTGGACCTTTGTATCACAATTCTAAAAATGCCACTATTAGAAAGTTGTCATTTTCTTGTCCTAACCATTTGGTGCCTGCAGCCTGTTCCTGAATCATATGACCAGGTGTAGCTGGCAGTTGGTCTTTGTGCATTTATCCCAGACAGTGAAACAAAGGGAAGATAGGGGTTGGCAGGATGGGCCACTCTGCGATAATGAGGGGGGGGAGCTGTCACCTACCACACATTATAAAGGCTCTGCCGGAGCACTCTCGCAAAGCGTTTAACACTAGTCTGTTGTGGCCCCAGAGTAGCTGAGGCCAGGAGAGGGAGGAAAGGGATACCTGACACCTCAGAGGAGGTGGAAAACCTCTAGAAGCTTCCTCCACTTCAAAGTCAGCACTAGGTATAAATATTGGATCTAAGACCCCAACTCTTCAGTAACCTTGTGTATCTGTGGACTCTGCCCAGGGCCGGACTGGGAACCAAAACCGACCCTGGCAAACTGCTCGGCCGGCCCCCCTGGGAGGCAGGTGGGACGGTGGGGGTGCGGTCGAGCTGTTTGCCAGGGCCTGTTTCGGTCGATTTTGTTACAGGGGGCTGATATTGCTGGCCCCCGGTAACAAAAACGGACCCACAGAGGCCCAAAACCGGACCCAAACCTGGCGGTCCACCGGGGAAATGCCTGGTGCCTGCTACGGCCAGTCTGCCCCTGACTCTGCCAGGAAGAAGGACTGTTGTGCTGCTGAAAGGACTGCCTCTCTGCTGGACTGCTGCTATGAAGGACTGCTGCCATGCTGTGCTGACCTGTTGCCCTCCTGCCTGGGTGAGAAGGGATGGACCTGCATCTGTTGAACCCAGGACCCCACAGTGACTCCAAGGGCCAGCTGGCTGGCTTCCTGACTAGAGTCTCAGGTACAGAATCTGTGAGTCCCACCCTGCCAGGTGGTGCCAACCCAGTCCTGGACCCTGCGAAGTGGGCCTGAAGGTGCTCAGCAGCCCGTGTGTGAACCCAGCAGAACCCACGCACCTCCTCTGCTATGCAGCGCACCCTCAAGCAGAACGGATGGATCGGCTCTGCTGGGTGGACATTCCTGGTACGAGGACTCTGCATCCCAGTCCGCAGCCTCATTGGAACTGCAGCTGTGCAACACATCCTCTACACAGACCCTCACAGCTCAAGCCTCTTGTCAACGGCAGCCTCATTGACAATGCAAGACTTCGCATCACAAGCCCCACAGTTTCTTCGGAACTCGCTGGTGCGCGGCACATCCTCAATGCAGGATTTCAATTTGCAAGCCCTCATCAATGCCACCCTCAATGACAACACAGGACATTGAATCGCAGCCTCACAATTCCTTGGAACTGATGATGAGTGACTCATCTCCTAAGCAGACCTTGCATCACCTTGTGTGTGCAATGAATTTTCGACGTGGGACTCCGCAACTCTTCACAACCAGGATTTAAGGTACTCTGGATCAGCAGGCCTAACTGGGTCCCTATAGCCGGCCCGTGCTCCATCTCGGTCGGCTTGAACTTGTAACTTTGTCCTGGTCTAAAGCGACCAGATATTCACAGTTGGCACCTTTTGTGCCTTTTGCCGTTATTTTCACGAACATCTTTAAACTTGATTTATTTATTAAAATTTACTCTATTCTTCTAAATTTGTGTGGGATTGTTTTATTGTTGTTTTTTTCACTTTATTACGGTATGAAGTTCTGCATAAATACTTTACAGATTTCTTCTAAATTAAGCCTGACTGCTATATGCCAAGCTACTAGAGGGGTGAGCATAGGTTAATTTGGAATTTGCTTGTGCCTCACCCTGGCAAGGATTGTGGCTGCTGCTTGAGTAAGGGTTTCACCTCCCTCAACCAATAACCCAGTTTCTTACACCCTTCATATCTCCCTAGCTACTCTCTCATTTGCTTTATAGCATTGCACATACCAATGTAGGGTGTCACAGTACTTTACATAATCATAAATGTGTAATCAGTGTAAAGAAAATGTTACATAAGACAATAAGAATTACAAGGTATAGAGGTAATATGTTGTCCATATTGGTCGGCAGTATATTTAAAGAGTGCTTGGCCTAGAGAGGCAAAGTCTCAGGATTTAAAATGTAACACAGCATTTGGCCTTGATTTTAATAATAAGAATGTATTTCTACCCAAAATAAACCCTTTTGAGCAACCTTAGGATAACTGAAAGACGGGGTACAAAATAAGGTTCCAAACCTATGCCTTGCAGTTTACATGCAGTTCTCTTATGCCAGTTCATAGCCCACAGTGCTATATTCGAATTGTAATTTATAAACTCCAGGTAAAAAAAAGATCTCTGTGACAAAAGCATAATCCCACTGAGCTATCTACATAAAATACAATTCTGTGATCTGCATGGTACACATTCTATGCAGCAGGCATATTTGCTTTCTGTGCTACTATACCAAACTCCAATTTTTTTCAGCCGGTACATTAATCACCAGATCACTTGACTTTATATTGTTGCCAGAATATTGCAGGGCCCAGAAGTAACGCTGCAGCAGGTGCCTATAAACCCATACAATATTTGCTATTCCAGGGGTCCATAGTGTCGCGGTGGAGATAGTGGTCCCATCGAGAACAATGAGCACGAGGTACACCGTGTCAGTAGGAGTAGAGGAAAGCTCACAGTGCTGCTGGAAGCAAGTGTCGCTAGTTAGATAGTAAAACCAAAGTGCCTGGAAGCATGTATAAGCACGGGGTGTTTTGTAACAGCTGAGAATGTGAACCACGGAAACACCCATGCCTTTCATGAAAATGTCACCAGAAAACAGCATGGGCAAGGGAAGCGAGAGCAACAGCATCTGTATGTCGGGGAACATCCCAAACATACAATACTAATGGGAGCTATTTAGTTATTTGACTATGGAGAAAGCATTTTGGAGGCTATAAAGCATTTTACAAATGATACAATAAGAACTAAATAGTTTAACATTTTTAGATCAGTGCATACACAAATGAATTTAAATGTGGCAGGAGCACACCTGTTGAAAGATACATCAAATACACATTGCAACTTAAAGGCAGATACCTTAGTCTGCAATGTGTATTTACATCCTAAATAAACGGTGACGGTGAGCAATAGAGTTAGGAGTGGTTCATTTGGCAGAAGTTTGAAAAGATTTTATAGCGATGCTTTCCAAACAAAATATAAAGTAAAAACTGTTTTACAAAATAATCTCAAAGTATTCAATCGAGTTTTATTGTGCACACCAGATGTAAAGAAGATGTAGCAGAATACTTCTCTACAAGTCATAGATTCAGAAAAGGTTGTGGTCATTTTAAAAATGCAAATATTTCACTATCAGGCCACATGAATCCAGTGGAAGCAGTGTATGCTTTTAGAATCCATGTCCTCTGGAGCATAAGAGACCATTAACGACAATAACTTCAATTGAAAAATTAATAATGACAATATATTACAATTATTCCGTTAAAAACTATGCATAATCTATGTATTGTCCCTCATCAGATGCCAGCTTTACCAAGGCCATTTGTGAATTTTGGATTGCTATAAACTTTTCCAAATATCAACTATGGTAGTGAAAAAGAATATTTGTTTCCTGTGCAGGTCCGCTGCCTACTGAAGCAGCTTGGCATGCGTGTGCAGGGCCAGCTTGTGCTTAAGACGAGGTAAGGTGGCACTTTTAGAGCACGATCTACTGGCCGTGCCAAATCAGAACTAAACGCAAGAAAAATGCCTTTGAATTAGGCCCGGGCAATTTTTTTTTTAACCAATCGCAATCTTTAGTTCATCAAATCTTTGGGGTTTGTCTCTTTCACATATTTTGCTTTTTTCCTATTGTTTCAAGTACATTTTGAGCACTGGAATCTGGTTTGAACAGAAACACACCCATGACTACCACAATACATTGAAAAGTTATTGCATGGCGTGTAATTTATTTTTCACCTGAAGGCATTCTTTGAGTAAAATTTTCATGCAACCAGTACATTGAAGGGATATCTTACATAAATTGTCCAGGAGCTAGGGCATACCTCCCAGAAATTTTTCATGCGGACAACTGCTCAAACGAAATTCGCATAATGTCTGCTTATTATCAAAATTCTGTATGTTACATGTAGGCATTTGCACCCGCTTCTACTTTTTATCAGCCTCCTGGTGAGTGCTCCAGCAGGCAATCGTGAGCAATAGGCACACATCTTCCCCTGTACATGGGAGAGCTGAATTTGTGCAGTGGGTGTACGGGAGTTCCTCTATGTTCAGTGTATTCAGAGTGTGTTGTGTCACTTCAAAATGGAATGTCCACTTGTACCCAAGATCCCCAACTGCACAATCATGAAATCACCACCCCTACCATAAACATCGAAATCTTTGCTGCATGCTCAAGCATTATCCTAGGCTGCACTACCATATTCAAGGAAAGTGGAGTGTAAACACCACAAATTAGAACTTCCCTCCCATCCCCCCGAAGCTTTGCCAGAACAGAAACCCAGCCCACATTAAAAGCTCTCAGAAAGCCTTTTCAGAACAACCTGGAATTCCTTTATGATATAGCAACAGTGAGTAACTACTTTTGTTTATCACTCATGCTATGTCATTGAAGAAAATGACCACATTTAGAATCTGGTCTTCAGGCTAGTGGTGTTCAGTGACATCCACACATAGCATCAAAGTTGCCCCTAATGCCTACTTCCAGGGGTAGTGGTTATGGCCGTGTTATGTCTTTGTTATTGCCTTCCTGTGTAATGTGTCAATATCACGTGGGTTTCCCTGTTATTGCTTGGCTCTGACATTATTTGTGTCATGTTCACCACTGGTGAGTTAAGGTGTTAGGAACTGAAGACCTACCTCCATTAGGAACATATGCATAATCTGATTTTTGTAAGACATCATGAATAATACCGTAGAGTGTACACCTGCTGTTCAGGGCTTCATTGATCTCCAGCTAGGTTTGCTTTATGCTACCTAATGGAGCCGGGGAAAATAGTGAAGGCCACAGTGGTGGCCCAGAGCTATCATGGGCCCCCAAGGACCCAAGAGTAGCCGGAAAATGCCTGGTAGAATACCAGGCTCGTCCGGCCTTCCCTGGCATGAAGAAGGTGTTACTTCCCAGGAGACCACCGAAGTAGAGCAATATTGAGCTCTCGTGATATATTATGAAATCTCGAGATACAAAGTGAGGTCAGAAGAGGCCCAGGAGAAGCAGTAAAAGCCTCTTTTGTAGAGGGGCTGGAGTAAAACGTAATGGCACACAAAGTTGAATCAAAAAGCAACTTATGTAACAAATGGTTTATTAAAAAAAAACTCTCGAAAAAGTCGACTTTAAATTAAATATATTTTAACCAATAAAATAATTGAAACAGTTAATAATACGTTTTTTTAAGAATGGCTTATTTTTTTAGGGCTAGGAATGGGTTAGGTTAAGATGCAGGATTCGTCTAATATGCGTAGTGTAGGGGATGGTATGAGATGGAATTAGGAGACGGGTAAGGGATGGGTTGGAGTAGGAGTAAAGTTTAAGGTTGAAAAAGGAATGTTGTAGAGTAAAGTTCGAGCTAAAGGCTAGTGCAAGGCTTAAGATAAGGTTTGCGGCTTCTTATTTCTTTCGACAGTGCAAACTTCCTTAGATTAATTCCCTATATGTTGCATTCAGAGCGTGGTGTGTGAGACATATGTGCTACTTTTTGAGGGGGTCGTTGCTTGTTTCTGTTTGGAAGAGTGATGTGTCCCATGTTAAAAAGGTTCTAGTGTGTGCCAGTGGATTACTGGTTGGCACGAGGCAAGGGAAGGTATCCATGAGATTTTTTTATAAATATTTTCAGCTTAATTACTATTGGGTTGTCACAACTCTGAGACACACAGGGCGCAGATTACAGACTTATAATAGGCCCTCAGGGCACGCAAGTCACCTGATTCACAAAGGCAATCACCTTACTGTAGGATGGGAAGATAATGAGCACAAGCCCTTTGAATGCTGGCCATTACTGTGCAGTGAGGTACAGGCTTCTCATAGGTAGAGAAACAAGGGTCGGATGACTTAAAGACACTGGGGCATATTTACAAAAAAAGGTTGGAGCTAGGAGCTGCACCAAACTTGGCAGTGCTGTGCTACAACATTTTAAAAATGCAGGGATGTGCAGTATTCACAGCATTGTGGTGCACCCTTGTGCTTACCCTAGCACAGGCAAAAAAAGCTGGCTAGCGCCAGCGCAGGCACCCTGTCGCCATGTTGCAAGGGTACCTGCATTGCAGGGACGATTGTTTATCTGCAGGAAGGGATACCTTCCTGCACATAAGCAATCAATAATGGAGATTTGCTATTTCTATTTGTGCTGTAGAATGCAGTACACACAAATAGATAAAAAAACGAGGCGAAATTAATAATTTCTCCTCGTATCTCCATTCTAACACCTGGTATTCCACGGCATTCGTTTATGGCGCTGCCTCAGCCTTGTAAAATCTGAGGCAGCATCAAAAAGCAATGGGTGTTGGGTAGCCGCGGTCAGTAGGGGAGTACCTGCCGGGGCGGTGACGTGGGGAGGGGGAGGGGCAGGGTGGGTGTTAGTAATGTATGAATTTCGATGCGTGCACTGCCTCCCCAAATGCAATGCAGTGCGCGCAACGAAATTCGTTTGATTTATTTAAATGTTTACTTACCTACAAACCTCCATTATCTATACATTACTAACCCCCACCATGCCCCTCCCCCTCCCCCTCCCCACGTCACCGCCCCGGCAGGTACTCCCCTACCGACCGCGGCTGGTGTTGGGGTGGAACGCCCACAGCAAAACCCATTGCACTCCACTTTGTCACAGAGGATTGCAGAGGAAAGGGGAATATATACAAGGTGGAGTTAAGCCACGCTAAGTGGCTTAACGTCACCTTGTAAAGATGAAAAATTATGCTACACCACCAGAGCATAAAAAATGAAGTTTTGGTGGCGATAGGGACTTATAAATATGCCCCCCTTTATCTTTCACTCACAGACAGGCAGGCAGGGCTGGACTGGCCTTTTATTCCACCCAGCATTTCTCAGGCGGGCTGGGGTCCCTCTGTCACTTTTCTTTACCCCGCTCCATCAAGCTAATTGCAGCAATCAAAGGGGCTTCAAAAAAGAGAGACGGAAGGGGAGAAAGGGACTGAGAGTGAGCAAGGGACCAGAGAGTGAGTAGAGAGAGAGAGAGAGACATTAGATGGATGTACACAGAGAGATAAAGTGAGGCGAGGAAGGAAGCATGACTGGTTGCAGCATTTTTGTCACGGCTGCTTTAGGTTCCCCAAACAAGCCTTGAGCAGAGGACGAAGAGTGAAGCGAATCCTCTGCAGTGTATTGTTCAATTTCTATGCATAATTATATGTATGTATACAACACTCTGTTTAATCTGCACCTGAGTTACCCAGCCATAGTGGAATGAAGGTAACACAAATGTGATAGATCCGATAGCTCTTGATAATAAAATACATTCAACAAAGGTTATCAATCTACAGGAAACAAAACAGACGGGAAATACCATAAAAAACAAAGACCTGAAGGAAAAAATGGGAAAGAAAAAGCGAAGAAGACCTCAGAGAAGAATTCAAAAGAAAAAAGGGAACAAACTCAAATTCCAAAGACACATTTTCACTAATTCGGTGAACTCCTCAGCGACTCAAATAACTCCACTGGTGAAACCTTTGAACCCAAAAGCAGAAGAATACTGCCCGACCTCAGTAAAAAAAACAATAGAGCAAAAAAGTAATGATACAAAAGAACTACAAGATTACAAAATATGGCAGTGGGATGGAAATCAATCAAAACACTTAACAATAGAAGAACTTTTTCCCACTGACAATATGCCGCTCAATCGTGGAAGAATAATTAATCTATTACAAGAAATACCTTCTCTGAACTCTCTGACAAGTAACGAAATTGACCTAGTACGCTTTCCGAAAAAAGAAAATAACAAATTTGTACAAGTGTCATTCTTTTCCCCAGTTCTCCCTGGAATAATTATAAGAGAGAAGGAAATTCTACACAAGAATGGCTACGATGTAATCTCAATACCAGAAATCAAAACCAATTTACAAAATACAGCGGCAATTAGACAATCTCATACTAAAAATAACCTCAGCTCAGATTGGGGAGAATATGCTTCAAACAATATGAGAAAAGATATATTAAAAATACAAATAATGCACGGCGAAAGGTCGGTTTGGTCCCGGAACACTAACCCAAAAGATAAAGAGAACAACCTACAATCTTGGGCGTGGTTATCAGAAGCATTAAACAGCAAAAAAATGGATAATCCACAACAACATCAGGTTTAGCAAAGGTCTGAAGCTTTCGTCATGGAATCTGGCCGGGAAAACCACCAACAAAATGAAAGATGCAACGAAAGATTATCCAGATATCCTTGCTCTGCAGGAAACATGGTTAACCACTCCCTTCACACAAAAAGGATATTATGTTTACGAAATCTCAGCAAAAAAATCCAAAAGGGGTCATGAGAAAGGAGGTTTGGCAATCCTGCTGAAAGAAGATTATTCTTGGTCACAAGAAATAATTGATACATATTCACACAACCTACAATGTATCAAAGTACAATTTAAATTACAATCATCAGATATTCATAAGAAAATATTACTTTTCAATATCTACGCTCCACCAAGTAAAAAATACGACCCTTTATTTGATCATCTACTAGAGACCATAACTAACATTCTTGAAGATCAACATCATCTATCATATATCATTATGGGCGACTTAAACGCTAAAATATCAAATAGTGAAATAAAGAAATGGTCTATACTATTTAAGGAGGAATCACTGGAAATATCACTCCCGCAATTTCCAAAAGGAGTAAAGTCGGATAAAAGAGGAAGCTCATTATTATCATTCCTTCCAAGCATAAATGGGACAATATTAAATGGAAACATCAACGGAGATAAGCCAGCTTCATTTACTAGGCAGGGAAATGGAGTCCCTTCTATTCTTGATTACTTCATATGTGGGAATGAAGTAAAAGAACAAATTACCCAACTGTCTATTAAATTTAAAGAGGAAAGTGATCATGCACTCCTACGTTTAACAACACTCTGGACGCCACAAACTACTTTCCAGAATGAACCAATATTCTATAAACCCAAAATGGAAGTAAACACAGTCCAGCGTCGGATCTATTGGGGTGCGGAAAATTTGGATTATTTGAATGCATTAATAACACAAACTCAATTGCTAACTGCCACTTACTCTGATGACCCCATAAAGAATTATGAAACTGTATTGAACGAACTTAAACACGCAATACAAAGTAAATCAAAAGAGGAAAGACCAACACAAAGAAAATGTGCCAGCAAGAACAAAAATTGCAATCAAACAACTATAAAAAAACTCAATAGGTTGATTCGAGCTCAGTACTTGAGTTACTCGTCAGTAAATAAAGTCGAAATAAACAGACTAAAGAATCAAATTCGAAGACAAAGGGCTAAACAGGAAAAGTTGAAACAGGACCGTAATTGGATTGATATCCAACTAGCAGCAAAACAATGCAATCAACGAAAATATTGGTCTTTGATAGCAAAGATGACGGGAACTAAAAAGAAGTTAGAAGCAATCCCTGTCTCAGAAGAAGACTGGGGTATATTCCTAAAAGATCTATACAAACCCAACCCGAAAGTAATGGTGAGAAAGGACATTGAACAAGAAATGGTAACCAAAGATATAAAACTCACCAAGACCTCGGCTGTGTCAATCGCCCTGAATATCAAAAAGGCAAGAAGTACGGGCGCATCCGGCCCTGATCAGATCCCTATCAAGGTTTATCAAGCTGACCAAAAAGCATGGGGCCAGATGCTCGCACCATTATTCAATTATATATTTGACTCCGGGAATATCCCAAACTCGTGGAAAGGAAGCACAATAATTCCAATATATAAAAAAGGAAAAAGGAGTATTGCTGGAAATTATAGACAAATCGCTCTAATGGATGCTGGCGGTAAGATCTTTGCTGCAGAAATACTTGACCGGTTGAAATCTTGGGCATTTTCGAAGGGATTAATTCCTATGTTTCAGGCTGGGCTCCGACCGAACCATTCAGTTACGGACAATATAGCTACCCTTCAATTTTTACTAGACAAATACGTAACTGGAAAATCTCAACCAATATATGCAGCTTTTATAGACTATTCTACTGCCTTTGACAGGGTGGATAGGCCGACACTATGGATAAAATTGAGAAAAATGGGTATCCCTGAACCACTATTACAACTAATTGTGAACCTACATAGTAATACCTGGTGCCGAGTCCAAATGGGGAGTGACAGGGGCCTGTCAAAGATTATACAAACATCCAATGGCCTAAAGCAAGGGTGTCTTTTGGCCCCGATTTTATTTTCTCTATATCTGAGTGACCTACCATCGCATCTACAACAAGGGCTATGTACTCCACCGAAAATGGCCGCTCAGCGCATACATGCTTTGCTGTATGCGGACGATATAGTCATGTTCGACCTGACACCTTTTGGTCTTCAAAGTCTTTTAGATATCCTAAACAACTACTCGAAAGAACATTTCTTAACTCCAAATATAAGTAAAACTAAAGTAGTTGCATTTTCAAACAAGAAAAGAGATGTGAAGTACCAATGGAAATTGGGAGGAGAGATTTTGGAACAGACAAAGGAATATACCTATCTTGGTAGAATTTTTTCGCATAATATGAGCAACAGCAAACAAATTAATCATTTAAAAAGGAAAAGTGATCTACATGCCGGGGCCATGTCACGCCTGTATACGACTACTGGAAGCAGGCATTTTTCAGCACTAATAAAAATTTATAGAGCCAAAATCCCACCGGTTCTATCTTATGCCTCTGAACATATTCCCGTAAAACAATGGAGTTATATGGACCTAAATGAAGGCAAAATATTAAAAAAGTTACTGAAAGTTTCCAATTCGACACCAGTACAGGCATTAAGATTGGAATGTACGATCACAAGCGCATACGCGATATCAGTAGCCAGCCTCATTAGGTGGGCCTATAACCTTCTCCATTCCAAAGAGGGTACCCTTCGACATTTGTTAAAAATCGAGACTTTTAGTAAGGATACTATTAACTCTACATTTCTTAAAAACTTGGGAGAGGCTTTTCGTCTAGCAAAAATTAGTGCAGAAATGTTATTATTTTGGACACCCGCACAACTCAGACTATTTTTAAAAAACTTTTCTCCCAAACTGAGTTACGAGCTTGATCACTCCCACTGTACTAAATTATCTATGTACAAGACTTATGCTGACTCCCAAGAATATAAGCAAAAACCGCTATATCTGGAATATACTCTTACCCATGGTGCAAGGCGCACGATCATGATGCTACGTCTGGGTATACTCCCCTTATTATCCTTTACCTCTTCCTGGAGACGAAACAGTACCTCGCAATGTAACCTGTGTCAGGGGGGCAAACAGAATTTAGAGCATCTGCTCTTTATATGTCCAAATAAAAATGTTGTCATTGCTAGGTTATCATGCTTAGAGCCCATATATCGGTCTTGCAGGATTGTCAATGCAAGGGATTTTATTTCTGTTTGCGTTAAGCCACCAAATGAATATGTTTGTTATAAGATTTTTAAATTTTTGAAAATTACATTGAAAATGTATTAAGCTGTACGTAAAATCAAATGTATTTTCTTTTAAATAATTTTGTGGTCCTCGAAAGAGTACCGAAACAAAATAAAAACTTTTTGACTTTTGACTTTGACTTTGTGTTGGCTGTAAATGTTTCAATAAGTCTGAACCCCAGGCACCATGGTTAGTTCTTTAGCTCACCTCTCCCATTATAAACAGGGCCTAATGTGATCCAAATCACTCTTGTCTCTGCCCTAAAAGGAGCAGTCCAGGCAGAACTATCATGTCAGTTTCCCTCTTAAAAGACACACAAGCAACACCAGGGGTCATATTACAAAAGTGCCCCGAGGGTGCATGGGCGTTTGCACCAGCTTTGCGTGCCCCCGTGGCACTCTGGTATTACAGATGGGCCGCAGATGTTTGTATCGCCCCTTCTGCAATACTGAAAGCGCTGTCACACATACAGTGCCAGCACTACGTCAAGAGGGTGTTCCCTCATTTTCATGGGGATGTGGCCCCATGCAAATGAGGGGATCCCTTTGCCTCTGGGCCTACGGAGTATTACAGATGCAGGTGCAGAGGCAAAGAGGTTCTCAGGAGGTGCAGTCAGTGCACCCCCTGATTGCAGTCCTCTGGCAAGAGGAAAGGGGTTGCCATGGACCCCGCAGAGATCCCCTTACAGGGGGGTGTGGTCACTGACTGCACGCCTGCAAGGGGATCTCTAATCCCCTTTAAAATTGCAGGTGAGTGACTCCTGCACAGTGAAAACACGTAGTGGCTTCAAAGCAGCTGCTCCGTTTTTCACATGCATGCTTATTCCATGTAATAGGGCACACTTTGCCTCTTTACGCCCGGCGCACCTGTTTTGAGGTGCACAAAGCACAAACGAGAAAAGTGCACCCTTTACATAATAGGGTGCCTGAAATATTGTTGTTATGTTGTTGGGCTGCTTCAGTACATTTAGCATAGTAAGATTCGGATGTGTATCTAAGCATCCATCCTTACAGTGGTTGGTTTAGACAGCACCAAAGTGATGAGGGAAATGTTTGAATCAATATGAACCAGCAGAATTTACATGCAGCACATTCCCGTCCACAATTTTTACCCTTTCTGTGTCATTCCACACAGGGACCAACCATATTCAAGAAAAACGAAGTACAGTATCCAATCATCTTTGTGCAAACCACATTGCGGATGAGGGAGTCACACAAAAATGCACTTACAATGCACTTTATATTAAGTAAAGCAATTTGTGGAAGTCTTTTGAGTAAGAGGCTCAGACTTAACCAAGGGCTTGATCGGAACTGACATGCTCCAACATAAATATTGAGAATAAACAGTTATATAGTCAACATTTTTGGATTATAATCCCCATTTTCCGGTGATAAATGCAATATACTTGTTTTAACTGGATTTAGAATTATATTTATGGTACGTAAAATGTAATTTTCAAGATGTGATTTATATGGCTGTAGAATCACTTTTTTGTCTTTTCTTCACAGCATTAAAAATTGTTTCTGACCTTGTACCATTGTGGGCTGTTGAACTTTGTGATACGAATTGTTGTATACAATCATTAAGTTAACGTGAAACTTGCAATTAATATGACCCATGTGCTGCAAACCTAGAAAGTACTACCCGTTTGTGTATAGTTTATTATGCAAACAATATATCAATTAAATAAGGTTAATTTCTATGTAATGATTGCAAATGTTGTATGAATCAGTATTTTCATTTCAGTACTCGGTAGGAATGATTACACTAATTGGGCGCCATACACAACTCTTTTTTGAGACACACTAGAAGAGTGACTAGTTTTTGTTATTTTTTGGGAGTTTTTATATAACGTGAACTTGGCGAAAGGGCATTAGAGCGCTTTACATGAGCACCAGATTGCATTACACAAGATTAGATTCATTTTTTAGGCACACGGAGACTAAGTGATGTGCCCAGAAACATAGACAGACGCTGGGACTCATATCTGGTTCGTCAGTTCCAAAGACGGCAGCTCTGGTCGTTCAGCCCCATCTCCTTCTAGGATGCATACTAGTGTATATCTGTGGGCACTGTTGCATAGCTTTGGACACTCCCTAAATACTTTACTTGTTAATTATCTTCTATCAATCTATTCGGTCTTTAGGTATTCCAGAATAGTAGTAAAAAGGTGGTTTATCATTGTTAACTCTTCCATATTGGCTGTGTAAAATCAAACAATATTTAATGCATCAGTGTTTGCTGGATAAAAGTTACAAATGTAATGTATTTCAGTGTCAAGATAAACCCATCCTTATTAAAAAAAGAGATATGTGGGGGGTTGTTGGGTAGTTATTTGGTTGCATCCTGTTAGCATGGACCATCATCATGAGTGATACAGCCCTTTCATTGGTTGGCTATTGTATGCTAATATTAATTTAAAACAATTGAACATAAAAACAGTTACATTCCATAACAGAAAGAAAACACTATTTACTATTTTTTGATATTCAAAAACGACAAGTTTAATATTACTAATGGTAATGTTACGACTGCGTAGACTCTACAAATGACCAAATCTGAGGCTGAGTTCCCACAAACTCCAAAGGCTTATTCTCTTCTAGCCTGATATAAGAAACTATAGCCCCACTGACAAATCTGGAGCATAGAACAGAGTCCTGTGCAGCAAGATCTATACACCAAGCACCCACAACGAGAGTATAATCAGCTACAGACCTCCTTAAACATAAAAAATACCTAAGCATGAGCATGACAATGGAAAGTGGAGCTGGAAGAGGTGTTTCAAACCACAGAACAGGTTGTGGTTTCTAAAACCAAGCATAACCCTCGGTCCTTGTACAATAGATAATAAAGGAATGCTCACAGCTGGGTAATGGAAAAAGAAGGGTACCCTGCTTGACAAGCCCCTCGCCTTCTGTGACAAACAGGAAGGACCTGAACTGTAAAAAAAAAGAAACAGTTGACTCAGCGCAACTATATGAGAGTCGCTTGCCCTGTGTGGCCCAGCAGTGTCACCCCAATGGAGTGCCAGGCCTCAGGAATATCAGCCTGCATAGCAAAGCCAAGTCCCAAAAATAAGAACCTGAATATCAAATAGGCTTCTAGGTTTGTCCTTATCCGGACACCCCAACACCACACACAGTGGTCGAATGCAAAGCTGGGACAACAAATAAAAAGAAAGTATATTGGCCAGCACAGCAAAGCCAAGAATTAAAAACAAGAAACTGAATACTGAATATGCTTTTGGATTTGTCCTTAATAGGACAGCTCCGCTCCATACATTGTGGTCAAATGCAAAGCCAGGACAGTAAATATAGAAAGAATCATACAATGTCAACATACAGAATTAGGTATTTTTAGGATGTAGACATCTATATGGTATCCCTCCATGACTTATTCTTTTAGACTCTGGGCTAAAACCATTGTTGTTGCAGACAAAAATGCTACAAAATCTGTGGAAATTAAAATATATTTTCAGTATTGCGTATTATCCAGTCAAAGTCTTGGCGGCAAAGCTGTCACTTCTGTATGAAGTCTGACAGAAGAGCATAATTAACCTGCCTGAAACAATAATATAAGGCACAGTAATTCAAATCGCTTGTGTTTTATGGTTTCCTCTTGACCTCAACATTATTGTAAGCCACCGCCTTCCATTTGCCAGTTATACATTTCTCAAACGCTTGAAATCCTCGATAACATACACAATGGAAGGACTCCAACCTATGCCCGTGAAAAAACAGAGAAGAAATCAGACTGGAACCCCTGTGCGCCCATTAATTCATTATCGCTGAGCACACGGTATAGCAAATATTTTTATATATTAAAAAATGCAGGCTCTTCTTTTGAATAGATCTTATCTCAGCTACTCTTCTGATATTAAAAAAATGCAAATTGTTTCAGTCAGGAAGCTAAACGACATTAAATGTACACACCCCTCATTTTATGTGCACATTCCCAGCTGTGTTGGTTGTAGCCTAAGACTCAAAATGGAGACTCTGTCTTGCACCCCTCTCTTTGTTCTGAAAGGGCTGAGGGTGCTCAATGGTGATCGCAGCTTTCTGCCATGGAGCATGTTCCCCCCCAAAACTCAGATCCATCAGTTTTTTTTATCCTCATGAATTGCATATCTTTTTGCAAGTCAGGGCCTCACAGTCTGATGAAAGAAGGGTTGTGACCCAGCGAGCTAGTGTGTTCTGCCTCTTCTGTATGTCATTATTGGTGCAGCATATACTGAGACTCGCAAAATGCACGTTTGCATGAGGTGACTTAACATCACCTTTGAAGGAGCCACTGTGAAGAATTGGTCAACTGGGATAAGGGGAAGCTCACTTCATTAGACGGCCCCCAGACAGCGACAAGCATTGGCAAATCCAATTGGTCTGGCTTTTTCTTATAAGAAGCATTTGGTAGGTGCATTTTATCTGTTGCCCTCAGATTTCCAGATTTCCTATTAAGAAGCAACATCTTGTGTTTCAACCATGCAGGAGCTGGGAGTAGGGTCTATTTGCTGAACGTACTGCTTTAGCAAAGTTAAGATATTCCCTCAAGAGGTTCATGAAAACGAGTCAGTCACAATACACGCACAGCAAAATATTGCATTTTAAAAACCTTTGGTAAAGGGACAGTGTTTTTGGAACATTTTTTCAGATAGCCTATGGGCACACACATCTTTACATACTTACATAAGCACACATAAATACACAACTTTATGCCTGACCTCTCTGCTCTCATCTTATGGTGGTTAATCCTGGCTCCTGTAGCTTGTGATATGTTCCCTCCTTGTTATGCATCGCCCTCTGGTGCAGATGGGGGCAGCAGCATGTAATTGAAAGAGAGAGCTGCAGATCCTATTGAGAGCAGGCACATGGTGCTATTCCTCAGGAGTACACAGGAGATGGAAAGATGTTGGGGGCAGTTGGCCTTCTGAGACCAGAGGAGGTTGAGCACCAATATGGAGCAGGCCCATGGGTACAGGCAGGGCCAGGAGCTGACATCCTTAGGGATCGGAAGAAGGTATCAGTAGTGATGGGAGTTTCATTCAATAACAGCAATGTCTCTTTACGCCTTCCAGATGAAGCTCTTCTTCTCATTGACTGGATATCTGAAAGGTCAGTCAAAGAGACAAGGAGGCATAGATCTGGAGGTTTAGCTCTGCTTGCATCAGGGTTCATTATATGCTGATCACTCACCCTGAGCTCTATAAATACTGTTGTGCATGTCTGCCCTCGCTGCTATGATACACTCATGTACTCATGCATACAAACCCACACACATGGGTCAAGTCACAAGGGGTGAAATTGAAAGAACCCACCCTTGAATGAAGAGCTACAGGCAATACACTCCTCTGCTGCTGTTCTAAAGTCAGATTAATCAATGAGAAAGACAACTTCCAGAAGGGGATATTGAATTTGTGGGGCAGTCTCTCAACAAATGTGCTGAAGACTAAAACATTAAATCCTATACATCAGCTGAGCATCCGAGCCGTGGAGAACACTTAATCAAAACCCAGAAGTCGCAAGTTCCATCAGGGACCTTTGGAACTAAAGTTGACTGTCACTGTCGAATGGATCACCTCACTGTCAGGTCGTGGAGTAGGGCCAGGAGGTCGGCTCACACAACAGGGTGTGGGAGATTCACAGAAGGGTCGCAAATCTATCACGAGTCTCAGGTAAAGTAGGACTGCAAGCAGTGTCCCAGCCCTGGATTTTAGGCAGGGCCCTAGGACAAATGGATCCGGGGACCGGGAGATCACAAAAGGGTGGCACAATGGAGCAGCCCAAGGCCTATCAGACTTCCGTTCAGGCCCTGTGGGCAGAATTCCTTTGAGAGGCTATGGGGAGCAGTGCTCTGACCCTGATGTGGTGTCTCAGCTTCATAGTGGAGCAGCGCCATATGTCCTTTTGCCAGTTGGTTAGGTGCCAGATCAGAGACATCTACCGCCAGAACAGGGCTGCAATCAGTCACCAGACTGCTCCTGCTCACCTCTCCCACTCGGAATCGGGCAGTGTTCAGCTGGGTGGGGGAAGAGGTTGGTTGGAAGGTGCTCATGGTGGTGGAATGGGTGGCTGAAGTATGAGGGCAGGATCACAGTCCAGTTCCACAACCCACATCAATCAACATCATCAAGGCTAACAGAGTAAGGGCACTGTTTCTTTGTGACCCCTTTGGGAGCTTAAGAGGACGCCAGAGAATTCGGGGTGGGTGAAGCACCCTGCTTAGTGTTTGACTGAAATGGTGAAAGGGGGGAGAGGGTACTGACCTTCCAGAACCCTACCCAACCCGGTGACCTATGTGGTACTGGTGGCAGCAGATGAGGAAGAGCAGAAAAAGGCTTTCCCCCTGTTTCCCCTATTGATTGATGAGCGAGGAGAAGTGGGTTTAATGGCGCTTTGGATGCTTTCCAGACTGGGCTTAGTGGCCAGGAGAGCTGTCGTGGAGGGCATGGGGTCCCAACTGAAGACAGAAAAAGTCATGGGACCCATCACACCATCCAGAGGCACCACATCAACAGCTTTAGGCTTGAGTAGCAGAATACCCTAAGAGATTACAACTTGCAGCTCAGCAAATGGTCTCCTTGCCAGATACTACCCATTAAGAAGAAAAGTGTTTGTCACCCTTTAAGGAGTGGTATATTCACACCCACTGCATGCTCCTTCATTCTACATAGAAAAGATTGTTGAGGCTGGCATACATTTGCCAGATGTTGAGGCGACTTTACCAAAGTAAAGAATCACCACATTACAGCCTAAAAACTATCTGTTTTCTTATGGAGTGAGACCACCGTAATATCACCAAAAGACACCACGAAAATCTTAACCCAACCCATGACGCAAAAGGGCTTAACTATTGGGACAAAGACAGAATCCTCAGGGTCAAAAGCACTATAGACCAAGAGCAATATGAATTCCACAAGATTATGGTGTTCCCCAACTATCCACAGCAGGTACAATAGAAGTCATTTGACCCAGTCAAATACAAACTTCGCTTTATAATTCTAAAATACAAGCTTCTATTCGCAGCCAGACTCAAGGTCATATTCCAATCAATGCCATTTTCTTTGACACACCTGAGAGGGCAAGTGGATGGGGAAATAAGAGACATGATCAATGGCTATCTCTGCGGGCAACCCATCTCCCTTGCTGAGAAGAAAAGCTTTGGTGTAGAGGTCAGAGGCTAGAAGGTAAGGATCCAGGAAACAGTGCTGATCGAGACCTAGGACATTTGTCTCACTATGGGAACATCAGAGTGACCAAGGGAGTCCCCTAGCCTGCTCATCTCAGATGTCAGTAGATGTTGAGTCAGTACTGGGCCCTTCATAAACTATTGAAGGTAAACGTCTAGCTAGACTATTCAAGTGGTTCACAGGAACCGTATGGCAAACAAGCCTTTTTCATGATTTAGCAGAAGGTTCACCAGTAAAATGCTAGGTACAAGATGGGCTACCAAAATATATGCCAATTAGACAAGCCATGGGTATTTGGTGTTGTATGGTAAGCCCCCCTATCTCTTTATAGTTCCAAGAGTGTTAGAAGATTAGTTGGGGTTTTGGGTGGATATTCAGACTTGCTGATTGTTCTGAACTCAGCACGGCAGGCTTTAGCTTAGGATATAACCACCTTGCTGGGCACATGTTGTGTTCTTGGATATGATAACAGATGCTTCATGTTAGAAGCATGGTGTAGGGGAAGGAGTTTTGAAGTTTTGGTTTCCCGGGTTCGCAGTTGTTTGTGGTTGTGGTCATCATCCGGCAACAGTTTGTCAATAGTTTAGTGGAGGCGTCCTCACACGGGTCTCAGCCACAAGCCCTCAGTAACTTCCCTTTTCTTTACCATGACCTCTGATTTGAGCTTGTCTGCACTGCCTCCTCTCAAGATGGTCTCATGGAACATTACTGGTCTGAATGATAAGGTTATGAGTGGGCAGTCTTGAAAGAGACCAAACACTACTCTCCAGATATTTTCCTGCTTCATTAGATGTATTCGTAGGGATCTCATTGTAAATGAGTTTGCAAATATTATCCACTCGCATTTCACTAGGGGGATCACATCGGTTAGCTCATCTATTTCAACGCAATTCACCATTTTTAGACAAAACGTTAAGAAGGGTATGATCCAAATGAGAGCCCCTCATTGTGTCAGGCATAGTAGAGGGACACACACACGTCTAAATATCTGCACTTCCAGCCCACTTTCATATTCTTCTTCAAGTTGGGCACAGTATTGTTGGAGGTTCCACCGGGTGAGTTACTATTTGTTGGGTATTTTATGTGGTTATCAATTGGGAGTTAGATAGACACTCTTCCTGATCAATTACATAGCCTAGTGGAACATCCAATAGCATGTCACACCCTACAACCAAAAGCTTCATGTTTTAATAGGGTGCAAATTGTCATTTCCTTAAACCCTTTTTCAAACTGACTCCCTATTTATACAACAATTCCTTGTCATTAGCCCAGGAAGGAATTCTACTTTCAGACCTTAGAGAGGCACTCAATAAGGTCTTGCAAGGTCAACTAGCTATGTTGATGATTGACTTTGAAAAAGCAACCGATTCAATTGTTTGGAGATTACTCTGTGCGGTTTTTGAAGGGATGGGCTTTCTATAACCATTTCTTTGCCTATGTTCACATACAATATAATAAACTGACAGCTAGATTAATGGAAAATGGTACTTGATCCATCCTCTTTCCAAATGAGAGAGGAACAAGGCAGGGATGCCCTTTCTCACCACTCCTGTTCCCCAAAACCATCGAGCCACTGGCCATAAGGCTGAGAACAGATACACAGTTCAAAGGTTTTTGCTGGATGGAGGAGACTGAAGATAGTTTCTTTTCACATGGATGATCTTTTAATCTACTTTTCAAAAGCCCTGTCCTCAAAGAGATGCAACTGCTCCATCGGTCTTGTTTGTCCTCAGGGCTACAAGTCAATAAGGCTAAATCAGCAATATCCCCAGTATAGAGCTGCTCAGAAGAGATACTCTGGGGCTCAGGGCTCAGAGGTAAGCTGAACGCCCTTAGATGGGATCTGGTCCACGGGTCTCCTCTCCCATTATTGCTCTTGGGTAGAGGAACCATCTTCAAGATGGTTTTCCTGTCAAAGCTACACTATGCATGGAACTACCCTTACCCCCTTGCTTCAGTTTTTCAAATCTATACTCTGCTTAATTTTGTGGGAAAATAGTGTTCCATGGATAATTATGGTGAAATGCTATTGATCTGAATATTGATGGGGTATTGGAATTTTCGAGATTGCATCCTGTTATAGGGCCGCACATCTAATAGTAATTCATGTTTGCCGCTTTGGAAAACATCATAGGGTTGAGAGGTGAATATTGGGCTAGACATCATCTCTATAATTTTTGTACTGGCGCTCACCTCCCCGTGGAGTCCCCACGGCCGGTAGATGTGTTCTTGAAGCTTGGGGAGCCTCTCAGAAAGCAATTTATCGGCAAGGCAGACTGACTGGAGAAACTCTGCTCTGGGTGGGAATCCGAGTGAAACAGACTCTGTCCTTACATAGTTTCTGGGAGTCCTCAGTTTTGTTCAGTTTAAAATATGTGACTTGCCAGTCGCATCTCTGCTCATTTGAGGAACTGCAGAATGACTCAGTTGCACAAATCACAATTCTTAAGTCATGCAATCTCCCCATGTCTGAGAGACGCAGACCCCATGGCAGATTTTAACCCTTTGGACGCTAACTTGCTAATGGGGTCACAGAAGGTAAGAAGGTGTCATGTCATGTAAATGTTTGTTCATTAAGGCCACATACTCCTCAACCTTGAGGAAGGTATGGAAGAAAGATATTGGGGGATATCTCAAGGATGGCAGGCATGATGCACTTATGTCCCCTTTGTTGGCCTGCTTGAAATGTCACTTGGCAGAGGGAACCTTCCATCACGCCATATGGGATTGCCTCATGATGTAGGGTTTCTGTGAAGAGGTCCTTTACATATTGTCCCAAGTATTGCCTCTTCTCAAAGTCCCACTAGTCGAATAGAATGATAGCTTTCATCACCATTCATTTTTTAACAGGTGGGAACGCCCCCCGGAAGTGACGTAGGAGCCGGAAGTCCCGCCCCGGAAGTCCCGTGCCCCGGAAGTCCCGCCCCCCGGAAGTCCGGGGCCGGAAGTCACTCCCGAAGTCCCTCCCCAGAAGTCCAGGGCCGGAAGTCCAGGGTCGGAAGTCCATGGCCGGAAGTCCAGCACCTGTGGGGCAACCCAGGAAGTGGGGCAGGGGTAATGTGTGTGAGTGCCCTTCACACAGGAATTAATGGATGTGTATGTGTGTCAATGGTGTAGAGTGGTGGTGCGGGATGGCTAGGGCTAGCGGCAAGGCAGGCAGTAGGGCCTACAGGTGTGTTTAGGGTTGTAGGATGGATGAGCAGAGAGTTACCTGTGTGCGCCATGTTTGTTGTACCAGCAGGGACATGTCTGGGCATGCAGAGACATGTCTGGGCATGTTCAGCGGGTAGGTGCGACGGCAGGCTGGTGTTGCATGAGCAGCAGCGAGGTCCATCTGTGGAATGGGAGCCCTAGAGTGTTGCAGGGTCTTTTTTGGGAGATAGGCCAGCCCCTAGGAGGCGTTACTGATGCCCATGGCGTTACTGAGTGGCGGCCTGAGGCGTGGTGGCGTGCCATAGTCAGCAGAGGACGGGAAAGCCATTGGCCCTAAAAGAGGCGGGAAGCTAGACCATTGGTTTGCTGCGGCAGTAATATTGCCGCCTAATTTTAAAAAGTCTCTGATGAAAAATGAGAGTTATGAAAAATAAATAAAATAAAAAATAATAAAGACAAGTGTTATGCAATTGTGGTTTCTTTTTACATGGGGGTAATGTGTTAGGTATGATAAACATGGCCATCTTGTAAAGCAGCATCAGGGGTCTGGCAACATGTCCAGGCTTTGTTCTGTAACATGGTGGACTGTCCTGCATCAGCCCCAGACTGCGAGTTTGCCAGTGCAATATTTTGCACAGCCTAACATTAAAGTCTCAGGTGTAAAATGACGCCTTTTATGAAATGGAAAAATAAATACATATTTTAAGGTCCCTGATGTAAAATGATATCTGTTATGGAAACCTAAATAAAGGAAATTTGGTGCAGCATCATGCACAGCCAAAGTTGAAATGCACCGATGTAAGTGACAATTACTAAAAGAAAAAATAAATAAACGTTTTAAAGGCTCTGATGTATAATGATGCTAGTTATGAAAAGGAAAATAAAATAAATAGAAAATAAATGAAGGCAAGTGTTATGCAATTGTGGCTTCTTTCTATGGGGGAGTAAAGTGTTAGGGATGGTGAACATGGCCAGTATGTAAGGCAGCTGGGGGCTTTGTAACAGGCCAGTGCATGGTTCTTTAACAGGGCAATGTGTTGTCACAGACCTAAACTGTAAGGTTGCTGGTGCAACATCATGCACAGCCAAAGTTGAAATTCCCTGATGTAAATGACACTAATTATGAAAAGAAAAAATAAATAAAAAGGTGTGTGTTATGCAACTGAGGTTTAAGGTCTCTGATGTAAAATGATGCCAGTTATGAAAAGGAAAATAAATGAAATAAAAATAAATGAAGACAAGTGGTGTGCAATTGTGGCTTCTTTCTACGTGGGAGTAATGTGTTAGGGATGATGAACAGGGGCCAGTATGTAAGGCAGCTGGGGGCTGTGTAATAGACCCTTGCTGGGTTCTTTACTGGGTAATGTGTTGTCACAAACCTAGACTGTGAGTTTCCTGGTGCAACATAATGTACAGCCTATTTGAAAGTCTCTGATGTAAATGACACTAATTATGAAAAGAAAAAATAAATAAAGTCCTGTGCTATGCAACTGATGCTTTGGCTCTACGTGTGAGTGTGGGGACATGGCTGAGAAACATTGCAATCTTGTAAGGCATGAGAGGAGGAGCTACGCGCCCATCCGAGATGGCCGCGTGAGCACAAGGCTCCGGAGGACCCTAGCTGCCTCCCGCATTTATCCTGGATAATATCCTGAATTGACGGAAGATCATTGAGGACACAACCCGGCTGATGTATTAGTAGGTTTTTGGGTCGGAATCGGACGCAGGGTCCCCGAGTTCTGCCGTCTTGAAAATTGTGGCCTTCTCTATGGAACAGCCTGGACCTTGATTTGTAGCAGTGCCCGGGTCGTAATTTAACAACAACGGCTTGAGGGGATCAGACCACAGCCTCACTTCACTTTCGGTTTCGTTTCTCCAGCGCACTGTCTCTTATCTGTGGTGTGTCTGTTGATCGGACGAGCTCCGATGCCAGCTCATTGAGCTTCGAACTAGAGACTGTTTGGCTGTGGACTCAAATTGGCCCAACTTCGCCTCCTGTAATCTTGTGTGTGAATTTTAAGGAGCCATTAGGACCAGATCCCAAGCCTCCCTCCGGGGCACCCGGCTCGCCATGACGGGCAAGCCCGAGGGTGAAAAACGGAAAGTCAAGACCACTATCCGTGGAGGTTCAACCCAGACGAATGTCATGGATCGCTACACACTTTCTAAAGGATCCCCTGGTGGCACACCTAAGGCCCGGGAGGAGGCTGTCAACGATCCTGCTGTATTGGCGGAATTAACGCTACAGGACGTGATGGGCGCCATTGCTGGTATTCAGTCATCTATTAGCCAACAGTATGAAGCCCTGGCTCTGAAGTTGGACACGGTGGCTATTGATGTCAACCTCATTCGAACTGATTTGGCCAAGACGAACGAGAAGGTGAAGTCATTGGACCTAAAGACATCCAGCCTCACCACGGATGTATCCGATTTGCAAGCAGAAGTGTGCAACCTTAGATCTGCTAATGACTTTTTTGCTCGTCGCTTGGAGGATTTTGAAGGCCGTGCACGGCGCAACAACGTGCGTATTATTGGGGTCCCTGAAGATCCTAGTTCACTCGCCACTGATCTTCGAGTGGAGGACCTCATTCTTAATCATCTTGCACCCTAGGGCCTGAGCAAATTCTTTGCCATCGAACGTGCACACAGAGTGCCAGGGGGACAGGCGAAGCCCGGTTTCCCCCCCCCGTCCGATTATTGCACGGATCTTCAACTTCAGAGATCGCGACGCCATTCTGCAGGCGGCACGGACAAGCGGCCCTACGCAGTTAGAGAACGCTGCTGTGAACTTTTATCCGGACTTTTCTCAATCGGTCCAGAAACAACGAATGGGAATTCAAGGGGTGAAACGGCGACTACGAGACATGGAGCTAAAATACGCTATGTTATTCCCGGCCCGACTGCGTGTTGAATATGACAATCGAACATTCTTCTTTGTCAGGCCTGAGGAAGCGAGTGATTGGTTGGACACTTTGCCGGCTCGCCGTGCTGGCCAGGAACATGCTGGTGGTGCTGAGGGGGGACTGATGGACCAAGAGTGACTATGGTGCCTGTGTCCGGAACACTATTCAACGTAACCAGCTGGGTTCACTGACTTCCTTGATCATTCCATTCGTATCTTGGGAGGTAGCGGGGATAGCGGGACCCCTTTCCTCCTCTGGGGTTTTCTTTGTGTAGCTTAGTTCTTGTTAGTAATTGTTAGGGCGACAGGCACACTGCAAATTGGGGTGGCTTTTGAGTCGGTGCAGGGGTGCAGGGCGGGGGGGAGTTGTGATGGGAATCTTGGGGGGAGGGAGGGCCATGTTTTGGGAGTGTTTGTTTTTTCTTTTTCAAGGCAAGGTACTTTCATTATCTTTTACATTGGTGTGATGCTCGTTTTGCGATGGGAGTTCATTGTGAATCTGGATGGGGGGTAGAGGGTTGAGGGTATTATGCTGGAATGTGAATGGGTTGGGTGATCGGATAAAGAGAGGGGTGGTTATGCAGCTGCTGCGGCGCCTTTCGCCTGATGTCGTTTTGCTACAAGAGACACACTTGATAGGAAATACTTGTCACGCTCTTAATAGACGGGGTTATCGTCTTGCCGCCCATTCTGGATTTACATCTAGTTCTAGAGGAGTGGGTATTTTGCTTAGGGTTTCCCTCCCCCTCGAGGTTGATGATGTGATCCTTGATGCCAGGGGTCGATATGTTGCACTTGTTGGGTGGTGGGAGGGAAAACCAATTTCGTTGGTGTCGGTGTATGTCCCTCCGGGCTTACAATCTACGACATTTGCGGACCTGGGGCAGATGGTTCTGGGTCTCCCGGAGGGTGTTTTGATACTGGGTGGTGATTTTAACTCTGTCATTTCTGGCAGAATAGACCGCTATGCGCCCCGAGATCTTCCTGCTGCGCAATCCTGGTTGGGTGACTTCCTGGAAACATTGGGACTTATAGATTGTTGGAGACTAATGCATCCGGATCATACTCAGTTTACTTTTCATTCGGGAGCTCATGGTAGTCTTTCTAGATTGGATTATATCCTGATACCGGCTGCCCTGTCCCCGTCGATAGGAGAGATTAGACACCTGGCCCGGGGTATATCAGACCATTCCCCTATTTGGTTTCATTTTAATCTTGGCATCGGCGCCGAAGGGAGGGTGGCCCCGATCAACCCCTGGTATCTTCTTGACCCTAAGACTCGCACTGAATTGATTAAATCATTTGATCTGTATTTTACTGAGAATGCTGGTTCTGTATCCTCACCTGTTTCGTTATGGGAAGCTTTTAAGACTGTGATCAGGAGACAGGCGTTGTCTTTGGTGGGGTGTGCTAAGAAATGTAAGAATGAGGCAATTGTTCAGCTCGAGACTGAAATCACAGACCTGGAGACTGCATTGGAACGAGGGGTGTCTCGAGAAGCATTACATGTCCTCCGCCTTAAACAATTAGAATATAAAACTTTGGTTACTGATGCGGCAAAGACGATGAGCAGGGAACAGCAGGGACGGCTATATGATGTGGGTGATAAAGCAGGAAAATTGATTGCCTGGCTGGACAGAAGGGAGAGAGCGAGTCGAGAGGTTCCGGTGATTGAGACATGTGATGGTGTGCATGTAACGGACCCTGTCAAAATTATTGAATGCTTTGCTGATTATTTTCGAGAGGTCTATACCTCGGTGTCCGACAGGCCCGAGGAGGATTCGCAGTTGCTGCTTAGAGATATAGCTCTTCCATGTTTGTCGGAATCGGATCGGGACTGTTTGGATGCCACGCCCTCGTTGGATGAGGAGGCTCTCGCGCTACGCTCCATTCGATCCGGCAAGGCTCTGGGTCCCAATGGCCTTCCTGTTGAACTGTACAAATTACGCCCTGATACTTTAGCTCCCTATCTCCGTGATATGTTTTTGGCTGCGCGAGACAGTGGCTCCCTCCCCAGAGATCAGCGTCTTGCTACCATTGTGGTGATCCATAAGGAGGGTAAACCACGGGATCGCTGCTCGTCTTATAGACCCATTTCGCTCTTAAATGCAGAGCCTAAGATCCTCGCCAAACTGCTTGCTAATCGTCTGATTACGGTTATTAGCGACCTGATTCATCCGGATCAATCGGGTTTTATCCCGCACCGTAACACGGCATTAAATTTGCGACGTTTGCATGGGGTTCTCGCGAGAGGCCCGACGCTGCGTGAACCGGCCATCTTGGCGTCCTTGGACGCCACGATGGCCTTTGATACAATCGAATGGTCTTATCCCTGGGCGGTACTCGCCAAATTTGGATTCGGCGTTGGTTTTATTGGTAGGGTCAAACTCCTGTATGAAACGCCACTGGCACAGGTGGTGGTTAATGGCCGTGTATACATGCCTTTTACTCTTGGGAGGGGCACGCGGCAGGGTTGTCCGTTGTCCCCGCTGCTCTTTGGCGTTGGAGCCACTCGCCGCTTGGCTACGGTGGGAACCTTCGCTGAGGGGTATACGCTGGACGCCGGAATTTGAAGATCGCATTTCCTTATACGCGTATGATATTTTATTGTACCTTCCATCTCCCCAGAAATCGCTCAACGTATTGTTTGATGTACTTAACTCCTTCGGGAAGAACTCGGGCCTTATCATTAATTGGTCGAAGTCCTACATTTATGTACTCGCGGGTGATGTCCCTCGTTTGCCGCGGGGCTGTTCCATCCAGTTGTCGCAGTCTGGCTTTAAGTATTTGGGTGTGTTTATCTAGTTGGATCCGGCGGTTCGCTATGAACGCAATTTACTCCCCCCACTCCAAAGGTTGCGCTCCGATGTAGCGCGTTGGCGTAAATTACCGTTATCTCCCCTAGGGCGTGTGGCCCTTTTTAAAATTATGTCCTTACCGCGATTCCTATACGCACTTCAGAATAGTTTTGATGTCATCCCGTCGAAATATTTTCGGGAAGTAGAATCGTTGCAGAGGCAATTAATATGGGACGGACGTTCACGCATCGCTCTTCCAAAATTGACACTTCGCTGGTACGATGGCGGTATAGCGCTCCCGGATATTCGTAGGTATTATTGGGCCTCCCATCTTGCTGCCATCAACCACGGGATGTATGGCCCGGCGTTGAATCCAGCATTTGCAATGGATAAGTGGCTGCTCCCGGGTGGTGATTACTACAGGACGCTTTATTCGGGACCCTCGCGTTCACAACTCTCGGGACCTACTGCTATAGCCGTGCGGGTATGGCATAGCGCAACGGCGGCTATGGGCTGGAGTGATAAAATAACTGGTGCAACTCCGCTCTATGCCTCTGCGAAGTTAGGTGGCCGGTGGAAGACGAAGGGATTTGATAAATGGGACACAATCGGTATTAGTAAAGTGCGTGATCTCTGGGTTAAAGGAGAGGTGAAGACCTTCTCGGATCTGCAAGTAGAGTATAAGCTGAGTGACAGGCAAAAATTTCGTTATGTCCAGGTACGCCATGCTCTGAACTCTGTGTTGCCAGTGGGTAGTGATATTCCGGAATCCTCCCCCCTCGAAGATCGTATACTAGATGGTTATGTGCCGGACAGTACTATCTCATTGTTCTATAAGAAAATGATTAATGACCGATCAAGTCTGCTTGATCGCTTTCGTGAAGCTTGGATTGCTGATGTTATTGAACTGGATGATGAGGACTGGCAGTCCGCGATCTCCTCTCCTAGGGAGGTGGCGATTCCGGCCCGCCTCCGTCTGGTCCAACTCAAGATCCTCCACAGAATCTATGTCACCGGTCCCCGTCTGATCCATATGGGCTACTCCACGGATGGCATGTGTAGGCGTGGGTGTGGTCTCCTTGGCACTTATCTCCATATCATATGGGAATGCCCTGAGGTGGTGCGATTTTGGAAACGTATACATGAGGTGATGGATGAAGTAACGGGTGTTGTGATGATGCCGGAAGCCCGACAATGTTTACTGAATGTGTGGGGTCCGAATGATTATGACGTGTCGCAGCTTCGGTGGGTGACTCTTGCCAATATGGTTGCGAAGAGGGATATTGCACAGTTGTGGGGGTCCCCGAGGCCGCCTACAGTGACTGCTTGGAAAGAGAGTCTGGACTGGTGCATGTTCAGAGAGAAGACAGTGTATATGATCATTTAATCGCGCGTACTGCCGAATACTGCTGCTGAATTTTAAACTGCACCTGCATAATCTTGCATAATCTTGGCACTTGGTTTTAACTGCGCCGCTAGTATTCGCGCTATTGCTTTTTCTTGTGTAAATCTTTTGGCCAGCAACGCGGGGGCATAGGAAGGCTTACCTGCACTTTAAATAGTTTTTTCACCCGCATTTGGCGGGGCTTAGGAAGAGGGACTCCGGGTGGTGCTGCTCCGACCGCCATCTTGGGTGGGGGCTGACGCTTGGCCACTTCAGGCGCCATATTAGGTGGGGCTAGAGGCTCTAGTAGCCGGAAGCCCGGGCACTGGAGAGCTTATTTAAGCTGCTCCCATGGTAAGCGCCACAGATCATTTAATCGCGCGTATTGCCGAATACTGCTGCTGAATTTTAAATTGCACCTGCATAATCTTGCATAATTTTGGCACTTGGTTTTAACTGCGCCGCTAGTATTCGCGCTATTGCTTTTTCTTCTGTAAATCTTTTGGCCAGCAACGCGTGGGCATAGGAAGGCTTACCTGCACTTTAATCGTTTTTTCACCCGCATTTTGCGGGGCTTAGGAAGAGGGACTCCGGGTGGTGCTGCTTCGACCGCCATCTTGGGTGGGGGCTGACGCTTGGCCACTTCAGGCGCCATATTAGGTGGGGCTAGAGGCTCTAGTAGCCGGAAGCCCGGGCACTGGAGAGCTTATTTAAGCTGCTCCCATGGTAAGCGCCACAGATCATTTAATCGCGCGTATTGCCGAATACTGCTGCTGAATTTTAAACTGCACCTGCATAATCTTGCATAATCTTGGCACTTGGTTTTAACTGCGCCGCTAGTATTCGCGCTATTGCTTTTTCTTGTGTAAATCTTTTGGCCAGCAACGCGGGGGCTTAGGAAGGCTTACCTGCACTTTAATAGTTTTTTCACCCGCATTTGGCGGGGCTTAGGAAGAGGGACTCCGGGTGGTGCTGCTCCAGCCGCCATCTTGGGTGGGGGCTGACGCTTGGCCACTTCAGGCGCCATATTAGGTGGGGTTAGAGGCTCTAGTAGCCGGAAGCCCGGGCGGCGTAATACTATAATTAGGCATGTGTAAACAGGCGCGCAGCGGATGCGCGCAGCGGTCGCGCCGTAGACGCGCCGGAGGTGCGCCAGAGGTAAGCCCGTTTGCGCCCGTTCGCGTCCTGGGTGCGCCCAGTGCGCCGGTTATGGATACCTCTCACTCACCGGCTCCTCAGGAGGACTCATATGCTTTATTAGGCCATAACACGGAGGGAGAACAACATCAGACTCTCTCTTGCGGACTATTGAATGTCCGCTCCCTTGTAAAGCATTACGCGGAAATTGCATTGGTAATAGATTCCCTCCATCTGGATATACTATTCGTGACTGAGACCTGGATTAAGGCAGATTGTGGGGTGGAACTCGGTTGGGCTTGCCCACCGGGCTACCTCATAAGACACATTCCTCGAGTCTACGGGAGGGGGGGTGGAGTGGGGTGTATTTTTAAAGAATCAATCTCCCTTTTGCAGTCAGTGGTAAAGGAAGTGCAGGGATTTGAGCTTATGGGCTTTTCCATTACTGCTCAGGGGGGTGCGCTGATTGCAGGCCTCTTATGTTATAGGCCACCCTCGTCAACTACAGCGGCCCATCAGTCACTGGTCGACCTGATTTATGATCTTTCAAATTCCCATTCCAAATTTTTGGTACTGGGTGATTTTAACCTCTGGCCCTCCAGCCCTCAAGACCTAGCTTACAGAGAACTCTGCCAAGCGTGTAGTAATATCCAACTTGAACAGTTGGTTTTGTCATCTACCCACGCGAAGGGGCATACACTGGACTTGGTGTTTGCCGAGAGGGAGTTGGTTATTGTGGAAGAAATCCTAGATCAATGTTGGACCGACCACTCACTGATTCTTTTGTCCATAGCTCAGCCTGCCTTAAGGAAATCAAGCAATCTGGGGAGCACTAAGTTCAATCGACAATGGGCTCGCCTTCTTAGGGAGCCGATTCGACCCATATTGCTGTCCGGGACTTTTAGAGTGGAGGACAGTGTGGATAAGAGCTATGCTGCCCTTTGTCAGCAAATCTCGACATCATTGGATGAGGTGGCCCCGCTACGGAAGGTGAGGGATAGAGCTAGAGGGACAAATGCCTGGTTTACTGAGGATCTTGGCCAGGCCAAGCTCCGCTGTAAGCAAGCGGAACGCACTTGAAGGAGAGGGTACAAGGAGCTGGACAGGGCTGCATATAAAGCTGCCCTGCTGGAATATAAGCTTCAGCTAAGGAGTGCTAAAGCAAGGTTTTTGGAAGACTCCTTGGCGAAGGCTCCTAACAAATGGCAGACCTTGTTTAAACTGGTTAAAAGTTTATCCAATCCTTCGTGCGCTGCGCCATCTACTCCGGCGTCTGAAGAACTCTGCGATTCGCTAGCCTTCGCGTTTGAGGAGAAAATTAGGAACATTATGATGGGACTTACAGTCCCCAGACAGCTTATACCACCTCTGCTTCCTCCCTTGACATTCCCTGGTCATTCGGAATCTGAAGAGTTCATTAACAAGGAGGGGACTTCCCAGCTGCCTAGTTTCCCTGTTCCCTCGCTGGAGGAATTCTGCGCTTTGGCCAATTGCGTATCCTCAGGCTCGCCTCTTGACCCAATGCCACATAAAATCTGGAAGGCCTTTCAAGACGAGTTGTTCCCCCCGCTCCATTCCATCTGTTGCCAATCGTTGGCTACAGCATCAGTTCCAGACAGTTGGAAGTTGGCAATAGTGACACCTTTGTTAAAAAAGACTACTCTGGACCCGCTTTGCCCAGCCAATTATAGGCCTATTTCGCTTCTACCATTTGCGATAAAAATCCTGGAGAAGTGGGTTACAAGAGACTTGGCCAACTTCCTGGAAACCAACTCCTGCCTGGATGCAGCCCAATTTGGCTTCAGACCGGCCCATGGTACCGAGACTGCACTGGTCACCGTGCTGGACGATCTGCGAACGCGTGTCGACAGGGGCAAGTCAGCATTTTTAGTGCTGCTTGACATGTCGGCCGCGTTCGACACGGTGGACCATGAGGTTTTACTGGGCCGCCTTCGAAATGCGGGAATAACTGGCCTGGCCTTAACCTGGTTAACATCATATCTCTGTAATAGACAACAAGCTGTGGCGTTACCTCCTTTCCGTTCTGCCACACGACAGGTGAGTCAAGGTGTCCCCCAAGGATCTGCGGTTAGTCCGATCCTTTTTAATTTATATCTTCAACCCCTGATACATCTGATAAAGTCATTCGGCATATCAGTCATCAATTATGCGGATGACACTCAATTGATTTTTTCATTTGAGGGTACTGAGGGGGTTTCGAGGGACACCTTTCACCAGTGTATGTCGGCCACATCAGAGTGGTTGCAAGCCAACTCACTCCAATTCAACGGGTCGAAAACGGAGGTATTGCACTGCTCCCTAGATCGACTCCCCCGTGCACTGCCGGAAGATTTTTGGCCAATCTCCATCCCGGGCTCGGTGGAGGCCGCAGATTCGGCTCGTAATCTGGGAGTTGTGTTTGAACCAAATTTGCAACTTGATGCCTCTGTGAACAGGACTGTAGGGACTTGTATGGGTTTGCTCCGTGCGCTCCGCAAGATATTACCACTCCTTCCTCGGGAAGCCAGAATAGAGATAGTGCGTAGTTCTATTCTCAGTAGGTTAGACTACTGCAACGCACTACTTCTGGGAGCCCCAAAGATCCTGATTCACAAGTTGCAGAGGATCCAAAATATGGCGGCCAAACTTGCTCTATCTCTCCCACGCTCTGCATCTTCTTCTACAGCTTTAGCTAACCTTCATTGGCTAACGGTCCAGCAGAGGATTACTTTCAAGGCTGTATGCCTGGTTTTTAGAGCTTTGCATGGACAAGGACCTATACCACTGCAAAATCTCTTTTCTTGGTACCAAGCGGCTAGACCTCTGAGATCTGCCTCGGCGTTCCCAGTGAGAATTCCTAGGATAAACCGAGTGAGAATGGGCGGCCGCGTCTTTAGCTTCGCAGCCGCCACAATTTGGAACACTTTACCTCTGCCGCTGCGGAGTAGACAAGATCTGCTCTCTTTTAAAAGGGATCTTAAAACCCATTTATTTCCAAGAGTAGTTTAAAGCATACATCTGTTGGTTGAATTGATCTCAGCGCCAGGATACCCTTTGGGTGACAGTCGCGCTTAACAAGAATTAAATACATACAAATACATACATACATATGGCAAGAGGCAGACCCACAAAATGGGGGAGGATTTGGAACCGGTGGAACTCTTACCGTGGAGATATCTGTACCCCCCCCCCACTCACTGTGATTCCTAGTCCTTCCCAATCTCCCTGACCTACATTCCTTCTAGCTGTGATATATTGTGCAGTTCATATGCAATTCTACCTTTGGCACCCTCCCCTCATCGGTATTCCAAAAATCTTTTCTCCTGTGGTCATATATCTCCCGTCCTCCTTGAGCACAGGCCTAATGACTGTATTATTGCTGTATTGCCTTGATTGTCTGTTTGTTGTGTTGTTTCCTTTTGTTTTATATAATAAAAAGTTACAACAAAAAAAAATCTTGTAAGGCATGCGTTAGGGTTCAGCAACATGGACAGGCAAATTTTTGTAACGGTAAAATGCGCTTCCACAACCCAGAAAGTGCTAGATGGTGCAAGTTCCACAAAAGGCGGCAAACGAACCACCAGGCATTGAGCTGTAACAGGGTGAAAAAAATGCTGTTGCAGCCCAGAAAGAGCGGGACGAACCAGAGTTTCATATGAGTGGCCAAACTAAAATGTAAGTTTGCTGATGTAACAATTTTATCACCTAGTTTCAAAAACCGCCTTAAAAGGGTGCTAAGACACAAAGGCTTCTACGTGGAGAAAGAGGTGTCAGGGACAGATAAACATAGGAGTCTTGTAAAAAGTGGTGCCGAGGGCCTTGGAAAATGCACAGTCATGATGTTCTTAGATGGGACAGTGTGCGAGAGGCCGGTGAAAGCATGGCATTTTTAAGGCTATTTCCATGAGTTTCCCGCCTGTCTAGGACACGACGAGGCTTCTACGTGGGTAGAGAGGTGGCATGGACTGATAAGCATGGGAGTGTTGCAAAAAGTGTCGCTGAGGGTCTGGAAATATGCACAGTCATGATGTTCTTAGACAGGGAGAGGTCGGTGAAAGTATGACATTTTTTAAGGCACGCTTTTTACACCTTGGGAGTGTGCAGAGAAAAAATTAAAATAGGGACGTAACTACACTTGCACTCTGAAATTTGTTGGAGCACCTAATTGTATCTTTTCGGCTAAACAGGCTTTGGCAGAAGACTACAGAGTTAACATGGCGCAGAGGGGAAACAGCCACGCTGATGAAACACACTCTATACTTAATGTAAGTAGCTATGTATTTTGTTTTTATTCTATAAGGCAGGCCTGGTATTTGTTAAAACATTAGACAAGGAATAACTGTAAAATAAGCATGCATATCAGTATTATTGTAGTACTATGTCATAGAGACCTAACAGCTTTAAGAGGGTAAAAATTACAAAATAAAACAATACCTTTTATACACATACCTTAAGTGTTGGTGGTCTCCGGCGTCTGCTGTATTACAAGGGGCCAGTTGTGGTAGGTGCACTGGCTGCTGATCTGCGCACTTGTTCTACCCCAGATACTACATTTTATTGACTGCTTGCCTTCCCCTGCTGCATCTTCTGTGAGCACACTCCTCAGCAGACTGATACACGATCTTTACTTAACACAGCTTGCATTCCAGTACTTGTAGTGCTGGCTATTCTCAGTCTCATACTGTTTAGGGGCAGTACAGTAATGTTATTGGGAAATCGACAATGACAATACTTCCTATCAACATTCTATTCATGTTCGCATTCATTTGAGAAGATTACTGATGTTTTCAGGGTGAGTGTGCCATGATGCTGTTAGTCTAGTACATTTGTATTTACAGCAGCCAGGATACAAAGTGCACATAAGAGGGCTCAGACAACACCATTGCATTTAACAATTACAGACCTGGCATTACATTCCTCAGCACACTGCCATTGTATCCCCTTATTTGGCACCGCTGATAGCCTCCTTGTGATTGTCTTCTGTTCAGTCGACTGCTGTATTGACAATACTGTTTTATTGTAGTTTTACTGCTTTGATTCCATGTCTCATGGATACACAGGTTTTGCTCTTTTGATCTCAGTTGCAAAATGTTCCTCTGTAGACCATTCTTCGC
This sequence comes from Lissotriton helveticus, assembly GCF_964261635.1. NCBI lineage: Eukaryota > Metazoa > Chordata > Amphibia > Caudata > Salamandridae > Lissotriton > Lissotriton helveticus. Next base: position 118,444,915 of record NC_136060.1, on the reverse strand, counting down.
AGTGGTTAATTTGTGAAAAATAAGTGCTGGTGCTCTTGTCAGGAGGCAGCTTGCACCAGCCCATTTTTCCTGTTAGCACCGCCTAAAACAGAACCAACTACCAACCATGAAAGTGGGGAGAGGATGTGGCATAATGGCCAGAGTGATCAAAGAAAGTTTTTCCTTTCTGGATTTTTTTTTTATTTATTGTGCTAGTTTTATCAGCATTCTATACTAAACCATATGATTTATGGTACAAGTTTTATCAGCATTCTAAAATCAACCATTAGTAATCTAGTTTCATAAAAAATACATATGTGAAGCCTTTCAATCTGTGACATTTTCAAACAGCATTAGCTGTGTGCTCAAAAGCAGTGAAAGATCAACGGAAATTAAGGAGAGCCCAGAGAACAAAGGTATGCCATTCTTGTGAGTCGGTGATATCAGATTACAAGAACGAGGCACATGAAAGACACTAATGTAACCAGCACCTCCTGTTTAAAGTTTGCCAACATTGCAAACAAGAATCATTTGAGTCTTTTAATTGGGAAATGTGGAGACAGACAATGTGTTAAAGCAGGGTGCGAAAACAAACCAATCCACAAATTATTTTACCCTTGCGTGCATACATGGCTAAAACCACTCTGATTTATTAATGGTCTCTTCTAAGTAACTAATTTCTTTAATATTTTTTTTTTAAATAAATTGACACAATGTACTCACATGTTTCATAATATCGCACCATAATGCAAACTGACCCACATTTTCACTAAAAAAGGTCTCAGACTATCATTCACCCCTTCCATCCCTTCAGCTCCCCACTCAAAACTTTTTGTCATGCTCATTTGATACACTTGCTTGTTCAATAACAGCATGATGCTCTTAGAACACCTACAGTTTAAACGTACTGAAGCCCCTGGCCTGCATCCTGAATCAGAAATGTGTTCTAGCATCACTGATGGCTTTTCAGAGCTCATGTGACATCATTCACCAGATTACCCCTTTCCAGCTCCCAGGGAAGCAGATCCTACGTTGGTTCATGCCGTAGAGCCCCTCTGCGGATGAGTCTAGACCTTCCATATTCTAGATGACAGAAGATTTTTGTTTTCCAAATCCTCATGCAATTAAAAGTGTCTTAGACCAAGGTAGACATCCCTCCATCACCATAACGATCTTTAAAATCTACATACTTAGTGTGTCAAAATAGGACTTTCTGTGGTGTATTGAGCCGAAGAAGAAAATGGATTTGGAGGTCCAGAAAGCGAGGAAGTAAACCTGCTACTGTGTTAGTAGCAACCACGCAAATAGGAAAGAACTCTTTGCATTTACATGGTCTGTTAACCCCCTTAAGTGTTATGGCAGTTTGCTCTCCAACAGAAGGTTCACTTATTCGGGAAATCAGACTTGTGTATTCCTGATTTATTGTCAGTGTGTTTGTGGTGGCGTTCCTCAATTTGCACTGTGGTGGTGTGTCTCTATCCCTGAGCCTCAAGTCTATTGTTTGTCCATTTGTGGATGTAAACAAGCAGATGCCTCTGGGTGAGGGCTGTGTGGTTTGCATTATATTTGTATACTATACTACAGCTCTGTTTGGCCCAGCAGTCTGAGGTTTTGCTGGAAGAGTTTTGCCATAATACATTGATGGTTTATACTAGATGTTGAAAACCCTCATTTTCTGTGTAAGACTTGTGTCTTGCTGTAACGTGTGTAAAGAAGCAGGTTGGTATTGTTTAGACTGATGTAGTGTTGCAGTGGGTGGTGTAGGGTGGTGTGGGGAGTCAAGTGGGGTTTTGGCTATTGTACTATAATGAGTTGTGTAGTAATTACATTGCAATTTAGTGTGGGAAGGTATGGTGTTATGTGACATTTGGTGATGTGGTACACAGACCTTTAAGGTGAGATGTAATCCTATGGTGTGCCAAAGTCTGAGAAAGAGTGGCATGGTGTGGTATAGAGTGTGTTGAAAGTGGGGTGGTACTGAGAGATGTGGTGTTGAAAATTAGTGATGTGACATGATGGCATATGTTAGTGTATGAGCTGTGGTGAGGTAGACTGAAGTGGAGTGGATTGTCTTGTGTGGTATGTTGGTGTGTTCGCTGGTGCGGGGTGGTGATATGTACTAAGTGAACTTTGTTGTTGAATAGTTGTGCTGTGCTATGATGTGCAATCTAATGGCTCTTATATGGATAGTTGCGATATTGAAGGGCACGTTTACTGCATGGTATGGTGTAGTCTGATGTGCAACCATAGGGAACTATGGGAGAGGTTGATAGATGGGTGGAGTGCAATATGATAGCCTGTGATGTGGCTTGGTATAAAGTATGGGATGTTGTAATCTGGTATAAGTATACTTGTATCCAGTGGTGCAATGTGTAGGATTTTGCGTTTTGGTTGGTGTGTAGATTGGTGTGGTGTACATTAGTGTGGTGTTAGATTTTGTGGTGCTATGTGGCATATGTGGTATGGTGAACGGGGAGGTGTGTTGGGGTACAGTAGGGAGTGTTGTATACCATAGAATGTATGGTCCTGTGTGGAGGTATTAAGTCAAGGAGGATGCTGTGAGGTGCGCTAGCGTGACAGGAAGAGTGTTGCCATAATAGATAGATGGTTTATACTAGATGTTGAAAAACCTCATTTTCTGTCTCAGACTTGTGTCTTGCTATAACTTGTGTAAAGAAGCAGGTTGGTATGGTTTAGACCGATGTGGTGTTGCAGTGGGTGGTGTGGGGAGTCAAGTGTGGTTTTGGCTATTGTACTACAATGAGTTGTGTAGTAATTACATTGCAATTTAGTGTGGTAAGGTAAGGTATGGCGTTATGTGACATTTGGTGATGTGGTAAACAGACCTTTAAGGTGAGATGTGATCATATGGTGTGCCAAAGTCTGAGAAAGTGTGGCATGGTGTAATATTGTGTGTGTTGAGAGTGGTGTGGTACTGAGAGATGAAGTGTTGAAAATTGATGATGTGACATGATGGAATATATTGGTGTATGATATAATGTGCTGTAGTGAGGTAGACTCAAGTGGAGTGGTGCAATATGAGATTGTCTTGTGTGGTATGTTGGTGTGTTCGGTGGTGCTGTGTGGTGATATGTACTAAGTGAACATTGTTGTTGTATAGTTCTGCTGTGTTGTGATGTGCAATGTAATTGCTCTTATATGGATAGTTGTGATATTGAATGGCGTGTATACTGCATGGTGCGGTGTAGTCTGATGTGGAACCATAGGGAACTATGGGAGGGGTTGATGGATGGGTGTGGTGCAATATGATAGCATGTGATGTGGCAAGGTATAAAGTGGGGGATGTTGTAATCTGGTATAACTATACTTGTATCCGGTGGTGCAATGTGTAGGATGTTGCGTTTTGGTGTGGTGTAGATTGGTGTGGTGTACATTAGTGTGGTGTTAGATTTTGTGTTGCTATGTGGCATATGTGGTATGGTGAACAGGGAGGGGTGTTGTGGTACAGTAGGGTGTGATGTGTTGTACACCATAGAATGATTGGTCCTGTGTGGAGTTATGAAGTCAACGAGGGTGCTGTGAAGTGTGGCAAAGTGACGGGAAGAGTTTTGCCATAATAGATAGATGGTTTTGTACTAGATGTTGAACACCCTCATTTTCTGTGTCAGACGTGTGTCTTGCTGTAACTTATGTAAAGAAGCAGGTTGGGATGGTTTAGACTAATGTGGTGTTGCAGTGGGTGGTATAGGGTGGTGTGGGCAGTCAAGTGTGGTCTTGGCTATTGAACTACATTGGGTTGTATAGTAATTATATTGCAATTTAGTGTGGTAAGGTGAGGTATTGTGTTATATGACATTTGGTGATGTAGTACACAGACCTTTAAGGTGAGATGTAATGATATGGTGTGCCAAAGCACGAGAAAGTATGGCATGGTGTGATATTGTGTGTGTTGAGAGTGGTGTGGTACTGAGAGATGTGGTGTTGAAAATTGATGATGTGACATGATGGAATATATTGGTGTATGATATAATGTGTTGTAGTGAGATAGACTGAAGTGGAGTAGTGCAATACGAGATTGTCTTGTGTGGTATGTTGTTGTATAGTTCTGCTGTGCTGTGATGTGCAATGTAATTGCTCTTATATGGATAGTTGTGGCATTGAATGGCGTGTATACTGCATGGTGTGGTGTAGTCTGATGTGGAACCATAGGGAACTATGGGAGGGGTTGATGGATGGGGGTGGTGCAATATGATAGCATGTGATGTGGCTTGGTATAAAGAGGGGGATGTTATAATTGGTATAGGTATACCTGTATCCAGTGGTGCAATGTAAAGGATGTTGCGATTTTTGTGTGGTGTAGATCGGTGTGGTGTACATTAGTGTGGTGTTAGGTTTTGTGTTAATATGTGGCATATGTGGTATGGTGAACAGGGAGGTGTGTTGTGGTGCAGTAGGGTGTGTTGTGTTGTATACCATAGAATGATTGGTCCTGTGTGGAGGTATGAAGTCAACGAGGGTGCTGTGAGGTACGGCAACGTGACGGGGTATATGGATGTTGTGAGTGGTTGCAGTGTAGAGTTGTTGTGTGAGTTGACGGGTGGTGGTCTCATTTAGGATTTCACCCTTGTTCCCCAGCATCTGGGTGCTATCCGGTAAGGTGTGAACTGATCTGGACTAACGTTTTGTGATGTGATGTGACCCCCACTTTTAAAGGGACAGTTAATGGTACTCTCACTGATTATATTTTCATGTCTTCTTTTGTTTTATGTAAGGTTTTATTGTATAAAACTGAGGTCTCGGTCTTCAGTGATCATAACCCGGTGTCAGTAAATATAAGATATACTGACCTTCTAAATTTTAAAAATGTGATATCTAAGGGAAGCCTAAATATGATTGCTAAAGAGCAAGGACGTAGGCTAAAATGGTCCAATATAGTTCCTGAAACCTTCCTGCAGGATGTACTGGGCAATGTTGAAGACAATGTGGCCATATGCTTAGAGAAGGAGGCTCAAAACATCCATGTGGTCATCGCCTTTGATAACATTTGTAGACAAATCAATCAAAGCCTACTTGCTGGTCCCAGTCAGATAAATCACAATGGGAAAAGATGGTTTAATAAAAAATGCTCTGGGGCACACGCACGGTTACTTAAGGCTCTGAAGGCTACCCCTAAAGATATGGCCGAAATAGCAAGTTTGAGATCCGCATATAAGAAAGCTATTTCGGATCGAAAAAATGAGTTGAAAGAAGAGGCCTGGTTGCAACTACTTGCTCCCGAGACTTTAAAAAATAGTGGGCAGTTTTGGAAAATCGTTAATCATCCACTATTCTCGTCTGAGGATAATTCTATTCTAGAAACAAATATCCCGGATGAAAGCTGGATTTCACATTTTGGGAAAATCTACTCAATTCCAGATATAGAAAAACAGCAGATTAATATATTTTCTAGCTCTGAGGGCTTATATTTGATTTTTGAAGAGACAGAGGTAGAAAATGCGATTGAACAGACTCTAAAAAATAATGCTCCAGGCCCCGACGGGGTTCCCTCAGATGTTTTTAAATGTGCGTCAACATTTTGGTCTAAAATCCTGTGTAATGTTTTTAACGCCCTTAATCAAAATAACATTCCAGAGTCTTGGAAGAAATCTATTATTATTCCAGTTTTTAAGAAGGGAGATAGGCAGGACCCCTCCTGTTATAGACCTATCTCCCTAATAGACTCCTCAGTAAAAAATTTAGGACGTGTTATTTTGCACAAATTAACGGTTTGGCTCAACGATAGAGGGGTATTTTCGAACCTGCCATATGGGTTTAGATCAAAAAGGAGTACTTTAGACCAGTGTCTCAACCTGCAATTACTTTTAAATAAATACACCAAGTCTAAAGAGGGGTCAATGTACCTGGGGTTCATGGACCTCTCATCAGCATTTGACCTTGTAAATAAGTCAAAGCTATGGCAAATTTTACTTGACATGGGACTAGATCGGCCCTTAGTTAACCTCCTGGCTGATTTACACTCGGGTTTATTGGCATCTGTCCGGGGCACCACTCAGGGGCGATGTTCTAGCCATTTTAACTCAGAACGGGGGGTGAGGCAAGGGTGTATCCTGGCCCCCCTTCTTTTTACGGTGTATATTAATGCCCTAGAATCTGCATTAAAGGAGGCAACGCTTGATATACCGGGTATAGGGGAACTTGGTATCCCAGTCCTCCTCTACGCGGATGACGCTGTCCTTCTCTCACGGACGGGGGTTGGACTTCAACGGCTGGTAGATACTTTCGGAAACTTTATGGGATCCCTTGATCTTAAAATAAATGCAAAGAAGTCGCAAATTATGTTTACAGGGAGGTGCAGCAGGAAGAAACTATCTAAAACCTTCTACTGCTGCGAAGAAGAATTGTGTAGAGTGACCACGTTCCCTTATCTTGGGATTACCTTTGATGAGAGAGGGAATTGGGGCCCGCAACTCAAAAACAGAAATATCTCCCTTGCTAGAACTACTTCTGCACTTCAGGGATTCGCAAAGAAAGTGGGGGCAAGACCTCTAGCTGCATTGATGAAAATATACAAAGCAAAATGCATCGCAACTGCGACTTACGGTAGCTCAATATGGGGCTATAGTGCTTTGGATTGTCTACAGGTGACAGAAAACAAATTTCTGAGATCAGTTCTCTCTGTCCCACAGTCCACTCCCTCATATACTATTCACTCTGAATTGATGGTAGGGTTCATTTCTGACATGATAAAAATGCCTCCCGTAATATGCTGGATGAAGACCTGGTTGAACCAGGAAATCTCCTTGAACCATATTATCATGAAAGACTGTCTCTCACTAGAAAATTCCAGTAAGATTCAGGGGTTGACATATATTAAAAATACCTTTTTTAAACTAGGGAGACCGGAGCTTTTTTCCTCCCCAGAAATAATAACGTCCAGGGACATCACACAAATTAAGGGAGCCATGATAGAGTTGATGTCTTTGGAAAGAGAGGAACTAGAGCTCAGAAAAGCCACCGTAAGGGCTAATCTAATTGTTGCTAGTTCACATGGCCCAGAAATGTATCTCACCCTGGTGAACCGCCCTTACCACAGGTTTCTTCTACCTCGCTTCCGTCTTAATTTGATCCACCTGAATCTTGGTTATTTTCCAAATTGGAGCACCCCAGATAATGCACTGCCGTATTCTTGCAACAACTGTTCCACTCAGAACACATTGCATTTCTTGATGTTCTGCGAGCATTTCACGGAACCTAGAAAGAAATTCCTGGTCCCTATACTTAGGGAGGCGGGGTTTCTGCAAGTAAAGCCCGCTCTGTTGTACTTGCAATTACTAAAGACCCCCCGGACCATCTTTCATGTTGCTAGCTTTTTAGTGAGTGCTGTGAGAACTAAGAACAGGAGGATGATTATTGGCACATAAATGTTCACGGTTGTATTTTGCAAGGATGTCTTTATTGTAAAATTGACTGCTAGGGCAAATACTTTGGTATGTTTTTATTCTATTTATTGTGATTTTTTAAGTCATGAAATTACTGTGTACACCTTCTTAACTAGTTTTATATTAATATTAATATTATGTGTAAATAATGTATTCAATGTGAGTGTTGTTTTGTACCATTGTCTTTTTATGATATTGATTTATCGAAATAAAGTATTCTGACTGACTGACTGACTGACTGACACTCCACCCATCTATCAACCCCTCCCATAGTTCCCTATGGTTGCACATCAGACTACACCACACCATGCAGTAAACGTGCCCTTCAATATCGCAACTATCCATATAAGAGCCATTAGATTGCACATCATAGCACAGCAGAACTATTCAACAACAAAGTTCACTTAGTACATATCACCACCCCGCACCAGCGAACATACCAACATACCAACATACCACACAAGACAATCCACTCCACTTCAGTCTACCTCACACAGCTCATACACTAACATATGCCATCATGTCACATCACCAATTTTCAACACCACATCTCTCAGAACCACCCCACTTTCAACACACTCTATACCACACCATGCCACTCTTTCTCAGACTTTGGCACTCCATATGATTACATCTCATCTTAAAGGTCTGTGTACCACATCACCAAATGTCACATAACACCATATCTTCCCACACTAAATTGCAATGTAATTACTACACAACTCATTATAGTACAATAGCCAAAACCACACCTGACTCCCCACACCACCCTACACCACCCACTGCAACACTACATCAGTCTAAACAATACCAACCTGCTTCTTTACACACGTTACAGCAAGACACAAGTCTTACACAGAAAATGAGGGGTTTTAACATCTAGTATAAACCATCAATGTATTATGGCAAAACTCTTCCAGCAAAACCTCAGACTGCTGGGCCAAACAGAGCTGTAGTATAATATACAAATATAATGCAAACCACACAGCCCTCACCCAGAGGCATCTGCTTGTTTACATCCACAAATGGACAAACAATAGACTTGAGGCTCAGGGATAGAGACACACCACCACAGTGCAAATTGAGGAAAGCCGCCACAAACACACTGACAATAAATCAGGAATACACAAGTCTGATTTCCCCAATAAGTGAACCTTCTGTTGGAGAGAAAACTGCCATAACACTTAAGGGGGTTAACAGACCATGTAAATGCAAAGAGTTCTTTCCTATTTGCGTGGTTGCTACTAACATAGTAGCAGGTTTACTTCCTCGCTTTCTGGACCTCCAAGTCCATTTTCTTCTTCGGCTCAATACACCACAGAAAGTCCTATTTTGACACACTAAGTATGTAGATTTTAAAGATCGTTATGGTGATGGAGGGATGTCTACCTTGGTCTAAGACACTTTTAATTGCACGAGGATTTGGAAAACAAAAATCTTCTGTCATCTAGAATATGGAAGGTCTAGACTCATCCGCAGAGGGGCTCTACGGCATGAACCAACGTAGGATCTGCTTCCCAGGGAGCTTGAAAGGGGTAATCTGGTGAATGATGTCACATGAGCTCTGAAAAGCCATCAGTGATGCTAGAACACATTTCTGATTCAGGATGCAGGCCAGGTGCTTCAGTACGCTTAAACTGTAGGTGTTCTAAGAGCATCATGCTGTTATTAAACAAGCAAGTGTATCAAATGAGCATGACAAAAAGTTTTGAGTGGGGAGCTGAAGGGCTGGAAGGGGGCGAATGATAGTCTGAGAACTTTTTTAGTGAAAATGTGGTTCAGTTTGCATTATGGTGCAATATTATGAAACATGTGAGTACATTGTGTCAATTTATTAAAAAAAAAATATTAAAGAAATTAGTTACTTAGAAGAGACCATTAATAAATCAGAGTGGTTTTAGCCATGTATGCACGCAAGGGTAAAATCATTTGTGGATTGGTTTGTTTTCGAACCCTGCTTTAACACATGACTGTCTCCACATTTCCCAATTAAAAGACTCAAATGATTCTTGTTTGCGATGTTGGCAAACTTTAAACAGGAGGTGCTGGTTACATTAGTGTCTTTCATGTGCCTCGTTCTTGTAATCTGATATCACGACTCACAAGAGTGGCATACCTTTGTTCTCTGGGCTCTCCTTAATTTTCGTTGATCTTTCACTGCTTTTGAGCACACAGCTAATGCTGTTTGAAAATGTCACAGATTGAAAGGCTTCACATATGTATTTTTTATGAAACTAGATTACTAATGGTTGATTTTAGAATGCTGATAAAACGTGTACCATAAATCATATGGTTTAGTATAGAATGCTGATAAAACTAGCACAATAAATTTAAAAAAATCCAGAAAGGAAAAACTTTCTTTGATCACTCTGGCCATTATGCCACATCCTCTCCCCACTTTCATAATTGGTAGTTGGTTCTGTTTTAGGCGGTGCTAACAGGAAAAATGGGCTGGTGCAAGCTGCCTCCTGACAAGAGCCCCAGCACTTATTTTTCACAAATTAACCACTGCGAAGAATGGTCTACAGAGGAACATTTTTGCAACTGAGATCAAAAGAGCAAAACCTGTGTATCCATGAGACATGGAATCAAAGCAGTAAAACTACAATAAAACAGTATTGTCAATACAGCAGTCGACTGAACAGAAGACACTCACAAGGAGGCTATCAGCGGTGCCAAATAAGGGGATACAATGGCAGTGTGCTGAGGAATGTAATGCCACGTCTGTAATTGTTAAATGCAATGGTTTTGTCTGAGCCCTCTTTTGTGCACTTTGTATCCTGGCTGCTGTAAATACAAATGTACTAGACTAACAGCATCATGGCACACTCACCCTGAAAACATCAGTAATCTTCTCAAATGAATGCGAACAAGAATAGAATGTTCATAGGAAGTATTGTCATTGTCGATTTCCCAATAACATTACTGTACTGCCCCTAAACAGTATGAGACTGAGAATAGCCAGCACTACAAGTACTGGAATGCAAGCTGTGTTAAGTAAAGATCGTGTATCAGTCTGCTGAGGAGTGTGCTCACAGAAGATGCAGCAGGGGAAGGCAAGCAGTCAATAAAATGTAGTATCTGGGGTAGAACAAGTGCGCAGATCAGCAGCCAGTGCACCTACCACAACTGGCCCCTTGTAATACAGCAGACGGCGGAGACCACCAACACTTAAGGTATGTGTATAAAAGGTATTGTTTTATTTTGTAATTTTTACCCTCTTAAATCTGTTAGGTCTCTATGACATAGTACTACAATAATACTGATATGCATGCCTATTTTACAGTACTTCCTTGCCTAATGTTTTAACAAATACCAGGCCTGCCTTATAGAATAAAAACAAAATACATAGCTACTTACATTAAGTATAGAGTGTGTTTCATCAGCGTGGCTGTTTCCCCTCTGTGCCATGTTAACTCTGTAGTCTTCTGCCAAAGCCTGTTTAGCCGAAAAGATACAATTAGGTGCTCCAACAAATTTCAGAGTGCAAGTGTAGTTACTTCCCTATCTTAATTTTTTCTCTGCACACTCCCAAGGTGTAAAAAGCGTGCCTTAAAAATTGTCATACTTTCACCGACCTCTCCCTGTCTAAGAACATCATGACTGTGCATATTTCCAGACCCTCAGCGACACTTTTTGCAACACTCCCATGCTTATCAGTCCATGCCACCTCTGTACCCACGTAGAAGCCTCGTCGTGTCCTAGACAGGCGGGAAACTCATGGAAATAGCCTTAAAAATGCCATGCTTTCACCGGCCTCTCGCACACTGTCCCATCTAAGAACATCATGACTGTGCATATTCCAAGGCCCTCGGTGCCACTTTTTACAAGACTCCCATGTTTATCTGTCCCTGACACCTCTTTCTCCACGTAGAAGCCTTTGTGTCTTAGCACCCTTTTAAGGCGGTTTTTGAAACTAGGTGGTAAAATTGTTACATCAGCAAACTTACATTTTAGTTTGGCCACTCTTATGAAACTCTGGTTCGTCCTGCTCTTTCTGGGCTGCAACAGCATTTTTTTCACCCTGTTACAGCTCAATGCCTGGTTGGTTTGCCGCCTTTTGTGGAACTTGCACCATCTAGCACTTTCTGGGTTGTGGCAGCACATTTTACCATTACAAAAATTTGCCTGTCCATGTTGCTGAACCCTAACGCATGCCTTACAAGATTGCAATGTTTCTCAGCCATGTCTCCACACTCACACGTAGAGCCAAAGCATCAGTTGCATAGCACAGGACTTTATTTATTTTTTCTTTTCATAATTAGTGTCATTTACATCAGAGACTTTCTAATAGGCTGTACATAATGTTGCACCAGGAAACTCACAGTCTAGGTTTGTGACATCACATTACCCAGTAAAGAACCCAGCAAGGGTCTGTTACACAGCCCCCAGCTGCCTTACATACTGGCCCCTGTTCATCATCCCTAACACATTACTCCCACGTAGAAAGAAGCCACAATTGCACACCACTTGTCTTCATTTATTTTTATTTCATTTATTTTCCTTTTCATAACTGGCATCATTTTACATCAGAGACCTTAAACCTCAGTTGCGTAACACACACCTTTTTATTTATTTTTTCTTTTCATAATTAGTGTCATTTACATCAGGGAATTTCAACTTTGGCTGTGCATGATGTTGCACCAGCAACCTTACAGTTTAGGTCTGTGACAACACATTGCCCTGTTAAAGAACCATGCACTGGCCTGTTACACAGCCCACAGCTGCCTTACATACTGGCCATGTTCACCATCCCTAACACTTTACTCCCCCATAGAAAGAAGCCACAATTGCATAACACTTGCCTTCATTTATTTTTTATTTATTTTATTTTCCTTTTCATAACTAGCATCATTATACACCAGAGCCTTTAAAACGTTTATTTATTTTTTCTTTTATTAATTGTCACTTACATCGGTGCATTTCAACTTTGACTGTGCATGATGCTGCACCAAATTTCCTTTATTTAGGTTTCCACAACAGATATCATTTTACATCAGAGACCTTAAAATATGTATTTATTTTTCCATTTCATAAAAGGCGTCATTTTACATCTGAGACTTTAATGTTAGGCTGTGCAAAATATTGCACTGGCAAACAAGCAGTCTGGGGCTGATGCAGGACAGTCCACCATGTTACAGAACAAAGCCTGGACATGTTGCCAGACCCCTGATGCTGCTTTACAAGATGGCCATGTTTATCATACCTAACACATTACCCCCATGTAAAAAGAAACCACAATTGCATAACACTTGTCTTTATCATTTTTTTATTTTATTTATTTTTCATAACTCTCATTTTTCATCAGAGACTTTTTAAAATTAGGCGGCAAAATTACTGCCGCAGCAAACCAATGGTCTAGCTTCCCGCCTCTTTTAGGGCCAATGGCTTTCTGTGGTACTGAAAATTCTGGACCCGTGTTATAAACATCGTCGTATCATGACGATTTTGGTATCAGCAGACCGAGAATGACGAGTATACTATATACAAGTATTTTTGTCGTATTCGAGTGACGAGATCACCATGAAACCAGAGATTTCGTTCTGAACCCTCGGGTTCCATTTTGTGTACGGCAGCCATTTTGTGGTTGCCCTGACATAGGCCGATGACTAAGGCCGACCGGGCCCATGGACACGTACACCTTTTGCTGACTCCTGTGTGACCTGGGCAAGCTGACTCCGTTGCCTAAAGCCAAACCTGATAGGCCAGTTCTCTCCCCAGTAGCTGATCAAGATTAAGCATCAAGGCACAGGCCATCATAAACCTTTATTGCATACAACTATGTCTTATCTTACTCACACCTGTCTCTGCTCCTTTCTTTATGGCCTATTTACGATGGGGATGTGCCCGGTTTTATTATGGGTCCGATCGACCTGTCTGATGGAAAATGTTAAGTTTAACCAATGATTGATTAAGGGCTGGACAAACTGAAAAATGGGCTTGTCATCATGATCCTGCTTTTGTCGTGGAAACATGTGAATGGTCAAACTGTAAGGAAGGAATGTTGGATTTGTTTTTGCATGCTTGCAAAAGCTAGGACTGCCCCTTACTTATGTGTTGAGTCATGTAACCCTAAAACATACAAAAGGCCTCTGTCCTCTGTATTCCTGAGACTACCTCATTCAGTTCCTACGGCTTCTGTGTGACGTGGCATCACTATGTTAAGTTTAATAAAGATGTCTTTTCATATTACAGCTTCTGTGCCAAGTTCTTTGTTATATTAGTAAGTATTCCCTGAGAACGAAAATGCAGTTCTTCAGATGGCGCAGCCAACGCGGGGCTCATCAGAGAAGTGGCTTTCTGTGGGAGTAATCTTGTCAGGAGACTGACATCTACTGAAGACCATTAGGTCAGGTAGAACTTGACAGTTAGAATTTGGATAACCTTTTGATTAGTAAAAGTAAGAGTTAAGTATAAGTGGGTCGCTCCCAGTCCTTTGTTCTTTGGTTCCTTAGTCTGGTTCTTAGTTTGATTTGTCCTTAGTTTTTATTTGAATATTGCAATTTTCAAAAACCGAGGGTCTTGTATATTTACGAGTGTATCGATAGAGATAGCCCCTTGAAGTTTGAAGCTAGATTAGTGAGCTATAAGATGCCTGATCTTAGCAAATTTGGAGCTTTGTGTTGGCCAACTTTGTATACGTTTGGATTAGCCGGCTTCCCCTAAAGGGAATATCTAAATAGGTTTAGATTTAAAAACATATTTCTTCCTTGGTGATTTTGTATCCCCAGGGAATTAAAATATGACATGAATACAAAACAAGGATCCTTTGTTCTGTGCAATTTTATGAATGGAGATATGCAGAACGATTTTTGGTGTTCTGCCAGTCAAAGCTAGTGAATTAAGTGTATTGTGGCTTCGTGCACATACAGCAGTCTGTTGGGCTGTGTTTTTTGCAGTCTTTTGGAACCCTATTGAGACGTGTTTCTTGTAAATATGACTTACAGCTAAGTATTTACAAATGGTTTGGTTTGGGTACAGTCTGTAGGCTGTCCTTTGTTTTCGTCCTGAGTGTTGATTTGTGGGTTCAATGTGTGTTTCAATGTCTATGTGGTTTTCTCATTAGTGTAACTTCAGTATGTGAATTGTGAAGGCGAAATTTATGAAACAATAGCTATAGCGCTGTATTGTGTGTCCTGAGTGTTTGAATCCTTTCTCTTTATGTCTGCAATGAGCTCAATGTGTGTTTGTGGGTTTCTTGATGTTTTCAGTCTGTTAAGTAAAATGTCAGATTAATTAATATTAAGTAGAAATTAAATAACACTCCAGCAATTTACTATGTCACATGCTAAAATGGCTATATGTTGCTATTCAATTTACAGACTAAGCAAAAACGCATATGTGCAAACTGTTAAATGCTTAAAATAGATAAAGTTAAAATCCACATTCACTAAGAATATGAAGGGCCTCAAAAATAATTGTGTGTTTTGTAGCAAAACGAATGTATAGCATTTTTACTTACATGCATTGTAGTACATGTAAAAGGCAAGCATTTCAGCTAAAGTGAATTTTTGCTAGATTTAAATGCATCTTATTGCACGCGCATTTTTAAAACTTGAAATGTCTGTCTTCAGTAAGACTGAAAGCGTGCTCAGGTTTCAGCACTCTGCAGGGCCTTTCCTGCCGTTAAGGCAGCAGATGTTGTTTTTCGAAGGCCATGAATGGCATCGGAATGTTTATTTAGCACAGTTGGACTTTATCATTTCAGAAAAGTGTTTTAGAGGGTTACAAAAATAAGGTTCATCACTTTGTATCACTGGAAGACATTCCAATTGCGGTTTTCCTCTCTTTAAGAATTTTTTTCATAGTTTCTGGTTCTGTTGCTAAATACTGATTGTCCTTTAAAAAAATAGCGCGAAAAATGTCATGCTATAAGTCAGGCTTTTGAGCTTAGGCGCATAAATGAATGCATCTAAAAAATATAGGCAAGGGATGCAGCTTACCTTTATATGTGGAATTATCATAAAAACAGATAATTGGTGTCATTGAACGAAAAATTATTAATTATGGAAAAATTATTTGAGAAAAAAATAAGTGCTTTTTAAAATTGTTTTTTTATATTTATAAAGCTTAATACTCATACTATGACCTCCTAGTATTAAAATTTGATTTAAGTTATGTGTTACTGTATAATTAGGTAATTTGCATGTTGGTTTTCACTTGGCGCAGGCGTAAAAACTCATTTTTTCAAAGGAATTAGATGTGATATGCTTAATGTCGAATCTTTGCAATCTGTAAAGCACATTCTGAGGATGATTAATAAGTAATATAATTGTAGGATTTTTATTTTTAAGTGCCCCAAAGATAAAAGTCGAAATTGAGTTAAATGGATTTTTAACACAGCATTTTTGTCATTTACCATAGCTTGCCAGTGTCTCTGGCTTCAGTAAATGCATATATATGTGTATAATACAAGCTTGCGAGTTGTTATTAAGGTTGTTTTTCATAGCTCAGTGAGCCAATGTGCCCGGTGCAGAGGTTTGTGTTTAATATCAGGGTTGAAGGTTCTAACTTTAGCGGGGCCCATTTAGGCGTTCATCCATGTTAGGTTGCTAAAATGAGTACCATTGTATAGGGTGGTAGCAAACATTTGTTCTAAAAACTGGTATGTGTGAATCATTCACAGTAAATGTAGTAGGCCTTCTGTCTTTGTCAGCCTCGGAATGTGCAGAAATTGTGGGCTAGGAGAACAGGCTGCTCAAGTTGCGCTAAGATGCTATCTTTAGTTTTCCTGTAAACAATGGAGGAGACTGTCATGTTGACATTTGTGACCTTTTAAATTCGAGCCTTGTCTCTGTGAAATGCAGAATGACCTTGCTAAACAGCCTCTGAAAGGTGGGATTTCTGGTTTCTCCATAGGAACATCAATAAAATTAAAGAACTTAATTCCAAAGGGAAATATATAAAAAAGGTTTCTTTAAAAGTCCCAACATCATGACATTTGTATTTCTGCTCTAAAAAAATAATGTCTGCTAGTCGCTTTTATTTGACAGAAAACGAAGTGTTGCATTAAGTCTTAGACAAAAAAATGAGATGCAGCCTTTTACTAAAATCTTGAAGCCTACATGAATAAGTAAGAACGATTTGCCAATTAAGAAGTATTTTTCTAAGTGAAAATCGTGGCACAAAGCTAACGGAGTGTCAGTGAAACAATTTTACTTTTGAAAAGTTAAAAGGGCTTCCTGTTGCAAGGTGACTGACAAGATGGTAACAGTTAAGTAATGAAAATTCATTTTTGTGTTTCTTAATGTGTATCATGTTTTGTCTTCTGATTAAAAGTTATAATTGATATTCGTTAGTTATCAGAAATGTCTCTCTTTTGTGTGCTGTGTATTTTTTTCTTTTCGCTTCTGCTCACAGATCATTCATGGATTGCTCTGGGGGATTTTAAGCCTAACAAGACATGTGAGTTTGGTTGATTGAAATGAGATTTTTTTTTGCGCAACTCCTTTGGAAAGAAATGTCCATGCGTTTTTCATGTTTGTGTATTTGGTTCTATCATGAATTGTTCTTGCTGGTTCTGTGTGTCTCTCAGTTGTATTTGACAGCAGATACCCACTAATTGGTGATCTACTGTCAAAAAGGAGGGTAAGGATTTTAAACCTGACACGGTATTATGAGTCACCGCTCATTTATATATGCTATTGTTTTACAGCGAGTATATCTGATGGCTTGACGTCCGTTTTGTGCGTTTTTGCATGTTTTATGTTTTATGTTGCTGCTTAAGAAATTATTACAAGTTCACCTGTGTTGTTGTGAGGGGACCTGTATGACGATACGTGTCGCTGTACAACAGTTGGGTAAACTTTTTGCTGATACTAAAATTCACAGATATTATTTTTTTCATATTGTGAACCAGACAGACAACACTTCACCAGTGTATGTCAAATTTGGCTATAAGTATTGAAGAAAAATAAACAGCAAATTGTGTCATTTGTAGTCACGATACTGCCCTTTCCTGTAAGGAACAGGCAGCCCTAAAATTATATATCCTGATTGGACGTAAGGATAAATTATAGATTTGTGACTCTTGTACATGGTGACCTAATTTCTATATTACATTAGTCAGTTTTATTCTGCTTCCTAAAGTAGTATATGGCTTTGGACCGTAAAGGAAACCAGGTTTCATTTTTTCCTGAAGAAGGAACCGGAACATTAGATGAGATTACCGTGTATGGTGTAGCGGCCGGCGGTAGATTTGTGTATCACCCATACTCTTGGTATTGTGTCACATGCCTGACTATCACCCAAGCACATCATGCCTAGTTATTGGGGGATTTTAGCTGTGTCCTAGTCCCATTTCTCCTTTCCGTATTCCTTTCACCAGTCAGCTTTTATTATTATTAAGTGTATTGTTCAGGTTCACACTTTCAGATTACAGTAATGTACCATGGACCCCCATTCTATGTATAATTCTCTGGACTTCGTGGCGCTTTCTGGGAAGGCTGCATTTGCCGGCAATATTGTTGCCTGTGCCCCAATCTCGCCCTGCCTCGATCCTAGTCTGCTGCCATTTTGTTTGTTTGTTTGTTGCCTCCCAGCCCGCCTCTCCACCCGCTCCCGCCTCCCTGCTGACCCTCCCTCCCACTGGAAGTTAGGGGCTGACCTCTCCGATCTTAAGCTGTGACCGTCCTGACTCGATCTAAGGCGGTCGCTCCCTGCTCCACTACCGGTGTCCTGGCGCTTGACTGCACTGTGGTATCGTAGCACTTTGCTGCTTCTCTGCTAACTTCACCACCTATTAGCATCTATTGCATTCTTTTGCCTGTTTACATTGTAATTTATGTAACGCTAGTACATTTATTTACCTGCTTGACTGTAATTGCCATAACGCTGTGAGCGCATAGACCACATCGCGCGCACTGCGTGTTTGTAACTCTGGGACTTCGTGGCGCTTTCTGGGAAGGCTGCATTTGCCGGCAATATTGTTGCCTGTGCCCCAATCTCGCCCTGCCTCGATCCTAGTCTGCTGCCATTTTGTTTGTTTGTTTGTTGCCTCCCAGCCCGCCTCTCCACCCGCTCCCGCCTCCCTGCTGACCCTCCCTCGCCCCTCCCCCCTCCACTATCCATATATGACAGATGCCTTTCCGCGCAGCGTTCACGCGCTGCGGTCGTGCCCCATGCGCGCCGAAGGTGCGCCAAAGGTAAGCCCGTCTATGCCCGTCCATGCCTGGACCGCGCCCAGCGCCAGACCCCCTGGTCCTCGCAAAACCCACGCCTCCCGCACTACGTACGATGCGGCTGCCCTCATTACCCTTAACCCCGGTCGCAAACCACTATGCTACAAGGCTGTCCCTGGACACACCCATGGACCCTTCACCTGCCACTCCTGCAAATTCACCTGCGTCAGGACCCAGACCAAATCCACGAACTCCAAACACAGCTCCGAACCTACCCACCTGAAGTGCATCCTGCTGAACACCCGCTCGGTCCACAAACACGCCACTGAACTCTGGGACTTACTCGACACCACATCACCAGACGTCGCCTTCCTCACAGAAACCTGGATGAACGCCTCCTCAGCACCCGACATCGCCATAGCTATCCCGGACGCTTACAAGATCATCCGAAAAGACCGCACCAACCACACAGGGGGAGGCATCGCCATCGTCCATAAGAACACCATCCGAATCACGACCAGCTCCGACGATAACCTCGCTACCGCCGAACACCTTCACTTCCAGATCCACACCGGCCCCAGGACCACACTTAGAGGCACCCTCATCTACAGACCACCAGGAACCCGCACACAATTCAGCGAAGACATCACGGACTTCATCAGCCCACATGCCCTCACCTCTGAGAACTACATCCTACTGGGAGACCTCAACTTCCACCTGGACAAGAAAAACGACAGCAACACATCCACCCTTCTGGACAACCTGGCCAACCTCGGACTCAAACAACTTGTTGACACCCCCACCCACCTGGCCGGACACACGCTCGACCCTATCTTCACCTCCAGCAAACACATCTCCTTCGACCACACCACAGCTCTACATTGGACGGACCACAGCTGCGTCCACTTCAGCTACAAACAGACCACGACCCACAACCCCCCACAACCTATTCCTCGAAGAAAATGGAACAAAATCACCACCGACCAACTCCTCACATTGCTTAACCAAAACCCTCCTACTATATCTTCGGACCCAAACCAAGCTGCCACCAAACTCACACAATGGATCACCCACAGCGCTGACGAATTAGCACCCTTGAAAAACCATCAAATCAAACAAGGTAGCAAAAAGGCCCCCTGGTTCAACGATGATCTTAAGAAATCCAAGAAGTTATGTCGCACCCTCGAGAAAACCTGGAGAAAAAACCCAATCACTAACAACCTGGCCACCTTCAAGGAAGCCACCTGCAAACACCACCAATTGATCCGTTCCACCAAAAAATCAGCATTTAAGGATCGACTCGACAACAACGCCCACAACAGCAAGGAACTATTCAACATCATCAAAGAATTTACCAACCCCACAGCCGGCACCAACGACATCACTCCCTCCCAAGACCTCTGCGACTCCTTATCCTCCTTCTTCCACAACAAAATCGCCATCATACATAACAGCTTTGAAAACCAGTCCGAAGAACAGTCCACTCCACCCACCTCCGAACCAAAACAACACCCTAACAACCTTTGCGCCTGGAACCCAGTTACTACTGAAGACACCATCCGCCTGATGAACTCCATCCACTCAGGTTCGCCAACCGACCCATGTCCCCACCACATCTTCAACAAAGCAGACTCCATCATCGCACCCCATCTCCGCGATGTCATCAACTGTTCCTTCAATTCCGCCACCTTCCCGGAAAGCTGCAAACACGCCAAACTCAGTGCCCTTCTGAAGAAACCCACAGCAGACCCCACTGAACTCAAGAACTACCGCCCCATCTCGCTCCTCCCATTCCCCGCCAAAGTCATTGAAAAAGCCGTCAACAGCCAGCTCGCCGCCTTCCTCGAATCCAACAAATCCCTCGACCCTTCACAGTCCGGCTTCCGAGCCAAACACAGCACCGAAACCGCCCTCATCGCAGCAACTGACGACATTAGAACACTACTGGACAACGGAGAAACAGCTGCCCTCATCTACTTGACCTCTCCGCCGCCTTCGACACAGTCTGTCATAGCACCCTCATACATCGCCTCAGCAACGTCGGAATACAAGGAAAAGCTTTGGACTGGATCATCTCGTTCCTCGCCGGAAGAACCCAAAGAGTCCGCCTCCCCCCATTCAAATCAGAGGCTACCGAAGTCATCTGCGGCGTACCACAAGGATCATCACTCAGTCCCACCCTCTTCAACGTTTACATGAGTCCACTCGCATCCATCGCGCGACAACACAACCTCAACATCATCTCCTACGCTGACGACACCCAGCTAATCCTCTCCCTCACCAAAGACCCTAACACCGCCAAAACCAATCTACACAAAGGAATGAAAGAAGTAGCCGAATGGATGAAGAACAGCCGTTTAAAACTAAACTCGGACAAAACAGAAGTCCTCATCTTAGGATCATCCCCCTCTGCCTGGGACGACTCATGGTGGCCACCGGCCCTGGGCACAGCACCCATACCCACAGATCACGCACGTAACCTGGGATTCATCCTAGACTCCTCCCTCTCGATGACCAGACAAGCCAACGCCGTCTCATCTTCATGCTTCAACATCCTACGCATGCTCAAAAAAATCTTCCGTTGGATCCCCACCGAAACAAGAAAGACAGTCACCCACGCACTGGTCACTAGCCGACTCGATTACGGAAATCCCCTTTACGCCGGAACCACAGCCAAACTACAGAAAAAACTCCAACGCATCCAAAACGCCTCAGCCAGACTCATACTGGACATACCCCTTCAATCTCACATTTCCGGTCACCTGAAAGACCTCCACTGGCTCCCCGTCAACAAGAGAATAACGTTCCGTCTCCTCACCCACGCACACAAGGCCCTCTACGACCTAGGACCCGAATGCCTCAACACACAACTGTCCTTCTACACACCCACCCGCCAACTACTATCATCCAATCAAGCCCGCGCCGCAATTCCGCGCATACATAGATCCACCATGGGAGGAAGATCCTTCTCCTACTTAGCGGCCAAAACCTGGAACTCACTCCCCACTCACCTCCGCCTCACACAGAACCACCTCTCCTTCAGAAGGCAGCTAAAAACCTGGCTATTCGATAAGTAATACACGCACCCTCCCTCAAGCGCCTTGAGACCCTCTGGGTGAGTAGTGCGCTATACAAATATTTGAACTTGAACTTGAACTTGTTGCATAACTAGACTGGTTTCTAAGATAAGCTTTCCACCTCAATAGGAGACACCTTACGTTTTTTGAATATGACAAATTCAATGCCTATTCTAATTTGGTTTTTAGTTCCTTTTTCTACTGCTATAAATTTTTGAAGGACCAGATGTATTTTAAATAATGGAAATATCAGGACTCTCTAGTTCTTGTCTTTTGTTTCCACATCTTGATCATTAGCTTTTGTATTGCATAGTCCACCTGATGCACAATTATTAAAAGAAGGTATCTACATGTCCCTGATAATATGTATTACGCGATTTTCTCTTTTGAGATGTTCTAGATGAGGAATTTAGGAACACCTATATGTAATCATTGAGATAAAATGAGTTTACCCCATTAGACGATGCCACTATGTGTGAGGACATCCATTCAGATAGAATTCCCATGTCGCTATCTACCCTTAGATGGTGAAGGATATGCTCTCACACGGAAACCCAATTGAAGAGCCTAGAGGCACTGTTTTGCCTATTGCCTTTGTTTTTGTATTGCCTTTGAGAATGACAGTGTATTTCAACGCAGAATTGTCCCATGGCGTTGTGGCCACTCCTTTTGAAGATTGCAGGCCACCTGTTTGCAGTCCCCTTGTTATACAATGAACTATTTAAAGCATCGCACTTGCTTCATCAGAAGGCGTTCAGCATCAGAAAAAAAGGAGGAACTGGTTTTGCCACAGAACCAGAATTTCAGTGCAAAAGAGCGCCTGTCATGTGCTGGTTAACCTCTGACAGTGTGCAGTCCCTTGAGCCCCTTGGCCTGAGTTTTGGCCACGCACCCCCCTTTTTCCTTTGCTTCAACGGAAGTGCAGTGCACCGGAGGATCCAAGAGTGGCAAAATGCACTCCATTCTGGTGCCCATGAAAGAGCAGCCTGAGCGTCCTCTGACACTGAATGATGAGTGTTGGAGTCTGAGAATGGTCCCGGGGCTGCACGAGATGATTTGTGCCCATGACCAATGAAGAGCACAATATCTGTAGTGTCTGCCGCAGAGGAGAGATACGGTGCACTGCCTTGAGACATTGAGACTTTTTGAATGAGCTATGAGTGTTTGCCAGGAGGGCACTCCAACAGATACTGAGCAATTTTTTTCATGGGAGGCCTGAATCCAAAATCCCCATGCAACAACGGGAGCAGACTTGATGGACAATAGAAGCCTGCCAGAGAGGCTTTTTGAACGGACTCTGGGCATAGTTGGTTTCACAAGAGGTTTCCGTGTGATTGTATAGACTAAGTGTTAGGAGAATGATTTTATTGTTTTGCTGGCATTATTTTAAAGTAGTATTCTGTTTAATAAAAGCAGAATAAAGTCCATTTTCTATGGAAGAGTATCCCCTTGTCACATCAGAGCATTAATGAGGGTCACCACTGTTTCACTTGAACATATAATAAATTACAGAAATGCATAGGAAGACTTAAAAATGTTACTAGATAATTTTAGGATTTGCCTTTTGCTTAAGGTTGTGAAAAATTGTGATTTCTTTCGTAATAGTGGTCACTACTTTCTCCAGTTGTCTATATGTTCTTAATAACGTGTTTTCTAGTTTTTTTTAAAAACATGACGGTGTCTTTTATGGGTGGGATTGTTTTTTTCTACTCAATTGACATCTGTACCCACCTCCCAACCTATGTCTCTTCCTACTGCTACTTCTTTGCATTCTTTCCATATTTTACCTGAACATGGACTAGTTAGGAGGTCGGAGTTTACTGGTAATTCCTTTTGTATAGTTTCTACATCAACACCAGTTAGTAGTGAACATCACTAATTGTTGGGTGTGGTCTTATGCCACATACTACAGATAGAGGTATTCCCTATTTGGTCCTGCCATATATGGCCTTTGTGCTACTACGTGTGTAAGGAGACCTGTCCCGAGAGAGTTGCTAAGTAATAGGATTATGCTCCAGCAACATCTCAATGATCTTATGAATATAGACCTAGACTCAGATTAGCGTGAGTGTAGGTTATTGCCTATGTAAGGGCAAAAGGAGGGTCTGTGGTACTGAAAATTCTGGACCCGTGTTATAAACATCGTCGTATCATGACTATTTTGGTATCAGCAGACCGAGAATGACGAGTATACTATATACAAGTATTTTCGTCGTATTCGAGTGACGAGATCACCATGAAACCAGAGATTTCGTTCTGAACCCTCGGGTTCCATTTTGTGTACGGCAGCCATTTTGTGGTTGCCCTGACATAGGCGATGACTAAGGCCGACCGGGCCCATGGACACGCACACCTTTTGCTGACTCCTGTCTGACCTGGGCAAGCTGACTCTGTTGCCTAAAGCAAAACCTGTTAGGCCAGTTCTCTTCCCAGTAGCTGATCAAGATTAAGCATCAAGGCACAGGACAACATAAACCTTTATTGCATACAACTATGTCTTATCTTACTCACACCTGTCTCTGCTCCTTTCTTTCTGGCCTATTTACGATGGGGATGTGCCCAGTTTTATTATGGGTCCGATCGACCTGTCTGAAGAAAAATGTTAAGTTGAACCAATGATTGATTAAGGGCTGGACAAACTGAAAAATGGGCTTGTCATCATGATCCTGCTTTTGTCGTGGAAACATGTGAATGGTCAAACTGTAAGGAAGGAATGTTGGATTTGTTTTTGCATGCTTGCAAAAGCTAGAACTGCCCCTTACTTATGTGTTGAGTCATGTAACCCTAAAACATATAAAAGGCCTCTGTCCTCTGTATTCCTGAGACTACCTCATTCAGTTGCTACGGCTTCTGTGTGACATGGCCTCACTATGTTAAGTTTAATAAAGATGTCTTTTCATATTACAGCTTCTGTGCCAAGTTCTTTGTTATATTAGTAAGTATTCCCTGAGAACGAAAATTGCAGTTCTTCATTTCCCGTCCTCTGCTGACTATGGCATGCCACCACGCCTCAGGCCGCCACTCAGGAACGCCATGGGCATCAGGAACGCCTCCTAGGGGCTGGCATATCTCCCAAAAAAGACCCTGCAACACTCTAGGGCTCCCATTCCACAGATGGACCTCGCTGCTGCTCATGCAACACCAGCCTGCCTTCACACCTACCCGCTGAACATGCCCAGACATGTCTCTGCATGCCCCGACATGTCCCTGCTGGTACAACAAACATGGCGCACACAGGTAAGTCTCTGCTTATCCACCCCACAACCCTAAACACACCTGTAGGCCCTACTGCCTGCCTTGCCGCTAGCCCTAGCCACCCCGCACCACCACTCTACACCATTGACACACATACACATCCATTAATTCCTGTGTGAAGGGCACTCACACACATTACCCCTGCCCCACTTCCTGGGTTGCCCCACAGGTGCTGGACTTCCGACCCTGGACTTCCGGGGAGGGACTTCGGGGAGGGACGTCCGGCCCCGGACTTCCGGGGTGGGACTTCCGGGGCGGGACTTCCGGCTCCTACGTCACTTCCGGGGGGCGTTCCCACCTGTCAAAAAATGAATGGTGATGAAAGCTATCATTCTATTCTTCTCCCACTCGGTAGCCTTACTTCACATTTTCAATGAAGTGGAAATGCAAAAACCCTAATTGGAGTCTGTCTAGTCTAGGTATGGCTTAGCAAAACATTGGCCAGAATTGGAGAGCATTTAGCCCCGGTACATAGATGAATGGTTGAGGGGATGAATAAATGTATGCCCTTAGAAAAAGTCCATATTTGCTGCCCAGGAATGTCCACAAAAACAACACTAGATCAGAACTTCATTTTCAAAAATAAACGAGGTACTAGGGCATGAGGTACTGCTTAGGAGCCCTTTGCAGCCTGCACAACCATGGAGCCAATGTCACTTCCACATGCCGATATAAACTCTGCTTATTAAACATCACAATCCTATGAAAGTGAAAGTTTGGACAATTCCAGGCCACCTAAAGCAGTAAGAATGGTCTGTTTGTGCTGGGGTTATTTTCAAGTGAGTATTTTATTGTTGAAATGATGTGCTCGTCTCAAAAATAGACAGTGCATCATGTGATGGACTGTCAAAAGCAAGTGCTGTATTAGCAATTAAGTGCCGGCGCCGAGCACCAGCAAACACCTGCACACATTAAGTACTGCACTAGAAACAGGAAATAAAGCGGAAACATTTTCCTATGCACAAAAATCCCTAAACCCACATGACCTTGTCAGTGTGTATTGCTGGAAAAGATTTGAACGGTACAAAAGGGGGTGGTGATGGACGAAGCATCAGAACCAATCAAACACTCAAACCCAGTCAAAAGATCTGGGTTTGATCCATCACCGTTCTTTAGCCCACTCTGTCACCCCAGTTCAGACATGGCTATATGCAAATCAGTCTGACCCTGTGCCTCATGGGAACAGTCCAGCCCGAACTGCCAAGCCATGCCTTTCCTGGACCGGGAACAAGCTTCCGAGGACCGGTTTCTGGCATTCCAGCCGTCTTCAGCCCGGCTTGCTTGAATCCAGTGGCAAAGTGAGCAAGGGACTCACGTCTGAGCATACCCTGCCACACTTATGGCGGCCAAAAGCAGTACAAAAGGGGGTGGTGATGGACAGATCAGAACCAATCAAACACTCACACCCAGTCAAAAGATCTGGGTTTGATCCATCACCGTTCTTTAACCCACTCTGCCACCCCAGTTCAGACATGGCTATATGCAAATCAGTCTGACCCTGTGCCTCATGGGAACAGTCCAGCCCGAACTGCCAAGCCATGCCTTTCCTGGACCGGGAACAAGCTTCCAAGGACGGGTTTCTGTCATTCCAGCCGTCTTCAGCCCGGCTTGCTTGAATCCAGTGGCAAAGTGAGCAAGGGACTCACGTCTGAGCATACCCTGCCACACTTATGGCGGCCAACAGCGGTACAAAAGGGGGTGGTGATGGACGGAGCATCAGAACCAATCAAACACTCACACCCAGTCAAAAGATCTGGGTCTGATCCATCACCGTTCTTTAGCCCACTCTGCCACCCCAGTTCAGACATGGCTATATGCAAATCAGTCTGACCCTGTGCCTCATGGGAACAGTCCAGCCCGAACTGCCAAGCCATGCCTTTCCTGGACCGGGAACAAGCTTCCGAGGACCGGTTTCTGGCATTCCAGCCGTCTTCAGCCCGGTTTGCTTGAATCCAGTGGAAGCTTGTTTCCGGTCCAGGGAAGGCATGGCTTGGCAGTTCGGGCTGGACCGTTTCCATGAGGCACAGGGTCAGACTGATTTTGACTGGGTGTTAGTGTTTGATTGATTCAGATGTTCCGTCCATCACCACCCCCTTTTGTGCCGGACAAGATTTGAAGGCACTGTCCCGACAGTCAGGATGTTGCTTAGGCCTAATAATAGTGCCTAGAAATGGGCAAAAATGATTGGTATATTGTCTGGTGACTTTATTAATTGTATACATGTTAGCCTTTTAATAATAAATGCCAATAACATTCTTAAAAATAAAACAGAATAAGATAAGGATTTGCTGACAGAGTGTTCAGGGAAGTAATTTGTTGCTTTGAAATTCTGTTTTTCTAATAACTTTACATTGTGTATTTCCCCACCATTTTCGGTGTGATATATGATTAAGCTGTAAGAGCCTTCATATTATGATCAGAGTAAGCCCTCATAGCACTTGAAGAAATGTAATGTGCAAAATGATGGATATTAGACAAAAATGAAAATATGAAAATGCATATTTGGGTGTATGCTTGTTACGATAAAATTCAAAATGATATTTTATGTACAACCACAACATATTTAAATCGAAACAACGTCTTAAACTAGAGTGTTTTTTTTCAAGTTCATATAAACTATTTGGAGAACATTGTAATTTTGTATTCTCTATCGTGCCCCAAAACGTTTTAATACAAGATAGTAACATTTTAATCCACGAATCAAAAACAAATATTTTATTGGGGGTTGCACCAAGGGCTACTAGACTATATGACCGATGCATGTCTCCCCTAAAGAAGCATTCAGAGAAGATGAACTCTAAGCATGAATAGCACAAACGTGATCAATGGAGATGCTGGAATCAGTATGACACTCTGGTGATGTTTAAAGTTAATTCCATTACATTGTGCTTTTTAGCTTGCTTGTGCCGTTATAGACAGGGACCAAGCGTATGCAAATCAATCTAGTGGAGAGGTGCTGAATGCAGAGTTTATCCCCTCTATCAACTCATGAGGCAAATTTACACACAAAGTAATCCCAGTTTCCTCCCACTTGCCATGGGGAATGGCTGCAGTATTCAGACAATGGGTCAGCGTGCACCCAGGGAGCCCTCTAACCCTGAGTATTTCTGAGACCTAGGGACCAAGTGGAATCCAGATTGGTTTGGCTTGTTTTCTTTTCTGGGATAACCCGCAAATGTAAAAAATATGCCTAAAATATCCAATTTGCTCTCTCCTTCTTTCCATGAACGATGGTTCCGTCATTTTGACCAGGTGTCGCCTGTACCCATAATAATAATAATAATAATAGGCAGTCTTGTAGAGCGCAATGGTGACGCACAACGGCTGAGATGCGAGCGTGTTCAGAGGAAGTTCTGAGGGGAAGGCCCGCTATCTGGCAAAGAGAAATGTTTTCAGCTTGGCCCTGAAGATAGACTCTGATGGTTCCAGACGCAGCGCTACCGGAAGTTTATTCCAGCAGGATGCGGCGAGGTACCTGAAGGATCTGCCACCCATCCTCGCTCTGGACACCTTTGGAATAGTCAGGCGCCCTGAGCCAGAGGATCTTAGCGCACGGGATGGCTCGTATTGTGTCAAGAGACCCTGAAGTGACAGGGGTGCCCTGCCATTAATGATCCGATGGCAGGTGCAGAGGGCCTTGAATTCTACCCTGCTCCTGACCGGAAGCCAGTGCAAGGCTTGGAGCGCGGCTTTGGAGGCTGATCTTCTCGGTAGTCTGAGAACTAGCCGAGCAGCGGCGTTTTGCAAGACCTGTAGGCGGCTCAGATTCTTCTCGGGGGTACCCAAGTAGAGAAGGTTGCCATAGTCCATCTTGGACGTGACTAGAGCATGCACTAGTGTTCGGCGGGCTTTGGTGGGAAGGAGCTCCAAAACCTTCCTGAGGGTCTTGAGGATCCCGAAACAGGTGCCGACCACCCGGTTGATCTGGGGGCCAAAGGTTAGATCGGAGTCGAACCAGACACCTAGATTCCTCGCCTCCAGGCAGGGGGTGGGTGCTATTCCCAAGCAGGGAGGCCACCACGCTGACGTCCACGCCGCCCGGTCTCCCCCTACCACCAGCACCTCAGTCTTGTTGCCGTTAAGTTTAAGGCAGTTGGCAGACATCCAGGCAGCAAGATCTTGCATGCATGCTCTGAAGATGTCAGCCGCAAGGCCGGGTGCACGCGATAGGGAGATGACCAGCTGCGTGTCGTCAGCGTATGACACCATGCGCAGACCGTAGCTCTCCACTATGGAGGCGACTGGGGCCACATATAGATTAAAAAGCGTTGGGCTTAGGGACGAGCCCTGTGGTACCCCCTGGTCCAGTGCCACTCGCCTGGAGTAGCAGTCGCCCTGCCTGACTTGGAAACCTCGGCCCGATAGGAACGACTGGATCCATTTTAGCGCTGCATCACCCAACCCTGCTTTGTTCAGACACTGTAGCAAGATGGAATGTGCTACAGTGTCGAACGCGGCGCTGAGGTCCAGCAGGATCAGGGCCATAGTGTGGCCCTCGTCTGCCCCCTGCCTGATGGATTCGGAAGCCATGAGGAGTGCCGACTCAGTCGAATGTCGAGGTCTGAATCCGAATTGGGTGGGGTGAAGGAGATTTGACTCTTCCACAAACTGCATTAGCTGCCGATTCACCAGCTTCTCAGCCACTTTCGAGAAGTAGGGAAGGAGGGAGATGGGGCGCAGGTTCTCCAGCTTTTCGAAGCTGATATTAGGCTTCTTGCGGAGGGGGAGCACAACTGCTTGTTTCCATTCCCAAGGCACAATGCTGGACCTAAAGGAGATGTCCAGCAGGTGCCTGATATATGGCTCTAGTGTTGTCAGGCTGTCCCCCAGCCGTTTAGGAGATGCTGGGTCCCGTGGGGAACCTGATTTCACTGATCTACATATGTTGATCAGGTCTTCAGCTGGTGGGGTAGAGAAATTGAGCAGCAGATTGTGACCATCTACCTCTCTAACTGATGCCTCGACCTTTCCATCTACCGCTGGTTGGGCAGGGAAGGCGGAATAGATTTTGGACACTTTGTCGCTGAAGTAGTCGGCAATGCGATTGCAAGCAGCCATAGAGCAGTCCTCTGATCCTGCTGAGGATTTGGGGACAGCAAGAGATTTGTATACACAGAACAGTTCTTTTGCTGAGTTATCTGCACCCAAGATTCTTTAGGCATAGTGGGCAGTTTTTGTTATCCTGATAAGATTATGATATGCTCGTCGGTGGGTGAGATATCTCTCTCTCGCCTGACTGTCATAGGCTTCCCTCCTCTGCCTTTCCGCTCGCTTACACTCCCTCTTGGCACCACGCAATTCTTCGTTAAACCATGGTGCCGATCTCTGTTTACGACCACCCTTCTTTGGATGGTCTAAAGGGGCCGTTTGGTCCAGCGCAGCCGTGATTCGGTCGTTAAGTAATTTGTTTACCGAATCCGCATCATCGCCTCCAGGGGGGCCATTGGCTGTAAGAGCCTCATTAAATTTGGGCAGGGAAAACCTAGCCCATTTGCGCCTGAGATAGTTAAGGGGAGTGGGAGCGGTGACCTTATTCTTAGGGAGAGAGATTTCAAAAGGCACCAAGAAATGGTCAGTCCACGGGAGAGGCACTGGGGGAGCCACCCTAACTTCCTCCCAGTTCGCAAAAACTGGGTCAAGCAGATGACCATGTTGGTGTGTTGGAAGGTGGCCCTTTAGCTCTAATTGTAGTGCTTGGAGATCCTGCCGGAACTCCATCGCTCCCTTGTCTAGTGAATCTTCGAGGTGCATGTTAAAGTCTCCGAGTAGCAGAAACTTATCTCTCCGCAGCGCCATCTCTGTGGCACACTCTATGAGAGTGCCCTTAAACCTTGCCAAGGGGCCAGGAGGGCGGTAGACTAAATAACCTTTCACAGTTGTACCCCC
The DNA here is from genome assembly GCF_964261635.1 of Lissotriton helveticus. Taxonomy (NCBI): domain Eukaryota; kingdom Metazoa; phylum Chordata; class Amphibia; order Caudata; family Salamandridae; genus Lissotriton; species Lissotriton helveticus. The sequence goes on along the minus strand of NC_136060.1, from coordinate 118,414,198 downwards.
ATTGATTTTTATTGTGAACATCCCCACCTCACTTGCCGCCAGCTGGACTGATTCAATTTGACAGGCAAGGTAGTGTTTAAATGCAAGCGCTATGCCTCCTCCTCTGCCCTCAGGTCTATCCAGTCTTACCATGAAATCCTACCAAGTTTACCAACCCTGATTATGGCATTTGTGAAACCTAGAGACCGAGGGGAATCCGGGATGGTATGGCTTGAATGAATTCTGGCATTATTTCTTACCCAAAATGCCCTGTGAATATCAAAGTATGAGCCAGAAAACAGTAATGTAGCAGAAATCCTGGGCCCTTCCATCAATTTGCCAAAGTCTTGTCACTGTGCGTTCTCACACTTCCTCTGATGAAAATGCTGCCCCCTTTCCCATGTGGGGGTGGACCTACCACACATAATAGAAACAGAATAAAATGAACACTGCATATGGTTACTGTCACTGATGATAGGCCCATCACATAAGTGGGTATTGTTTTTATCAGGAGAAGTGTTGAATGTTTGGTGGTAGGACTTCTGTCAATTACTGCAGAGACCCATACTTTTTCTCACAGAAACATGAGAAAAATCTGTGATTTTAACCAAAATTCGTCGTTTGAAGGGCATTCTTGATACGAAAATGGGCTCCATGGAAGCCACGCCCCCCTGGACTGCTTGGAGGTCCCCTTTTTAGAAATGTGTCTGTTGTTGGTAGGTTTCCCTGGGTGCTGGAAACCCTGACCCACATGCCACAGCTACCCACATCGCCAGAGACATTATAATATAAAGGAAAAATGTTGTTGTCTACAAATTGCATTGAGCTTTTCCTGTCGCTGATGATAGGCCCACCCACACAAGTGGGGTACAGTTTTTATTGATAGAAGCCTAGGAATTCTGGGTGGTAGGACTTCTGTCAATCAACAGATGCCAAACATTCCTTCACAAAAACATAGAAAATTCTGTTATTTTAGCAAAAATGATGAGATCCACACAAACCACCTCACCCTGAACACTTCCTTGCGACTAATTTTCAGAAATGTCTAGAATTGGGTTGGCAGGATTCCCTGAGTGTCAGTCTAACAGAGGCCCAAATACCACAGTTAACAACATCCCCAGAATGATTGAAATTGCAAAGAAAAATCTTGATATTTCTGCACTGCATTTTGAGGCCTTTAGTACTTTGGGTGAGAGGGTCAGCATGCAAATGTTGTACAGTGTCTATCTGGAGAAGTAGGAGAATGCTGGATGATAGGACTTTGTCAATCATAGTTAGATTCCTGGAGATTTCCTTTTGGAATTCTTTGGAAAATCAGTCATTTTAGTCAAAGTTTGATCTTTGTGGGGCATTCAGGATAATACAAAGTGGTGGGATATACCTAAGTTCCACCATGCTGGACTCCTTGAGGGTGTCTAGTTTTCAGAAATGTCTGAGGTTGCTTGGAGTGCCTTGCTGACCCAATCCCAAATAGCGCAGTTACCCACACCCCAGGAAAAACTGAAACTCCAAGAAGAAACTTTAATAACTCCAGGTTGAATTTTGGAGCCTTTCCTGTTGCTGGTCATAGGCCCACCCACACAAGTGAAGGTAACGTTTTTATTGGGAGAAAGTGGGAGTGCCGGGTGGTAGAACATTACTAATTTCCTGAATATTCTGGAACTTTTACACTCGAAAATGTGAGAGAAACTATCATTTTAGTCCCAGTTTGGTGTATATAGGGCAGTAAAAGGACAGAAAAAGAGATTGGATCCACTTATGCAACACCACTCTGGAATCAGCAAGGTACCTAGCTTGAAGAAATATCTGGGGTTCGTAGATTACCCTGATTGCTGGCCGATCTTGGGACCAAATACCACAGCTATCAACATCCCCAAAAAGATTTTAATTCTTGATCTCTTCATGTTGTATTTTGGGGTATGTTATCTAACTGATGATAGGTTCACAAACACAAGTGGGCTACCAGTTTTTGGGGAGAAATGTGAGACTATAGAATAGAATTTGTTATTTTCTATTGCATTTCTCACTTGTTAATACCTATTGAAGTTCTCTCCATTTGTGACTTTGAAATGTAAGCTACTGTGCTAGAAAGAACATATTTTGCAAAATGCACTTTGAATCATTTGATACTATGGGTAACCCCAAACTCAGCGTAGTATAAATGAGCATCAACTAAACCCAGATTCTTGAGCCCAATTAAAAAATGCATAGCTTTCCTTCTTACCAATTTTTCATTCAGAAGAATACACCTCATGAATTAGTGCATACTTGGTCCATGGTGAAAAATCATTATTAACAGCAACACAGTTGCTGGGCCTGGGTATTGTGTATTTTTTAGATAACCAACAAACACCAAACACTCTGGGGCCGATTCCGATCCGGTAAAATAATCCGCCGTACGATTCGTATTCGTAGCCGAATCCATACGAATAGGAAACTACCGTCCGACCTGCGTATTACGATCTATTTCCGCTGATTGCCGTACAAATATCAGCGAACCGTACGAACCACAGTCGATGACCCGTACGAATTAGCATCGGAAATCCTACCGTACGATTTGTAAACATGCCGTACAACCACACTAGTAATATCCTGTACGGAAAGCCTGTCTGCGATTCGTACGGGCCAAAGTATTCGCGCATGAAGAATGATTCGTACGGGATTGTTCGCCTCACAGCAAGCAGCTTCAACAAATACCACCAGTGTACCCCTCGATGAAGCGGACGCGAAGCCCCCCACCCGCCAACGGCCCGCACAAGTCACCCGCATGCACAAGTATGACACGCACACCCCCCTCAAGCGACCAAGAACCCCCCCCCACCCGCCAACGGCCCGTACAAGTCACCCACATGCACAAGTACGACATGCACACAACCCGATCAAGCCTACAAGAACCCCCCATCCGCCAATGGCCCGTACATGTCACCCGCACGCACAAGTACGACACGCACACATCCCGATCAAGCCTACGCGAACCCCCCCACCCGCCAACGGCTCGTGCAAGTCACCCGCACGCACAAGTACGACACACACACACCCCCTCAAGCGACCAAGAACCCCCCACCCGCCAACGGCTCGTACAAGTCACCCGAATGCACAAGTACGACACGCACACACCCTGATCAAGCCTACGCGAAGCTCCCCACCCGCCAACGGCCCATACAAGTCACCTGCATGCACAAGTACGACACGCACACACCCCGATCAAGCCTACGCAAAGCCCCCCACCCACCAACGGCCCATATAAGTCACCCGCACGCACAAGTACGACACGCACACACCCCGATCAAGCCTACGCGAACCCCCCCACCCGCCAACAGCCCGTACAAGTCACCCGCATGCACAAGTACGACACGCACACACCCCGATCAAGCCTACGCGAACCCCCCACCCGCCAATGGCTCATACAAGTCTCCCGCAAGCACAAGTACGACACGTACACACACCCTCAAGCAACCAAGAACCCCCCCACCCGCCAATGGCTCGTACAAGTCACCCGCACGCACAAGTACGACACGCACACACCTCGATCAAGCCTACGCAAAGCACCCCACCCGCCAACAGCCCGTACAAGTCACCCGCACGCACAAGTACGACACGCACACGCCGATCAAGCCTACACGAACCCCCACCCGCCAACGGCTCGTACAAGTCACCCGCATGCACAAGTATGACACGCACACACCCCCTCAAGCGACCAAGAACCCCCCATCCGCCAACGGCCCATCCAAGTCACCCGCACGCACAATCTGACACGCACACACCCCGATCAAGCCTACGCGAACCCCCCACCCGCCAACGGCCCGTACAAGTCAACCGCATGCACCAGTATGACACGCACACCCCCCTCAAGCGACCAAGAACCCCCCACCCGCCAACGGCCCGTACAAGTCACCCGCACGCACAAGTACGACACGCACACATAACACCAACACCTAAACCAGCACAAGGACTTTGCTAACGAGTCGCACAACAACACTGAACATGTCTCCTGTGTACACACCATTGAGAAACAATGTCCTGGTCACAGCCAAACAGGCAAACAGAGGTCAACACTAACACCCACCCCATATAACACACACCACCAATTCAAAATAAGTCACACCCACAAATTGACCAATAAAAGGGTCCACACATACAACCCAACATCCTTTGCAAAATACCTATTTGATAAAAGAAGAGCCTGCCAGCACATCAACAACTGCACCCATTAACCTTCACACATACACCCTATCTCATCTACACCCACACCACCCCCTTCACAATCAGACCCACACACCCTCATCCATACACACCATCACCCCCTCAATCACATACACCCCACACCATGACCACACCCAAGAATCCAGAGTTCACTAACCCGGAGAATGAGATCCTTACAGATGAAGTCATCAGAGTCGAGCCACAGCTGTTTGGCGCATTGGTCAGACAGACCAGCATGGCTGAAAAAACACGCATGTGGGAGAGGATCGTTGACAAGGTCAATGCTGTTGCACCCATCAGGCGCACCAGGCAGGAATGCCAGGCCAGGTGGTATGATCTGCGGAGGATGGTCAAGAAGAAGATTGACCAGGACTACGCCAATGCACACTACACTGGAGGTGGTGGTCCCCGCAGACCTCCAGTATACCAGCCCTGGGAGAAGAAATTCAAGGCCCTGCTGCCACCGGTGGGAGTACACGGAATTGAAGGAGCCGTTGAGCCTGGTGAGTGTACAAAAAACACATGTTACATGGGTAGACTTACAACAGTGCCCAGCAGTATGGGGGTGGGTGGCCATGAGTCCCATCAGTACACAATAGAATGGGGGTAGTTGCAAGGGGGAGGCTCAAAGGGTGGAAGGTGTAGGGAAGGAGGCTGCTCTCATCCCATATGTCCCAGGTACACACCCAATCACCATGCCCAATGCACAGGGATAGGGAAATTTCACACAAGAGAGTAGACCACAGCTTCAAAACATTTTCATGTTGCTGACACACTTATCGGAGATGCATCATTTTGTGACACAGTGAGGCAGTGTAGCAAGCGATCGAGCAAAAACAACCTGTCTCCATCCCCCTGTTGCCCTCCTCCCTCTGTCTGTCTCCCTCCCTCTGACTGTCTCCCTCTGTCTGTCACCCTCTGTCTCACTCCCTCTGACTCCCTCCATCCCTGTCGCCCTCTCTCTCTGTCTCCCTCTCCCTATGTCTCCCTCTCCCTATGTCTCCCTCCCTCTGTCTCCCTCCCTCCCTCTGACTCCCTCCATCCCTGTCACCCTCTCTCTCTGTCTCCCTCTCCCTATGTCTCCCTCTCCCTATGTCTCCCTCCCTCTGTCTCCCTCCCTCCCTCTGACTCCCTCCATCCCTGTCGCCCTCTCTCTCTGTCTCCCTCTCCCTATGTCTCCCTCTCTCTGTCTCCCTACCTCGGTCTCTCTCCGTCTGTCTGTCTCCCTCTCCTTCCCTCTGTCTCCCCCTGACTACCTCCCTCACTCTCACTCTGCCTCCCTCACTCTGTCTCCGTCTCTGTCTGTCTCCTCCTGCTCCCACCCTCTGTCTCCCACTCTCTCTCCCTCTCCAACTCTATATGCCTCTCTGTCTCTCTGCCTGTCTCAGTCTGTGCCTCAATCTGCCTGTCTGTCCCTGTCTCCCTCCCTCTCTCTCCCTCTGTCTCCCTCCTCCCTCTGTATCCCTCCCTCAGTTTTCCTCCCTCTGTCACCTCACCCCAGCTTCCTGGGCACACACACAGTTGCACCCGAGCACTGCACAGGTCTTATAAAGACCATAGAGCAGAGTGTCTAGGGATGTCTCCTAATTACCAGCAGTCATGTACTGAGTGCCTGCGACACACCCACCATTTGCAGGCGACACAGTACTGTGTCAGGACACACAGTTTGGAAAGCTCTGTAGTACACAATGGGCCCAGGTGTAGGCAGCACAAGTCCCTCCTGTGATCATTGCAAACACAAACACCAGGACAAGGTCAGACATCCTGTGCAGGAACCCACAACCACGATTATGCCAGCATGCTACATGAGGGCACAGCCAAATCACGAAGGATGGACGCTTGCAAATCACACTCAAACTACTAGCATGGCCTGTCACACACACCCCTTACAGAAACTTATCCCCTGGGGACAGGCAATGGAGTGCAACACTGTCACAATTGACATGTACCACAACTAAACACTCACTCATATGAATACGTATACAACTTTAACATGCACATTGCAGATGCTCCAGTCAATTGTGCCTCTCACACAATGCACGTGCCCCATCTTATGAACGTTGTGGATGCACTTAAGTACCAACATGAACATGGGTATTGACAAGGTGATGCGTCTTGGAGAAGTGCCACGTTCTAAAGCCATGATCTAGAAGTGGGTGTACAGGTCCAGGGGTGTTGGCATTGGTTGGCCATCACGGAACAGCAACACCTATCCAAAGTAGATGAATGTATCCTACTAAATAATGCTCTGTCTCTTACATGAACATGCTGCATCTAAAGTCTGTGCACGCTTGACGCAGGCATAAGGATTTGCACAGTATCCTGAATGTTGCGTGAAACAGAGCACTGCTGTATATGTGTCGTTCCGGCAAGACAAGACACAGCAATGGTCGTGTCAGTCATTGTCAAGAGAATGGAAGAAGGAAAATACCCCTGAGTACATGCCAATTTGCTACCACTACATACACAACTGAACTATGACAACAATGTAAAGCTGGTGGAACTGTGATGCTGATAATGGATAACAAATTAAGATGTTACTTGATAGTGCATTAACAGTGTCTGTCTCTCCCACACACAGGGCAACGTGTGGAGACCACCCCCAACCAGGGGGGAGAAGGATCCCAGTCCCAGGCTCAGCAGGACCCTGACCCCACCGACAGCAACGCCACTCAACATACTGTGGATGACCCCAACCAACCTGGCCTCTGGATCCCAAACCCCTGCAGCAACTGTACCAGCTACATATGTGCCAACCACCGGAACCATTCCCACCACATCCCAGCAGACAGGTCAGAGCCCTGCCCATGATCCACCAGAAAGCCTGCCTGAAAATGAGAGACACCCTTTGTCGGGCACCCCTGAGGTGGCAGACAACATCCACCCTGCCAGCACTCGGGGGTCCCGTCGATCGGATGTGCCCACAAGCGCAGGCTGTGCTCGTGTGGGTCAGGGTGGTGGGAGTGGCGCAAGGTGGAGGCGAGATTCTGGCCAGTCAGCTGCAGGGCCCGGTATGACTGAACTGACTAACATCCTGGAGGCATACCGGCGGGACACCAGGGAGGTAAGCCAGGTAGTGGAGGCCCTCAACCAGGTGAAACAACAGCAGGCTGAGCAGCATGCCAGGCAAGAACAACATTATGGACAGGTGGAGGCAACACTGGCTGAGCTCTTGACGGTGCATCGGGAAATGAGCCAATCACTACGTCAGATTGCTGGCAACATGCAGCACCCTCCCTGTGTCACCAGGCCAGCAACATCAAGGCACAGTGCAACACCAGCCACAGGGAGGGAGGAGGAGGAGAAGGAACTGTCTGACGTAGCGTCCCATGCATCGTCCATGCCTGCAAGCGAAGGTCCCCCAAGGAAGAAGGGTCGTCCACGGCTAAGACGTTGAGAGGCAGTGGGGCATGCACAACTTCCAGGACACCTGACATGGCATATTGCCCTTGGGTGCAACAGCATCAACTATTAGACTCTCCCACATGGACTTGCTGGTCACAGTCTGCCCAATGAAGCCAAGGACTGTGGCCGGTACTCTGTTGACTCAAACTGTAAGGCATCTCATCTCCAGCAGTGAACTTTGGATTCCCCCCCTTTCTGTACAACACCTACTAATGTTTCCTCCACAAGATCACCTAATAAATATAAGAAACATCATACGCATTTGTGGAGTTATCTTGTACCCACAGTATAAAAGAATATGCGTGTGCAAATGTATGAAATGCAAGAGTATTCAACAAACTGCAGCCATCCACACACTTGGAACTGAGTCCGGGTGAGGACACACATAGGTCACAATATTCTAACAACTAGATACATGGATGGGAACACACACCTGTGATGATTAGTAAATGCTGGAGGGGGGTTTGGATCACAAAACTGAAATTACAGACAGGCACAGGAGAGTCACTTGGAGGTGTATAGATCAGTGTTAAAAAGCTAGTTGTCCACGTAGGGAGTACCTACATCTGTGTCCTCAGGTATGTGAACTATCATCAGCATGCTGCTGTACTGTGGATGTGATGAATGGCGCACAGGCCAAGGGTGGCAGACAAGACTGTGGGCAATGGGCTGTAGCACTCTACCCAAGCTCACCTGATTACGTGACTTCTCCCTATGGAGCTACAAGTACTAAACTCCTGTGATGGGTGCAACGCATACAGAACAACTAGCCACGTCTGACAATTATCTACACCAGAACGGCCACATCACACCACACCCAAGAGACGTGGTCATGGTGTGTGTCCCCTGTGGCTACTTGACTGACTGTGACGGCTATGTTGAAGTGGTGTGACAAGGTCGTGTACTGCCACGTTACTGTAAGGAAGGCGAGTTGTGCTGCTGTGGTGTTGACAAGGTAACACTGTACAATATTGTGCCTACGGAAGGTGTGTGTGTGCTGTACAAGGCACATGACCTGGTGGTACGTAGACACACTGTCATGTGGCTCAGCATAGTCTTGCCAGTATGTGTTGCACACAGAGGCATAGAAGCTGTTATGGGTGAGTTTGAGGCATCGTGATACCAGGAGGATGATTGTCTGGTGCTCTCTGTGTGTAGGGTGGCTGGAGCATGCTCTACAAATGGATGGAAGGAGGGGTATCCTGTAGGCGTGTGTGGTCCTGGATCTGGCTAGTCTGCGCTGCATTGTGGCTGTGTATGCAGCAGCAGGAATGAGTGAAGACATGACGGCAGGAGTGGTGTGACAACTTGCAAAACAAGCACATACCACAAAGGCATTGCCTAGCCACAAAGTGACATGTGTATGTGAATGCAGGAGTGTCTGCTTCACTCAGGGTCACTGCAAATAAAATGGCACAGTAATCACCAAAGATCACGGTCACAGGATCAGGCCCCTTAGGGACAAGTGGGGCACAGGAGCCACAGCGTCAGCAGGTGTAGTCTACAGGTAGTGTGTTCCAAGCTAAACAGCAGGTACACAGCCATCTCCCTCACACACAATATAGTACTTTAGCCTTAACCAACACCATGCATGTTGTCACTGTACACGTAAACACCTAACAAGAATGAGCTTACTTCATGCCATATAGTATACATGCACATTAGAAGGACATGTGCGTTGACATCAAGGAGGCACAATATTCTGTGGAAATCACACGTCATGCACAACATGATGATTTACCTTGGGAGGCCATGGAGCATTATCAAACATACATGGTCATTGGCATTGGCCAGAAGACAAAAAAAGTCAATGAATGATGTCACCTGCAATGCAGCAGAACGATTCGCTACAAGACTGCCAGGGACTGGCCGTACCTTTCTTCATCAGAGTGGTGTGATGCTCAAAGGGTTCCACCTCCAAATAGCCCCTTGGTCTGAGTACAAATGACAGACACAAAATGGTGATCAGGCGAGGGAAGGAGAGGATGGGAACTGCAGGGAGGGAGACCTGAAACAGAGGCAAAAAACCATTAGGAGTACTTTCTCATGTCACTGACACTACAAATACCTCATGAGATACACTGTACCAGTCACACCAGTGAAGTGTAACGACTGTAGCCAATTTGAGATCACTCATTATGCTATCACATAAGATCAGATGCTGTAACACGGACACATAAAACCTAGGACAGTCTGTTATTTATTTGAGTCTTGTGTAACGCTCACAAGTCTGCTACTATGCAATGAGATCTATGTGGACAAAAACTAATTCACAGTGTCTGATGATGTGTACCCTACAAACAAATTAAAATATATGGAAATGCTACTTACACAAAGTGTAATATCTGTATTTGTTTATGTGTACCCGTAAGGGCCATGTAGGCAAACTTGACTTCACCCACAACAGCTGTAAGCATCACATATGATGAGGAAGCTAATGACCTACATGCAATGAAGGCACTCTGTAGCCAGTCTTTTGCTCTATCAACTTTGCATCACTATGCTACACATGACAAGCAGGTTGAAAATAACTCAACAGCAAGTGATGTGGATCCAAGCCACATAATGAACCCTACCGTCGCACAGAAATGCTGCACGGGACAAGAGAATCATGTGAATGACCGCACTCCACTGGTGCAACACAATAATTTACATATGCATCATCCCACCATTGTCATGTCTACTGCAAAACATACATGGCATCATGTGAATGAAAACAGAACTGCTACTCACTGTGAAGGCTGGCGTAGCAGTATTCTCAACCTGCACTGAGGTAACAACATGACAGTGACATGACATACTGCAACAAGGGGCAATGCATCCATGCGAACAGAATCACAGGACAGTTGTCTTAACATGTGGAACATACACTGGGCCACACCTACACAACATGGTTTTTTGGTAAACAAACTGGACTGGCCCACAAGGTTGAGGTGATGATCCAGACACATTCTAATGCACAGAGTGAGGCTGCAATCCCCCACAGAGTCCGTGGTTGTGACCTCAAACACAATGTCAAACCATGGTATATGCAATGTTTCAGTGTCAATGTCTACACACATTGATGCATTCACCAGAGGCTAAAACTACAACAGATGACTGTCAGATGGGGTGACTATCCTGTCATGGGAGTGGGCCTACATGTAATAAGAAATATGATGATGTTGCATATATGCATGGTCTAACAACATGCGCATGAACATGTACCACACAATTGAAACCATACCAACGCTAAACAGCCTCATATGAGTCCTTACCCAAATTGACTTTACCACATGTCCATGCACGCTACGTTGATTCGGCTGACGTTGCAATCATAATGAGCAATAGCAGACTGGCCACGATGACACCAACGGACAACAGGCACGGCGAGCTGGGGATGAAAGGCACACAAGGGGTCAAGTTCCGTATAATGTCATTCTGACATTGTCCTGTTGAATAGCCTGATGTTGTAGTACACCTGTACATTCCAAGTACACACATAGCACGTATGTGTGTTGCATGACATCTGCACCTGTGTGACACTGCACAACAAACATCCAAGTGACATTGCATACAGTCAGTTGCATTCACAGCATGCTACCCATGCAACTCTATAGTACATGTTTTACCAAAATGCACCTATGACTCACCATTATGAAAAGAAGTTGCGGATGAGGTGACTCCGGATATCATCTTCAACCTCCTCGTCACTGGCATCCTGGGCAAGGCCTTCATCCTCAAAGGGCGGATGTTCCAGCTCATCAGGAACAAGGATGAGTGGCACGGACTCCTCCACTGCCATGTTGTGTAGCTTGCAGCACACGGTGAAGATGTTACACACCTTGAGTGGGGTGTATTGGAGGGCTCCGCCTGTCTTGTCCAGGCACCTGAACCAGCTCTTCAGGAGTCCAAATGTTCGCTCGATCACCCGCCTGGTCTTCCCATGAGCATTGTTGTACCGCTGGTCTGCAGCTGTCCTGGGGTTGCGTAGCGGAGTCATTAGCCACGGCATGTTTGGATATCCTGCGTCTCCTGCAAATTTACATCATGGAAATGAGTGTGTAATATGATGCAGTTCATGAAGTTATGACATACTGACATACATGGCTAACAGAGTTTACCCACCAACAAGACATGCCCGATGGTTGTGCAGCTGCAGCATCATCTGTGGTACCCTGCTACGCCTCATGATGAATGCATCGTGGCACGATCCTGGAAAACGTGCACAAACATGTGAGATAAGCATGTTGGCAAGACACACCACCAGGGCATTTATCGAGTGGCAGTGTTTCCTGTTGCGGTACGCTTGCTCCTGAGCCTGTGGTGGCACCAGAGTAACATGTGTACCATCAATTGCACCAATTACATGTGGCATGCATCCCAGGGCATAGAATTCCCCCTTGACATGTGTCAACTGTTCTGGAGTAGGGAATGTAATGAATTCATCAATGTGCAGCAACATAGCAACCAATACATCGCTTAATACCCGGCTAAACATGGTTTGTGACATCCCTCCCACATCAGCTATGGTAAATTGGAACGCACCTGTGGCAAAGAAATGTAGGGCTGCCATCACCTTTACCTTGGGTGTCAGCGCAGTTGGATACCTGTGTCGTGGTTGCAGATGTTGTTCCAGCCTGTCCGTCAGGTCCTTAATCAACTGTCTGGTGAAGCGGTAACGCCGTATGCAATTACGTTCCCTCATGGCATCCAAGTCTGGCAATGGCCTTGCCAGAGGGGGTGCCCTGCAAAACATATTTAGTAGAAAATGTGTACAACTGTCAGACAAAGACAATAACAATGTACATGGCACAAGCAACACTGCTTCAACACATCTAGACGATTTTGAGTGTGGCGTGGGATACACACTGAGGAAACATGTGCCAGCTGCCAGCCACTCCTCCATGAAAAGTAAAAGACCTGTGGTCTGTGGAATGGATATGACATGCATACAAATGATCTCATGGGAAGGTCTGAGTGAGCATGACAATGTATCACGTCAGTGACACACGTCACGTGAATTGCATTAGGAGGTTGTCTGCACATCCAGACAGCTGACAGCAATACACACACCCACATGACATGTGCCAAAATGTGCACAGATCTGACATATTCCTATTGTGGTGTGATATTTCCAAAACTAATACAGGGACATCATCAGACAGCAGAGATGTTTGATTTGTGACAAATGGTCTATGATGCCATCACACATATGAGTGGTTCATATGCACAAGTGGCATGGTGTGCGTACATGTGAAACCCTGTCATCACGGCAAGGACCCATCATAGATGCTCCTACAGCAGATATACTGAACAGTATGAACAAGTTACTTACCTTTAGTAACGAAATATCTGTAAGAAACAGTAATTAGTACCATATTACTACCTTGGAATACATACCCCAGCAAGACCAAGCCCTGTGGTGGGTCTTCAAACCAACAATCACACAATTAAGTCCTGAAGAAGACATCCCTCCGGACTTGGATGTCCAGGCAGTAGTGTCTTGCAAACGTGTGCATCGAGGCCCACGTAGCTGCCTGACAAATGTCCTGCAAGGGGACTCCCCAACAGTAGTAGCCAGTAGTAGGCAGTAGTAGCCACCGTAGCCCAAGTCGAATGGGCCCTCAGGCCAACAGGAGGCTCCTTCTTTGGCAAGGGTTACCAAGCCTTCATACACAAGACACCCACAGAGAGATGGGCTGCTTGTGTACCGGCCTTCCCTTTTCAGCGCCCACGTAACCAACTAAAAGTTGTTCATCCACCCGGAACTGGCGTGTGCGATCCAGATAGTATGAGAGTGCACGTTTTGGGTACAGACGGTGTAGCGGCTCTATCTCCTTTGAGGGATGCGTGGGCGGAAATAATGTGGACAAGGTGAGAGATTGCCCGATGTGGAACTCCGTGTCAAACTTGTGCCGGAAATAGGGTATTGTCCGCAACGCAAACTTGTCCGGATGGACTGAAAGGTCAGGAGTTTATGGAGAAAGAGCCTGGGGCATCACATACGGATCATATGGAAACGTGTGTCTGATGCCTTTCAGAAAACGAGTCACAATAGGGGACTAGAACATACAAGGTTGACCAGGCAGCCTTAGTAAGGGTGAAAGGGCAGGAACGTAGCCCTTGATAGTGCCCAGAGCAGAGCCCTGCTGGGCATGAGAAAGAAGTAAGAGATGAAATCCATGAAGTGGTGCAGAAAGAGGGTACACAGCCTTCCGTGTGCACCATGCCACAAATCGGGTCCACCTGCAGGCATATGACGACTTTGTGGAGGTATGGATGATATTACAGACTTCAGGATGAAAGGCAAATGGCCTCTACTGTCGCCACTCACTCTCCAAGCATGGAGGTGGACACTGTACAGGTACGGGTGGAGGACCATCCCCTGCTGCTGCGACATAAGGTCCTCCAGAAAAGGCAGACAAACCGGGGGATCAACTGACATAATGATGAACTCGGGATACCAGTACCAACGTGAAAATCCGTGGTAAGTCCAAAGTGGAGCTGGGTAAAGTGAATGTGCTTGTAGCCTAACGTGAACCGCAGGTAGCGCCGGTGGGCCGGCAGGACGGGGATTTTGAAATTACCATCCTGCAAGTCCAACGCTACCATCCAGTGTCCTTGGTCCAGGGCAGGTAGGACCTGAGCCACTGTCGGCATTTTAAGCTTCTCCTTCCGGAGGAAGCCATTGACGTTCTTTGTGTCCAAGATAGGGCGTAGGCCCGCATTGTCCTTCTTGGGTAGCAGCAAGTAGTGGGAGTAGCAACCGCACCCTATTTGTGGCCCAGGAACGGGCACGATGGCCCCCTTGGCCAAGAGGGCTGTAACTTCTGCATGCTGAAGTTGCAAATGATCCCCCGATACGAGTTGGTATTGCGGAGGCATGGCTTGAGGGCTCGCCTCAAGGGTGAGGGAATAGCCCCTTGGGACGATTTGCAGCACCCACCTGTCCAATGTGACAGTGCCCCAGTGGTGGAGGTGATGGCGAACCCTGCCCCCCACTGGCGTCACATGGCCCTGTAGGCACAGACTAGGAGGGTTTGTAGGCAGATGTTGCGGGCGAAGGTGTGGACTGACCTCGCCGTTGTCACCGACCGCCGCCACGGCGGTTACCACTGCCGCCACAGCGTTGGATGTGAGTCAGCGTTGCGTGGCTGGCAGCACATGTGTGTGTGCCACTTCCTTGGCCACAAAATGAGCTAAAGGTAACACTTTGCTGTTACGGGGACGACAGGCCCATGGACCTGGCCGTAGCCCTGGAGTCCTTAATGTGCTCAAACGCATGGTGTGCCTTGTTGCCAGAAAGGCAACGGACATCAACGGGCATGTCCATGAGTGTATTCTGGTCATCGTCAAAAAATTGGGCGTACTTCAACCAGGCTTTGCAACAAATCGCCTCCGTGGATGCCATCGCTCTGCCCAGTGAGTCGGTGTTATCCAGCCCACACCGGATCGAATACCGTGCCGCAGATCGGCATTCTACAAGGGCTTGGCCAAGTATTGCCCGTACCTACAACGTGCACTCTGGCAGCAGTTCCGGAACCGTGTCCCACAGAGAGTTTGTGTAGCGGACAAAGAGGCATGTGATGTTGGAAGACCGCAGTCCCAGACTCAGGGAGGATGATACCATCTTTCCGTACTGCTCATACCTCTTGGATACCCTGTCCAGCGAAGCAAACGGGAATGCGGTCTGTGATTTGGAGGCCTGGATGCCCAGGCTCTCTGGGGTGGGGTGGGAGGACAGGAAACGTGGGTCGTCCGGGGATGGGTGTGGGCATCTGGCCACGTGCCTATCTACAGCCAAACCTGCAGCGGTCCTGGACATAGTGGCCAAAATAGCGTCAGTCAATGCCTCATGAAACGGCTGCAGAGGCTCAGCCGAGCTTGACTGCAGTTTAAGGACCTCAGTGAGGAGGTTGGTCCTCACGGGCGCGACGGGGAGATGAAGGGGCAAGGCTTTGGCCGCCCACGTAAACACAACACTGTACATTGCCCCCTCCTCCAAAGACACGGTTGGATTTGAGACATAACCAGTGTCTGGCGAGGTGTCCAGACCACTCGCATCCCCCAGTCTACCTGTCCAGTCATATTGGGACTGACACTCACGTGTCAGTGGGTCTTCAGAACCCTCCCAATAATCCTTATCACCCATTCCCTGATAATCAGGGTTGTCAAAAGATGTAATAGTAATTTATCAGAATGGAGGGATGAGGGAGTGAAGTATCCGTTTCTTTCCCCTTAGGTAAGTTATAGATTCATCAAAACAAAAAACGGATACTAGTTACACCTACAGACCGTTGGTTTTACAAGATGTATTAGAGTATCCTCAAAAAACTCAATGTTTCTGGATTGCGGTTTATCTGTTTCATCCGCCCCACATTAGAGTTATGGCAGTTATCATTGGGTACTCCAAAAGATAGTGAATTGCCAGCCTCATCCAGAGGCACCTCTGGTCTATGGTGCAGTATCCAGAGATGTGTGCAAAAAAAGTGTGAAAACAAATTTTGTGAAAAAAGGAAAAAATGTTAAAACAGGGGAAAACCACCGAGGCTTTTTTTAATAAGGGTAGATGTCGACTGTGGTTAAAAATAAAGATACTGCAAATTAGGTCGAGTTACTGGATCTAGCAGTATATTAACGAAATCGTCGACATGTTTCAGCTCTTTGGGCCCGAGGGGTCTGCGGAGCTTTCGTCAGGACTAGCAAACAGAAAGTTATACTTACACAATTTGTGTAGTATCTCTTTGATGTGGGTGTTTTCTGTTATTTATTTGTGAAAACAATTCCTCCAAATTCTGCAATGAGATGAAGAAATACACAAGCAAACATACACTTATTCCATTACATTCAAATGAGGCTGGTAGTCAGTGAGGTAACAATTCTTCACTGAAAATACCTTATTTTATATGGGAAGGTAAAAATGGGATAAAGAAGGAGATGCTAATGAGTATGCGCCATGTTATGGTGTCTCAATTGGAATACGGGCATTAATCTAGTCACGTCGGTGTATTGACTGAGGGCTATGCATGTGTCACTGAATGCTAAGTGGTGACAATCAAATCACTGTTTAAACAAATCCTATGGCATATATTCAAGATGGTCCAGCCGATGCGGATACAGGCTCGAGTTATGTTCAGTAAATTAAGAACCTAGCAACCTGGCGCCTTTATCTAAATATGTGACTCACAGAGAGGGAGAAAAATAGTTCAAAGGACTGACTGTATTGGCCCCCGTACAATTACGTTACTCTCCTCCCTGGAGTCCGATTTGCAAACAGGTTTAGTAAGTATAACCATGCAACAAACAGACAAAAGCGAAAATAGTTCAAATCCTACCTGTATCGGAGGAACCCTTTACTTCTTCGGGGGTCCCGCTATTTCTAGCCCAGAGCTATTCGAAGAAATGATTGTTGCGCGTTAATTTTGCAAGACATTGCATCTTACCGGTGATGTTCTAGAGAGGTCTGCGACGCCATTACCCGCGTGTGGGGATTCTCCCTGACTTGTGCTGACTCTGCCCCCGGGTGTGTCTTCTCGACTGCAGGCTCAGATTTAAAGGGGCTTAGCAGCGTTATGAGAATACGATGTTTTTTTCTTTTTCAAAAGGAAAACTTTATGGGTGCAGAAAAGACAGAAATCCAAAGTTGACAATATTCATAAGCGTTATTACAATGCTAGGTTTGTAGAAGAGTTTGTGATCGCATTTACTAGTTTGATGACTGTTGGATTCAGTTTTCTCCAGTATTAGGGCATTACAATGGGATCGTTAGTTCTATCCTGCGTTAACATGGTAGTTTTGGCAGTGTTCTTATTTAGCAAATTGATGCCAGGGAATAAAATCATTCAATCCTTGGTCATAAGTTTTGAGGCGATCTACCCACCGCTGTTCTTTTTCATACAGTATTTGTTCAGTGTTGTGGGTTTTGTCAGTGAGCATTTCAATCACTGTCCAGTGGAGCTCATCACATGAATGACCCAGATCGGTAAAGTGGGAACATAATTTAGTAGTGTTCTTTTTTAATCTGATGTTACTTTTATGTTCGCCAATTCTCAGTTTGACCTTCCTGCACGTCATCCCAATATATTTCTTGCCGCAGGGACAGCTCACCATGTAGATAACGTGTGAGGAGTTACAATTAGTGTGCTGTCTCTGTGTCCATATTAGGTTCTCAGACAGTTGCAAGGTTTTGGTGCCTGTTGTTGTTTTGCAAGCTACACATTATCCACATGGATAATGCCCCATTACAGGTGTCATCATGGCGTTTCTTGTTGTGGTCTGCTGTTGTTTCTTCAGAGGTCGAGTATGTACAAGAACGTCCTTCAGGTTTTTTGTTCTGCGGTTGGCGAATCTAGGTTTAGGCCAATTGAAAACTCCAGTATTTAGAATATGCCAATTTTTGTTTATCATTTTTTTGACATCGTATGTAGAGGGGCAGAATGTTGTGACACAAGTTGTCAGATCTGGTATCTGTACTTTTGGAAAAGATTGTAGGAGGCATTCCCTCGGTTGATTGTTGGCTCTTTTTTTAAAATACCTAATTGTTTTCTCGATGTAGTCTCTTTTCCTCAGTTTGTCACTCAATTCTTGAGCTTGAAATTGGTAGTCCTCATTTCCACTACAATTTCTTTTGAGCCGTAGAAACTGGCTAAAAGGAAGGTTGTCTCTAAGTGGCTTGGGGTGGTAGCTTTGATACGAAAGAAAACTATTCTTAGCTGTTGGCTTAGTATAATTTTTTGTTTGTAAAACATTGTTCTCTACAAAGATTGTAAGATCTAGAAAATCTAGACTCTTGTTACTGGCAGTGTGGGTAAATTTGAGCCAGGGATCCAGCTAGTTCAGCCAATTCATGAATAGTTCCAAATCATATGTGGTGTTACAAATCAGTATAATATCGTCAATATATCTCTTCCAGTATAAAATACTGGAAGAGAAAGGATTCGTTTCGTTCTGGATATATTGACTTTCAAAGTGACTTACATAAAGTCCCGCCACTGAAGGAGCAAATGCACTGCCCATAGAGGTGCCATGGGTTTGGAGATATAGTTCGTCTTCAAAAGCAAAGAAATTTTCTTTCAGTGCCAATTTGCAGCACTCTAGGACAAAATGTCTGGGTGTGTTATATTGCCACTCTTCTATGTATAGGACATCCTCAAGGACCTGTATCGTATCATCTTGCGGAAAGCTGGTAAATAAAGATTCCACGTCTAGGCCAACCAAAAGCATTTTTGTAGGATCAAAAATTTTGTCTTTTATCTGTGTTAGGAGATCTCTGGTATCTTTCAGGTACGCTGGTGTTTTTTGGACCAGGGGTTTCAGGTATTCGTCGGCAAATTTAGAAAGCGGCTCCAGAACTGACCCTATGCCCGACACTATAGGTCGTCCAGGGGGTGGAGACCTATTTTTATGAGTTTTTGGGAGTGAATAGAAATAGGGAGTTCTGGGCTCATTGGTAGTCAAGTACTCCGCTTCTTTTTTTGTTATCCATCCCTTGGTCTCAGCTTCATACACCATGATGGATATTGTATTTTGAAGTCTCTCTGTTGTATCCGTAGTGATCCTTTGATAAAATCTTGTGTCGGACAGGAGGGCAAGGCATTGGAGGTTGTAACCATTTTTACTCAGGATTACTGTGCCTCCCCCCTTGTCCGCAGGTTTGATCACTATTTCGCCATTGGACTGTAAGGACTCCAAAGCCATGCGTTCCTTTTTTGTGAGGTTCTGATAGGTCCTCTTGTTCTTATCCATTTTGTCCACTCCATTCAGGAGGGCTTGTTCGAAAGTCTGTAGTTCTGGAGGGACACTAGAGTTAGGCGGATTGAACGTTGACTTCCTACGCAGGGATGTATCACCCTTTTGACTAGTGGCAGTATTATTTGCAAAATAGGCTTTTAGTTTCAATGTTCTACAGAACTCAGCCAGTTCACACTTAAGTTTAAAGGTATCGAGTCGGGGAGTTGGCACAAAGCCTAATCCTTTGTTCAGGATTTTAGTTTGATCCTCTGACAGTTCTACTCCTGATAGATTGACTATCAAAGATTGGTCCTGCTGGTTGAGGGTTGTGCCGCTGCCATACTCCGAGTTTGTACATTCCTTTGTTGATCTTGCCAGCTTAGTGTCTTTTTTCTGCCTCTTGTTTGGTTTTGGCCCCTGGATAAAAAAGGTTGTTCTTGCTGATGTACACTTGTATTTCCTGCCATCTGTTGTGCCCCCATTAGTGGCATCTGTTGCATTCCTTGGTTAAAGGGATCCATCCAACCACCATATTGTTGAACAAATGGTGGGTAGAATGGTGCATTGAAGCCTGGGTAAAAGGGTCTTTGCCATCTATTACCCCTTCTGGGGCGCTGATACCTGTAGTTATTTCGGCCTCTTCTTGGGGTGTAATCGTCTGAACTATTGATGGAATTATTGGAGGAGTTGTTCCCTATTGACTCGTTATCAGAGCCAACTTCTGGAGCCGAATAGTCATCTTTAGTGTAAGGGTGCATCTTCTCTTGGCTAAATTTCTTTAGATCCTTGCCAAGTTTCTGTAATTTACTCTGCATAATGAACTCTTGTGTCTCATCCATTTCCTTTGTTATTTCTTCAAGTCTCTTTTTGTATATAAGGGGATTAATACCTTTTTTTAATTCATTTTCACATGTTCTGATTTCCTCCAAGAAGGCTTCAGAAAGTCTTCTTGCTGTCTTAATGATAAGGACCAAGTAATCCAGGGTACATTTCCACGAGATTGAAGACCAATCTTTGCGAAATGCAAGATCATGTAAGAAAATCCTAGGGGCATTATTGACCCACAAACCTCTGGGTGCCGTTTTAAACCTTAAATATTCAGTCATTATTATCCCATGGATGGAGGTGCGGATTTGGTCTCTTTTCTTTTCTGTCAGTTTGTCCCAATCATCTGTCTGTGCTATAGCTTCGGATAGTTCTGTATTCTGCAGAAGGGGTTGAGCTGCCAGTATTTCATCAATGTCATTAGCATCAAAACTTAATCGAGGATTGCCTTCCATTTTTCCCTTAACTTGTAAGGATGTTTCTTAGGAAATCCCGCAGCTGTGCGCTGCTTATATAGTAATTTATCAGAATGGAGGGATGAGGGAGTGAAGTATCCGTTTCTTTCCCCTTGGGTAAGTTATAGATTCATCAAAACAAAAAACGGATACTAGTTACACCTACAGACCGTTGGTTTTACAAGATGTATTAGCGTATCCTCAAAAAACTCAATGTTTCTGGATTGCGGTTTATCTGTTTCATCCGCCCCACATTAGAGTTATGGCAGTTATCATTGGCTACTCCAAAAGATAGTGAATTGCCAGCCTCACCCAGAGGCACCTCTGGTCTATGGTGCAGTATCCAGAGATGTGTGCAAAAAAAGTGTGAAAACAAATTTTGTGAAAAAAGGAAAAAATGTTAAAACAGAGGAAAACCACCGAGGCTTTTTTAATAAGGGTAGATGTCCACTGTGGTTAAAAATAAAGGTACTGCAAATTAGGTCGAGTTACTGGATCTAGCAGTATATTAACGAAATCGTCGACATGTTTCAGCTCCTTGGGCCCGAGGGGTCTGCGGAGCTTTCGTCAGGACTAACAAACAGAAAGTTATACTTACACAATTTGTGTAGTATCTCTTTGATGTGGGTGTTTTCTGTTATTTATTTTTGAAAACAATTCCTCCAAATTCTGCAATGAGATGAAGAAATACACAAGCAAACATACACTTATTCCATTACATTCAAATGAGGCTGGTAGTCAGTGAGGTAACATTTCTTCACCGAAAATACCTTATTTTATATGGGAAGGTAAAAATGGTATAAAGAAGGAGATGCTAATGAGTATGCGCCATGTTATGGTGTCTCAATTGGAATACGGGCATTAATCTAGTCACGTCGGTGTATTGACTGAGGGCTATGCATGTGTCACTGAATGCTAAGTGGTGACAATCAAATCACTGTTTAAACAAATCCTATGGCATATATTCAAGATGGTCCAGCCGATGCGGATACAGGCTCGAGTTATGTTCAGTAAATTAAGAACCTAGCAACCTGGTGCCTTTATCTAAATATGTGACTCACAGAGAGGGAGAAAAATAGTTCAAAGGACTGACTGTATTGGCCCTCGTACAATTACGTTACTCTCCTCCCTGGAGTCCGATTTGCAAACAGGTTTAGTAAGTATAACCATGCAACAAACAGACAAAAGCGAAAATAGTTTAAATCCTACCTGTATCGGAGGAACCCTTTACTTCTTCGGGGGTCCCGCTATTTCTAGCCCAGAGCTATTCGAAGAAATGATTGTTGCGCGTTAATTTTGCAAGACATTGCATCTTACCGGTGATGTTCTAGAGAGGTCTGCGACGCCATTACCCGCGTGTGGGGATTCTCCCTGACTTGTGCTGACTCTGCCCCCGGGTGTGTCTGCTCCACTGCAGGCTCAGATTTAAAGAGGCTTAGCAGCGTTATGAGGATACGATGTTTTTTTCTTTTTCAAAAGGAAAACTTTATGGGTGCAGAAAATACAGAATTCCAAAGTTGACAATATTCATAAGCGTTATTACAATGCTAGGTTTGTAGAAGAGTTTGTGATCGCATTTACTAGTTTGATGACTGTTGGATTCAGTTTTCTCCAGTATTCGGGCATTACAATGGGATCGTTAGTTCTATCCTGCGTTAACATGGTAGTTTTGGCAGTGTTCTTATTTAGCAAATTGATGCCAGGGAATAAAATCATTCAATCCTTGGTCATAAGTTTTGAGGCGATCTACCCACCGCTGTTCTTTTTCATACAGTATTTGTTCAGTGTTGTGGGTTTTGTCAGTGAGCATTTCAATCACTGTCCAGTGGAGCTCATCACATGAATGACCCAGATCGGTAAAGTGGGAACATAATTTAGTAGTGTTCTTTTTTAATCTGATGTTACTTTTATGTTCGCCAATTCTCAGTTTGACCTTCCTGCACGTCATCCCAATATATTTCTTGCCGCAGGGACAGCTCACCATGTAGATAACGTGTGAGGAGTTACAATTAGTGTGCTGGCTCTGTGTCCATATTAGGTTCTCAGACACTTGCAAGGTTTGTGTGCCTGTTGTTGTTTTGCATGCTACACATGATCCACATGGATAATGCCCCATTACAGGTGTCATCATGGCGTTTCTTGTTGTGGTCTGCTGTTGTTTCTTCAGAGGTCGAGTATGTACAAGAACGTCCTTCAGGTTTTTTGTTCTGCGGTTGGCGAATCTAGGTTTAGGCCAATTGAAAACTCCAATATTTATTATTATTTATTATTTTTAACCACAGTGGACATCTACCCTTATTAAAAAAGCCTCGGGTGTTTTTCCCCTGTTTTAACATTTTTTCCTTTTTTCACAAAATTTGTTTTCACACTTTTTTTGCACACATTTCTGGATACTGCACCATAGACCAGAGGTGCCTCTGGATGAGGCTGGCAATTCACTATCTTTTGGAGTACCCAATGATAACTGCCATAACTCTAATGTGGGGCGGATGAAACAAATAAACCGCAATCCAGAAACATTGAGTTTTTTGAGGATACTCTAATACATCTTGTAAAACCAACAGTCTGTAGGTGTAACTACTATCCGTTTTTTGTTTTGATGAATCTATAACTTGTCAAAAGATGTGCCCGGCATGTTGAAGTTAAACTCCCCATGCAGCATCAATAGCGGCGTTCAGCCGCGCCGTTCCCACGCCGGAGCCGTATAGAGTGTGGTAACGGGGATGGCACCACCCGAGTACGGCGCCGAGGGTGACACCTGGGGGACTGTTGCCGGTGAGGTCGTGAGGTGAACCAGCGAAGACCAAGATCACCAATCGGATCCAGTGTGGCCCAGCGGCGCCGGGACGACGGTGCCGCCGGCGTCTAAGCCAAAGCAACAGACGGCGTCGGGGCCGAAGCACCAGACCCGCTAGTGCCCCCAGACGGGTCCGCTGGGCCCAAAGCCGCGGTGTAGCCCGTCGGTGGAGTGAGGGACATCATGGCCATGAGGAAGCGCACTAACTCCTCCTGCGTCGCATGCTGGCCAGGGACCGGAGGTCGTGGTGCAGGCTACGACGCCCGCAAATCTGACGGAGCCGCGTGGGCGGTGTCACCCAAATCCCATGCAGCATTGCACGTGCATTGTGGGGAGTCTCTTTGACTTCTTGTGGTTACCTGACGACTTTGCCCCGGAGGAGTGATGTCAAATCCCGGGGCTCTGATGGCTCAAAGCCCACGCATGGTCACTCGACCTACGTCCAGACCATGAGCTATTGCGGTGCAGGGTCAACTGCTGGAGTCCGAGCCGCTTGCGGGACCACTCCCACCTAGCTTCAAAAGTCAGGGCCCGGCAGTCGGAGCAGCTCTTGTTGTCGTGCTTGACATCGAGACAGTGGAAACACCGACGTGAGGGTCAGTCACCGACATCAGTCGGTCGCAATCCTCACAGGCTTCAAAACGGCCACCCCTATTGGCACCGTCCTGAGTCGGAAAATCCAAGTTGAATGATCAGAAGTGATCGTACTAAGATTTGGAACAAAATGAGTAAGGTTACACTTATACGGGAACTGCGCTGCTGGCGTGAAAAAAGAGGACCTGACGTCAGCACGCGGAGGCGACGTAGAAGTACTCAGGCAACGTCATCACGGCGCACACAACGCCAACGACACACGCGGAGCCGCAGTCGACGCCTACTGACACACAAGGGTACTGCTCAGCCCAAATTGGCAGATCCAGTCTGACGCTTGGGGATATTCTAAGGTGAGGAATATAATACTGACCTGTTTCTTTCATATGCAAACAGCATGCACAATGTCGCACATGGCACACACATGACGTGGTCACACAGGGTCATGCTGTGCGTCAATTCCACATCTGTGACAGTGGGCTTGTTGCTGTCATCATGTGACAGTTTCCTGTACTGAATGGTGTGCCATTCCAGTGTTGATGTGCATCACAATATGTTGAAGACGTTACTCAGGTGAGAAGTGTTGAATGTATGTGAAACACATGTGCACCATAATTAATGACATGTCTCAACAGCTCTTCACACATCAACTGAGCCACAAGGTCACAGTCCCTGTGCTTCTTCAATGTCTGCCACACCTGGGGCATGCTGATGTAAGGATGCCATGCTGATGTATGCATCCACATCGTCAACATGAGTCTAGACTACATCCCTGCCATGTGATTTCCTGGGGTCACTCTCCCAATGTTCCACGGCCGTTCGAATCCTCAGGGTTGGTTCGATGCTCAAATAGAATCCATCTCTAAACCGCCCCAAATCTGCTATATGTAATACGCAGACTAAAGGATGGTTAAGCGAGGGAAAGATGGAAAAAAAGCTGGGAAGGAAAGGATGGGAACAGCGGGGAGGGAGACCTTAGAAGACACAAGAAGAGAGAATAACAAACAATTACTAACCACTCTTGTATCCTTCTTCTCCCCTATAACCATGAGTATATGTATCAACTACCACTGACCTGTAAAGTAAAATACATAGGCTTTCAAATGGGAGTTGTGTATAAGGTATCTTCCTACTTCAGGAGGCTGTAACAACAATGAGGGATATCAGACATTTCCTTGAGTACACGTCATAACCTACTCAACAATAGGTATTATCACACTACCTGTCAAGAATAGATGAACCCCTTCATTCATACACAACTCCTGTAAAGAAAAGAACAGCAGGTACTGCATGAAGGATTGTCTTAAACAATATGCATTCCGTGTTCAATTGCATGTAACAACAACAGACATTCCATTTGGCTTATATATCACTCCTGGAGTTACGTCACTCCGCAGCATGAAGTGTTTTATAAAGCATTAGCAATGTTTCTTTAGCAAGGATGAAACACAAACGCGAAGCCTTGTACTGAAGTCTTGTACAATTCCAAATCATCAAAGAAAATAGGAGGCTCCATGTACCCAGATCACCAACTTGGCAATCACTAGCCTCAAAGGAACCAACGAAGAATAAAGCTCCCACAACCAATGGAAGCAAGCATAAACACACTGTTGTCTCACAAGAGTGTGAAGTTCCAGAACTGAATAGTCCACAGCAACAAAGGAAAACGCCGTCTGTTAGAATCACAAACGGTCGTGCTTTAGAAGATCCAAAAGTAACTCAGAGATCGGTGCCGAATGGCACCCTTACCAGCAGCCGTACACCAGAACCCAACCTCCAAACGCCAGCAACACGGAATAATCTGCAGCGTCCTGCCCTGTCTCTGCGAAGTTATGCGCTGTGCACACGCGACCCGGAAGTGATCCGATCACGGCCGCGCATGGCGCTTCTGCCTCTGGAAAATGTAGTTTGTGGCTGGCTGTGCCCTCGTAAAGCCTAGTGCCCCTAACACCCAATGGTGACATGAACGAGGTCAAGAACGCAGCCTACACAAGCGTTCACCTGAGCATGTCTGACGCACTGTACCCCAATGGTACGTGCGTGTGTACGCCTTGTTTCACTATTGCATTGTAGCCATACGCGACCACGGCGTACCCCAATGGTACGTGCGTGTGTACGCCTCGTTTCACTATTGCATTGTAGCCATATGTGAGCACAGCGTACCCCAATGGTACGTGGGTGTGTGCGCCTCGTTTCCCTATTGCATTGTAGCCATGCGCGAGCACAGCGTACCCCAATGGTACGTGCGTGTGTACGCCTCGTTTCCCTATTGCATTGTAGCCATACGCGAGCACAGCGTACCCCAATGGTACGTGCGTGTGTACGCCTCGTTTCCCTATTGCATTGTGGCCATACGTGAGCACAGCGTACCCTAATAGTACGTGCATGTGTCCGCCTCATTTCACTATTGCATTTTAGCCATACGCGAGCACAGCGTACCCCAATGGTACGTGCGTGTGTACGGCTCGTTTCACCATTGAATGAGTTGCATTTGCGACGGCAATCGCACCGTACTTGTGTGGGTATTCAAATAAATACATAGGGAACATCTAGGGGAACGGTGGAATGATTAGAATGCAGCCAGGTTGTCATGGATACAGAGAGTTTTGAGCCTCCACAGGTGTTCTGGAATATTCAGTTGGGCAAAAGTATACAATGTTGCAAAAGTTGTTGTTCAGCTCTGGCTCAGTTTTCAAACCATGCATATGTGTGTCATGGCCTTATGTGTGATGGCATTGGATGAAATATAGGATGCAAACTATGGTGGCCTATCACACACTACTCCTTTGACTCACAGACCCTCTGCAGCACAGATATAAGGCAGCATGTGGCTGTGGGAGGGCACTTGCCTGCACAACATTGGAGTGGAAAACACAGCTGCTGTCTCTGTATCCTCTGGACCCTGATTATCTGAGCATGGAGAGGGCACCTGCATTCAGTGATGGTGAGAACAAGGCCCTGCTGGATGCCCTCCTGCCTAACTACAGCAAGCTCTATGGGAGACCAGAGGAGCAGGTGAGTGATGTGTGCACTACCTTGGAGTGTGCACCTGTTGTGTGTGTGACACTATAGCCACTGTGTATGTATAGTGGAGAGATGCTATGTTGTTGGGAGTGAGTGCCAGTGTGTACAGAGGGTTATTTGTTGTAGTAGGGTGTGTGACAGCATGTCACGTGCTGCAGTGCACCCTGATGTAGCATATATTGCTCAGTGAGTGCCATGCTCAAAGAGTGGTTTGCACCCCTTATGATGTAAGTGTGTGGAGCATCCGATGCCCTGTTGTCCTCAAGTATTTTGTGCAAATATGTGTGTCTTTGGAACATGGACCAGGTGTACTGATGTTCTTTAACTTTACATTCGTGACAGGTATCTGCCTATGAGGAGGGTGACATCTGTCTGGCCATCGCCAGGGCTGTCAGGAGTGAGGGTGGGCCTCGCAGGAGGTGTAGGAGAGTAGGGTCTGCTATCCTATGGTCACCCCAAATTTTTGCTTTTTGCTTCACTGGTTTTCGACTACTGAGGCTGTGGGCCTGCTAATCAGACCCCCAGCCTGCTGTTCTCTCTCTAAATTATTGATACATGTGCTATAGGTACATACCACAATTGGAAATGGACTCCTTGTCAGCCCCTGTACCATGCACTATAGGTGCTCAGGGCATAGGTGCCACCAAGGCCTACCAGGGGCTGCAGCATATCTTTTGCCACCCCTGGCTGGTTCTTAAATTGACACAACTGGCTGATCACTCAGCTGGGGCAAGGTGGTGTAATCACCCCTTGCTTAGATATAGTATACCTATATCTAAACCTATATCTGGACACATATAAACCTGTGAGTCACTCCTATGTAAGGCCTTATCAATTCTGGAGGAAGAGTGCGTGGTTTAATGTGAGATGGAGCTCTAGCATGAGCTGAGCCTGTCTGCAGCTGTCGGGAACAAATCCCTAAGCTGTTTCAGGATAATGCCATACCATATACTATTAAGTGCATTATAATCCTCGCGGTTATATAGCAACTTTGGTTTGGCTTTATCAAAACATGTCGTGTAAGGTTTCATACGATTTGGAATACTATCCCCTCGCCAGTTCTGGCGATGGGGATAGCATTCCACCCCTCTAGAGGGGTAAGACATGTTACTTTACTGAAATACGGTTAATTTCTAAAAGAGCCTCAGATCCACAAAATGGATGCTTCTGCCACAGACACAAGTCTGACCCCTGTAGCTGAACCGAAACTCAGCCAAGGGGGCCTGGACAAAGGGTTTCCTGTCGCAGGGAGGTGTCACACCACCCCAGACAGGAGTTAGTGGATTGCAGCAGGGAGGTTGGAAAGAAACCAGACACTGCATGGGGAGCACAAGGCTGCCCCTTGCATAATCCGGTCAAACCGGTTCTGGGGCACACCAGCCCCAGTCCCAGCGTGGCCTGGATCAAAGGAAAGGGGTGTATCCACCCCCTTCCTGGGTCCCACCCATAGGAGGGGACCTAGCAGGTAATCCAGCCCCCCAGATTCGAATAAGAGTGGGAGCAGTGCCAATGCACTTCAGATTATCCTGATGAAACATAAGAAATGAAACTCTGGACCCTTCGACATCCTACTCAACGTAGAAGACTGAAGAATCTCCCTTGTGGTCAAGGAGTGACCACCCTGTGCAAACAGGCACCATCCAGCACCTCAACGTCTGCTTTGTTGCAGTTCCCGCTAGAACTCGAGCGACAGAGATCAACGAGATCAAGCTTGCCTGCCTTCTAACAGCCCGATCCACAGTCCCTGCAGAGCTGAGGCCCGTGGAGGCAACCGGAAGCGTGAGGCACGCCATCTTGGAAAGACCACAAGACGCTGACCGTGCAGCCCACGAGTGACCCTCGAAGCTGTACACTGGGGTTTGAGAAGCCCCAACCCTGAGCCACTCTTGCACCGAAGTTCAGCTCTCCACACTCGACGAGTGCTGCGTGGGGCCCTTCTGCTTCTTTTGGCTCAACGCATTGGCCAGTCCATTGCCAGCTGGCTTGTGGCCCCTGTGCCGATGAAAACCGAAATACAACTTGTGATTCTGGTTGCTCCAGATTTGCACCCACTCCCCTAAAAAGGAGTACCCACTCTGACCCTCCTGGTCCAAGTGAGAAGCAATCTCCCGGTTCCGCGTGGATTGCTTTTGCCAAGTGTTGTTTGCTCCAATCTTGAAGCCGACAGCGCCGACGGCGAGAGCCTTTGTGGGACAGATCGTGACCCGCTCCTGGACTTCGTAGATGCCCCAGAGCCCACGTGACAGCGGAGAGAAGCTCCTTGACAACCACCTGATTGCGCCCGACATTGCCTGATTCCTTCCTGGTTCCACCCTGGTCACTGCTGAGTGACCCAGACTCTGTCCCCTCTGCTTTCAGGTACTTTTCAACTTCGATCCACCCTTGGATCCCACCGGACACTTCTCCTTCACAGCGCCTGCAGCTTCTTCAGCGTCAAGCACCAA
This sequence comes from Lissotriton helveticus, assembly GCF_964261635.1. Taxonomy (NCBI): domain Eukaryota; kingdom Metazoa; phylum Chordata; class Amphibia; order Caudata; family Salamandridae; genus Lissotriton; species Lissotriton helveticus. The sequence goes on along the minus strand of NC_136060.1, from coordinate 118,384,763 downwards.
GAACCAGCGTGACGAAACCGGACACTACTTCGACCCTGTGCACCCGCTTCCTGTGGGTGAGGTAACATTGCAACGCCGGTGTTCCCACACTGGTACACACCTCTAGGGTCTGTGTCTTAAGTTTTGTCTTTCTAGGTTCAGCGGAAGTGTCCTAAAACTCTATTTGTGTAACTTTTACGCACCATTGATTTGCATTGGTGCATGCGTGTGCTTTCCACATTGCACCCGAATCCCGCGGGCTTTTCCCGACTTCAGCATTGCTTGTCCCGACTGCTCCCAGCAATTCCCTAGGCCCTAGGCCTAACCACTGTTCGATTGGTATCTCTAATACCACTTTCTTAGTATATGGTCTGAGTGGCCCCTCATCCATAATTGTGCAACTTTGTATGTTATACTGTACTTTTGATTTAACGCTTGTGCCCCTTTGTTCATAAAGAATACTGGGGATTATTTTAAGTAATAAATACATATATTTTTATAATATATACTTGTGTGGTGTCCTTTCATTTGGTATTACAGGACTGTGATTGGTAAAACAGCTCGCTTAACACGACCTCTTGGGTTAAGCCTTTAAGGCTGCTTAGTCTATGCTACCATTAAGATAGCTTGTCTACAAGGTTGACTTACAACCAGACACCATAAGGGAAAGCTTGGACTGATACAAGGTGGTTCCAGAATTGGAAACATCATATATCAGGCCAACTTCTCACATTGGTGGCAGCGGTGGGATTTGAGCTTGCTGTTGTTTTACCATTGCAATCTTTTTATCAAATTGAAAGATCACATCAAGTACCTTAGGTACATATAAATCAAAAGCTTAGCATATTAAGTTCTACTGAACTTAGTAGTTGTAGAGAAAAGGGATTAGCACACCCTGACTACAACTCACTAGCAAGGTACAGTAGGAAAACACTTAGTGTAGGTAAGTGCACCACTTACACCTCACTAGCAGTCATGTCTGGCACAGGTGAGACTCCAAGCTCTCTGCCTGTGACAGTTGACCTTACCAAGGCAACTTCCAGCTATGACAAACTTAGCCACAAAGACTTGTGTGCCTTGTGCATATCAAGAGGGCTAAAAAGGGGCAGAGGTCCCACCATTCCTACCCTGATAGCCATTCTAGAACAGGATGACTTAGCTAAGGTGAGTGCAGCTCCCCTAGAGTCAGGAGATGGAGTGAACCCCCCTGTAACTGATACCACTCCAGAGGAGGAAGAAGAAGAGGAGGAAGAGGAGGAGGAGGAGGACTCAGATGTAGAGGACCCAGAAAATCAGGATCAGAGGGGTAGCCAGGTTATAGTTGCCAGGCTTAACCAGGCCAACTTAAACCTACTGGGGAATGGAGAGGGCCAGATCCCAAAATATCATTCTCCCAGGCAACAGGAGAGTGAGATCTCCATCAGGGGACTCTCACATTTCTAGTGCCTCAAGAGAATCTCAGAGAGGGATGACTTCCTCTCAGAAGATAGAACATAGAGCCAGGATGAGGGCTGTCAAACTCCAGATAGAGAGGGAGGAGGTAGCCCTGGCTCAAGCTAGACTTGCCTTGGCAAGAGAGCAAAAGTTGTGTGGCTTAGATGCCACTGGTGGCAGCATAATTCCTAGAGAGAAAGACAGGAGCTATGATAATAGAAACCTGACAAAAATTGTGCCCCCCTACAAGGAAGGGGATGACATCCACAAATGGATGACTGCACTTGAGAGAACCTGCATGGTACAGCAGGTTCCTCAGGATCAGTGGGCTGCAATTTTATGGTACTCCTTTTCTGAGAAAGGGAGGGATAGGCTCCTCACAGTTAGACCTGAGGATGCCAAAAACTACTCTGTCCTGAAGAGTGCTCTTATTGAAGGGTTTGGCCTAACCACTGAGCAATACAGGTTGTTGTTCAGAGACACCCAAAAAGCACAGACTCAGGACTGGACTGATTTTGTTGATTGTGCCACTAAGGCTCTGGAGGGTTGGCTGAAGGGAAGTAAAGTCTCAGACTATACAGGATTGTATAATCTTATAATGAGAGAGCAGATCCTTAATAACTGTCAGAACCAGCTGTTGCATCAATACCTTATTGACTCTGATCTGACCTCTCCCCAAGAATTGGGAAATAAGGCAGACAAATGGGTCAGAACAAGGATTAAGCAGAAACCCCAGAACCAAGGTGGTGACCAGAAGAAAACAGACCAGAAGGGTGGAAATCAGAAAGATAAAGAAAAGGACCAGAAGTCTTCAGGCCCCCAAACTAGTAATAAGGAGGGTGGTTCCCAAAATGGCAGCAAGAAAAAGAAGAATGATGGCCCAAAGAAACCTTGGTGTAATACCTGCAAATCAGTTTCACACTGGGGCAGTGAATGCACCAAGAAAAATCCAGTCCCCACCACTGTAGCTCCTAAAGCACCTGCACCCCCTAGTACAGTTAACAGTGGTGGTACACAACCTAAGGGTATAGTGGGGCTAACCTTGGGTACTGAGATGGAATCTGGCCTAGTCAGAATCCCTACTCAGGCAGTTCTCCTATATGATGTGGACTTAGCTTTGTCCACTACAGTGAGTCCCAGTAGCCTGGGCAAGTATAGGCAGACGCCTTTGATAAATGAGAAACTGGCTCAGGCCTACAGGGACACATGTGCCAGTGTCACTATGGTGACACCTGACTTTGTGGACCCTGGACAGATTTTACTAGGTGAAAGTTACCTAGTGACCAATGCAAGCAACTCCACTACTTCCCATAGTGTGGCTGTTGTGAACTTCTCCTGGGGAGGGGTAGATGGCCTAAAGAAAGTTGTTGTGAGTGCAGACCTCCCAGTAGACTGTCTGTTAGGCAATGATCTTGAAAGCTCAGTTTGGTCAGAAGTGGAGTACAGGACTCATGCAGAAATGCTAGGGATTTCAGCACATGTCCTTGCTGTGACAAGGACTCAGGCTAAGAAGTGCCTTCCTGAACCAGTGGTGGATCTTGGAACAATAGACCAACCACAACCCAAGAGAAGGAGCAAGAGGGTTAAGGCTATGTCTTCCCCCTTGCCGCAGGTTGAGGATCAGATTTCAGAGGAAACTGATTCTGCAGTCCAAGAGGAGACTGTCTCTGAGGAACTTGAGCCTGATCAGGTTGAGTTTCTGGGGACAGGGGGACCCTCAAGGGCAGACTTGGGGCAGGCTCAATTATATTGCCCTTCACTTGAACCCCTCAGACAGCAAGCTGCTGCTGAGGCTGCAGGGAATGCTCAAGGTGCCCATAACGTTTATTGGGATGATGGACTCCTTTACTCAAAGGCTAGAGACCCCAAGCCTGGTGCCACCAGGAGGTTGGTTATACCTTTGAAGTTTAGGGGTTTCCTTCTCACCTTGGCCCATGATATTCCCCTTGCAGGACACTTAGGCCAGAACAAGACTTGGGACAGGCTTGTTCCACACTTTCACTGGCCTCATATGTCAGAAAATGTCAATGAGTTTTGTCTCTCCTGTGTCACTTGCCAAGCCAGTGGCAAGTCAGGTGGCACAACAAAGGCCCCCCTGATACCACTACCTGTGGTGGGGGTGCCCTTTGAACGTGTTGGAATAGACATTGTGGGTCCCATGGATCCTCAAACAGCATCTGGGCACAGATTTATACTGGTGGTAGTGGATCATGCCACCAGGTACCCAGAGGCAATTCCCCTAAGGACCACCACAGCACCTGTGGTGGCAAAAGCCCTCATTGCAGTTTTCTCAAGAGTGGGCTTCCCAAAGGAGGTACTATCAGACAGCGGTACACACTTCATGTCTGGATATCTAAAAGCAATGTGGAAGGAGGTTGGAGTAAACTACAAGTTTACCACACCCTATCACCCACAGTGCAATGGGCTTGTGGAGAGATTCAACAAGACCCCCAAGGGAATGATAAAAGGTTTACCAGAGTGCTCAGGCGGAAATGGGACATCCTTTTACCCTACTTGCTCTTTGCTTACAGAGAGGTCCCACCGAAGGGGGTTGGCTACAGCCCTTTTGAACTTTTGTTTGGCCACCCTGTGAGGGGTCCACTATGTTTGGTGAAGGAAGGATGGGAGTTACCTCTCAAAAAGCCTAAGCTAGATGTTGTGGACTATGTACTTGGTCTCCGCTCCAGGATGGCTGAGTATATGGAAAGAGCATCCAAAAACCTGGAGGCAAGTCAAGAATTACAGAAAGCTTGGCATGACCAAAAGGCTGTTCTGGTTGAGTTCCAGCCAGGGCAGAAGGTGTGGGTGTTGGAGCCAGTGGTCCCAGCAGCACTCCAGGACAAATGGACTGGACCCTACCCTATCATTGAGAAAAAGGGAGAAGTCACCTACTTGGTTGACTTTGGAACCCCTAGGAGCCCCCACAGGGAGCTCCATGTGAATCGATTGAAAGCATTTGTGGTCAGGGAGGACATGAGCTTGCTCATGGCCACAGATGGGGAACAGGAGGAAGAGAGTGACCCTCTCCCAGACCTACTTTCCCAGAACCCTGATGATGGTTCAGTTGATGGAGTAGCCTTGGCAGGCAGCCTCACTGACCAACAGCAGATGGACTGCAGACAAGTTTTGCAAGCCCACAGACACTGTTTTCACTCACACCCAGTCAAACTAACTGGTGCACCCATGAGGTGGACACTGGTGACAGTCTGCCTGTGAAGAATAAGATCTACAGGCAACCTGACCATGTCAGGGATTGTATAAAGGCTGAGGTGCAAAAGATGTTGGAGCTTGGAGTGATGAGCCATCAGAGAGCCCATGGGCAAGCCCAGTGGTCCTTGTGCCAAAACCTCATACCCAAGATGGAAAGAGAGAAATGAGATTTTGTGTGGACTACAGAGGTCTCAATGCTGTCACTAGGACAGATGCACATCCCATTCCAAGAGCAGATGAGCTCATTGATATATTGGCTTCTGCCAAGTTTCTGAGCACATTTGATTTGACAGCTGGCTACTGGCAGATTAGACTAGCTGAAGAGTCAAAAGCCAAGACAGCATTCTCTACCCCTAGTGGACATTATCAGTTTGTGGTAATGCCCTTTGGTTTGAAGAATGCACCTGCCACTTTCCAAAGGTTGGTGAACCAAGTCCTTGCTGGGTTGGATTACTTTTGTGCAGCATATCTAGATGATATTGCTGTCTTTAGCTCCACCTGGGAGGATCACCTGATCCACCTGAAGAAAGTTCTGGAGGCCCTGCAAAAGGCAGGCCTGACTATCAAGGCTACCAAGTGCCAGATAGGGCAGAGCAAGGTTGTATACCTGGGCCACCTAGTAGGTGGAGGTCAGGTTCAGCCACTAGAGAGCAAGATCCAGACCATACAGGACTGGGCTCCTCCAACTACCCAGACACAAGTCAGAACCTTCTTGGGCCTGACTGGGTATTACAGAAAGTTTGTGAAGAACTATGGGTCCATTGTGACACCATTAAATGACTTGACATCCAAGAAGATGCCAAAAAAGGTTCAGTGGACAGTTAGCTGTCAAAAGGCATTTGATGACCTGAAGAAGGCCATGTGCTCTGCACCTATCCTGACTACTCCAAACAGTTCATTGTACAGACAGATGCTTCTGAGATGGGGGTGGGAGCTGTGCTTTCACAACTTAATCAAGATGGTCAAGACCAGCCCATTGCTTTTATTAGCAGAAGGCTGACCCCCAGGGAGAAACGTTGGTCAGCTATTGAGAGGGAGGCCTTTGCTGTGGTTTGGGCCCTGAAGAAGTTGAGGCCATACTTGTTTGGTACTCACTTCCTAGTTCAGACAGACCATAAGCCCCTCTTGTGGCTAAATCAGATGAAGGGTGAAAATCCCAAACTGCTCGGGTGGTCCATTTCCCTACAGGGGATGGACTTTACAGTGGAGCACCGCCCAGGGACTGACCATGGTAATGCAGATGGTCTCTCCAGGTACTTCCACTTAGAACATGAAGACTTATCTGGTCAAGGTTAGTTTAATGTCCCTGCGTTTGGGGGGGGGGGGTTGTGTAGGAGAGTAGGGTCTGCTATCCTATGGTCACCCCACATTTTTAGGTTTCGCCTGGGGCATGGAGCTCCTAACTCCGCCCCCAGGAGAAATCTTATGTCTCTACAGTGTACTGCTTAGTCCCGCCCTCTGTTCCATTGGCTAGCTCCATAAATGGAGGCTAGCCATTGGAACAGAGATCTGTCCGTCATGGCCGGACCAGATTCGTGGGCGTTCCCGAGATTTTTTCCCTCTCCGCCTCTGCGATGTCGTCATCGCGGCCGTGGGCGGGGTTTATTTTTTTTTGTAGTCCGTTTGTTTTCTTCTCATTCCGTGGCCGACCGCCGCCGGAAGAAGTCCAGGTGAGTGCCCGTTCCTGCCCCCCCCCCGCTGACCGTGCGCCATTCCCGCCCCCCCTCCCGCTGTCCGTGTGCTGTTCCCGCCCCCTCCCCCCCGCTGTCCGTGCGCCGTTCCCGCCCCCCCCCACCCCCTCCCGCTGTCTGTGTGCCCGTAGGTGCTTGTTAGTTTTGATTTTACTCTTTTGCTCCACTGGTCTTTTCGGTCTTGTGTTTAAGTGTCGAAAGATGATCCGTAAACTGTACTCAAGCTGAACCCAGCCGCCTCCAGCAATAATCCGTGCATGACTTCTCTATTTTATTGATTTTTGATTTCTTAGATGTATTTAATGAGTGTTACTTCGTTGTTACTTTGTTGTTTCTGGGGGTCTTTTGGCAGTTCTCATCGGAAATTTGATGATAGCGATGATTGGTAATACCGACTGCTGGACGTGTCGAACTGTGGTTCCCAAAATCCGGATCCTGTGGTTTTCCCGATATCGAGGTCCAATACCCGTGTCACGAAACTTCAACGTACCGAGACGATTTTGGTGTCTACGAACCGATAATGATTAGGACATCATTCCTATGTATTTGCGTTACAATCGAGGGTTGCCAACACCCCTAAATCACAGTTTCCGTCCCATCCCTTAAACTCCATTTTGTGAACGGCATCCATCTTGCATCTTGCCCTCATGATAAGTCAATTAAAGGTCGAGCTTGATCCAAATAGACCCGTCCACCTTTCGTGACTTTCCCCTGACCTGTCCCAACTGACTCCACTGTCTTCGGCCAAACCTGTTTAGGCAGCTCCTCGCCCAGTGGCCGAATACGATAGCATCTACGCATAACATTCCACGAACCATTCACTACATACAGCCCATGTTTCCTTCAAACACGCACCTGTCCCCGTATCTTGTTTATGGCCCTTTTATGGCTGGGTTGTACCTTCCTTTATTGGTGGTTCATCTATATCTGATGGGAGTTCCCGATCCAACTGGGTAATCTATCAGCAAACTGGACATCTAAAATATGGGCTTGCTTACATGACTTCGCTCTTTGTATTGTTGTAGAAATATGTGTGTTACCATACCATAAACTCAAGAATTCTTGCTTGAAGCCATATATTTGATATATAAGGAGACGGCTGGTTCTGTAAAAACGAACAGTCTCCCAAGAACCTACTCTCTGTGTGGTGTACTTCTGGGACACGTGTTACTTGGTAGCTACCAATAAAACTTGATCTTTGACTGCGACTAGAAGACTACGTGTTTCTGTGGTCCGGAACAAGGGAACTCAGAGGTCTTCGGGTGTTATCCCCTGACACCAGCGGGTTCCTAAAAACCCGTTACCTCAGTTGGCGCCCAACTCGGGGCGATATCAAGCGGTGACGGTCCAAGCCAGATGTTCGTGAGGAGCTTCGTGTGAAAATTCCGGAGGACGGCCAGCCACTTCAGCGACCCCTGTATGTCGACGTGGTTCCGAAGGTCTTTGCTGCGAGGTTCCCCGCGTTCCGACGGCTACGAAGGACTGCTGCCCTGACTATCGCCTTGTTTTGGACCCAGTGATCCTTGGTAGAGCGAAACGATAGACGAGTCTTCTAGCGACGTCATCGATCTTCAAATACTTCAGTTAAGTATAAGTGGAGCGTCTCCTAGTCCTTAGTTTGTTCTTAGTTTTTGGTATCCTTGAGATACGACTTAATTTGGAACTTGCAAGCCCCAAAGCCGAAGGACTCGTGTATTCACGAGAAATATCGTAACAGATAATCCTTTGAAGTTTGAAGCTAGACCAGTGAGCGAAGATGCCTGGTTTTAGCAAACTTGGAAACTTGTTTTGTATTGGTTGTAGTAAGGACTCCCAATTGGAAGATTCTTGTCCGGTTCCTCCAATTGGAACTCCAATGTATGAACTCTATGTGAAGCACGGCGTAGGTCCTATCACATATAACGAGGTATGAATAAAATACACCCGCAAGGATGGTGTTTTAAAATGGCCCCAATATGGTAGTTTCGACCAAGAAATATTAGATAACTTAGAGGTCAAATTGTTCAAGAAAAAAGCCCGGCCGGCAATGTTTGACTCTTTCCGCTTATGGCGCAAGGAAGCCAAACAGAAAGAAATAAGACTAGCAAAAAAGAATAAAAGAGGTATGTCAATGGTGCAAGCTGCCGTTGCATACAGAGATAACGAGGAAGAGCAGGAGAGCGAACAGATGCTTAGGAGCAAGAAACTAGCGATAGATAAATGTTACCCAAAGCTGCCAAATAGAGGAAAAAGTCAACAGGAAGGATCCGAGAAAGATCCATTGATGTCCCACCTATGAAATTCTCCGCCACCCTATGCACAAAATGCCACAGCACCTACGCAACCTTTCGTTGCACCTTTGGTAGCTGTAATACAGGCTCCTTTACCGCACTCACCAGCTACTCTTCAGCTGGCTCCTATTTCTTTGGCACAGCCTCCTCAAGGCTCACCGATCACATCTATTTCTCCTACCGTTCCTTCTAAAATTTCGCCTAGCGCACCTTCTAGTCTCTCTGATACTCGTTCTACGAACATTTCTGTTTCTGCTTTGCGTGACTCTGTTCTACTACCAGCTATTCCTCCACCTTCACCTTTCGTCTGGCATAAAATGGCCAGCATTGTTACTAACTTTCCTTCACCACTTTTTCGGTCGCCTAAAACGACCCCTAACACGGAACGAAGACAATTACGAAGCCAAATGCCTGATTATCAGGAAAGGGAAACATTGAATAAGTTAGCACGAAATTGGGTTATGGATACAGCGAGATATGATGTAGAGTCTGTCATGAACGTTTTCCGTCAATGGGATGAACCAACGCAAAGATACGTCTTTGAGCAGATGTGTGTTTTCCTGTGTGAGGATTTGGAAGATAATGGTCAGAAGAGCAACCTGCAGGAGTTGTGTAGGTTACGATTTAAATTTGGGGAGGGTATGATAGTTGGTCCCGACGTTGAAAGAGCAGTAGAGATATTATTATCACATCGAAGTACAGGTGGTACTTCTGGGTCATCCTCTGACAGTGGTACGTATAGTAGGAAAAGAGCGAGACAGTACCCTATGAGAGAGGTTCCTCCGGTTTGGAGGGAAGGTGATGCAAACGCAGTTCCACCGGTTCTGCCTCATTTCCAGCGTGTATGGGTACATGTCCCCTGGAAAAGATCCGAAGTTCTAGCACTCAAGCAGACACTACCCGATCCCCGTAAAAACCCGACTGGGTATTATAAGGAGTTGTCCCAAACTGCAAGCTCATGTATAATGAATTTAGCGGATATAGACATGTTGTTTGGGAACATTGTTCCACATCCTTTATGGAGTAAGATACGTCATACGGATCATGACCAAGAATTAGGTGACTCATGGGCAAACATTGCGACTACAGATGCTAGACAAATCGGTGGTTTCAAGCCTGAGCCGTTAATAGCTGAACTTCCTGGTAGAATTATCGCATACATGAAGACAATTATGCCTGAAGTACGTGTAAACTGGGACAAGCTATCCGCGTGCAAGCAGAAGAAAGACGAGAATGTGTCTGACTTCTTCACGAGATTTGAGGAAACCTTCACTGACCATAGTGGTCAGGATATGGCTACCGAGGGTGGCCAAAGACTGTTTGTAGACAAGTTTGTACACAATTTGCTTCCTGAATTGTGTGCTAAACTAAAAGACTCAGAAAGTGCTTGGGCTGTCTCTACGTCAGCGCAGATTCTAGCAACAGCCCAGTACTATGAAAATAGGCGTAAAGACGAGTTAGACAAGGCAGACAAAAAGACGAAAGATTTGAAAACTAAAGTTCTTCTCCAACAGGCCTATCAGCCTCGTATGGCTAGCCAGCCTAATTATCAACAGAATCAGCAGTACTCTAGAGACGCGCAAGGAAACGAGCTTTCCCATCAGCGTCCTACGTATGGCCCGAATCAATGTGCGTATTGCAAAGAAGAGGGCCATTTTAGGAATAATTGTCCGGCTCTTGCACGACGTTTAAACGGTGCACAAGGGGTAAGGGAAAGAGGTGTTCAGCATGCCTCTAGAGGTAGAGGCCGTGGAAATTTCACTCAGAATATAACTTCTTTTCCACCTCAGAAATCAATGAATAGCTTTGATCAACAGGGTAATTCATCGTCCAAGTCAGCTCAGTACTATGCTGACGACTATTACACCGAACACGACAATGAGGGTAACGATCGCTAGGACAGCCATGGACAAAGAGAGGGAGTTGTTTCAGTTCCAGTAGATCAGGATGGACCTTATGTCGAGGTAATTACCTCAGGAGTGTCAGAGCCATTTCTGCTGGATACTGGTGCTACAAAAAGTTCTATCATGCACTCAAAACTTCCTGGCGCACCTTTGTCTGGCGAAATGAATGTCTCAGTAGGCTTCTCTGGCGCCCCTGTTAGAAACCCGATCTCTAGTCCTGTTTCCGTTTCTGTTGGCCCCTGTGAATTAGAAGCACCCCTCATTCTTACAACAGGTTGCGGTGAAAATTTGTTAGGATTGGATTTGCTAAAGAGGTTGTACGCGACTTTGTACTGTTCTCCCTCGGGAGTACAGCTTACTTTAGGGAGAAAAGTCATTTCTCCAATGTACTTGTCAAAAGAAGGTATCCCAACAGAATTGTCATCACTTCCAGATATACTATGGGCTAATGGTTCCAACGATGTAGGTCGTTTAGAGATAGCACCGTATGTCATAACTTTGAAAGCAAACGTCAGATTGCCACGTATTCCCCAATACAAAATTTCTAACGACTGCGAACAGGCATTGTTAACGATCGTTTATGATTTGGTCGATAAAGATGTTATCGAGGAAACAACAGGAAACATTTGTAACAGTCCAGTTTTACCGGTCTTGAAACGTACTGATCCTTCACAGCCCCCTGTGTATAGGTTTGTGATTGACCTCCGAGAAGTAAACAAGGTAGTTATACCGCAGTTTCCAGTCGTCCCCGACATTACTGCTTTATTGACAATGGTTCCAACTTCAGCAGCTTGGTTCTCGGTGATTGACCTGAAGAACACTTTCTTCAGCATCCCGATCGCCGAAGAGAGTAGAGACCTTTTCGGCTTCAATTTAGGAGGACGAAGCTTCCGCTTCAAATGCGCTCCTCAAGGCTACTGCGAAAGTCCGTCAATATTCAGTCAGGCTCTGAAAACACAACTAGACACAATTGTACTGCCAGATGGGTCAACATTGATTCAGTACGTAGACGATCTACTGATCGCTGCAGACACTGAAGAGATTTGCAAGGAAGCTACGTTGTCGCTATTACGTCACCTATGTGACATGAAGCACAAAGTCTCCCTTTCAAAACTGCAATTTTGTCGACAAGAAGTAACCTACCTAGGTCACATCTTATCGAAGGAGGGAAGGAGACTGACACCAGAAAGAATACAGGCAATCACAGAACTAAGTGCCCCAAGGACACTGAGAGGTGTCCGAGCTTTTTTGGGCATTACATCGTACTGTAGACAATGGATACCGAATTTCTCACTACTAGCCAAACCCTTACTGTCACTACTCCGCAAAGACACGCCTAAACCTATGCCTTGGTCTGAAGATTGTCAGACGAGTTTCCGCGAGTTGCGCGATGCATTGTGTTCGGCTCCTGTGTTGGGAAACCCCAACTACAGTAAGCCTTTTACATTGTATGTCCACGAAAAAGAAGGTTGTGCATTATCAGTCTTAATGCAACTCTTTGGGGACAAACAGCGCCCATGCGCGTATTTTTCGGTAACTCTAGACCCTGTGGCTAAAGCCCTACCAAGTTGTCTGAGGGCTACCGCCGCAGCAGCTGTCTGCATCCGACAGTTCGCTGGATTAGTCATGAATAATACTCTGATCGTTATGGTTCCGCATGCAGTAGACATTTTACTAAATAGGACAAAGACACAACACCTTACTAGCGCTCGACTATCCAGTTACGAACTTACCCTGCTAGCAAGTCACATCCATATAAAGAGGTGTGATACACTCAATCCCGCTACGTTATTACCCATCCCGACAGAGACAGACAAGATTGACAAGCATGACTGCTGTTTCAGGACAGAGGAAGAGACAAAAGGGAGAGTAGACTTACAGGACACTCCCCTTCCCGAATGCAATGATACTCTATGGGTTGATGGTTCATGTTTCAAGTTGCCGAATGGTGATACGACTACAGCATATGCCGTAACGACGTTACACACCATTGTAGAGACTGCATGCATTCCCCACAGTTCTGCACAAGCTGCAGAGTTGATAGCGCTTACTAGAGCATGTGTGCTGGCGAAAGGAAAGCGAGTGAATGTGTACACTGACAGCCAATATGCCTTTGGTGTGGCTCACAGTTTTGGGAGATTATGGCGTGAACGTGGGTTCCTTACGTCCCATGGTGCAAAGATACAACATGGCCAGCTAGTTAATGAGCTCCTTGAGTCACTCACCTTGCCCCTACAAGTCGCCATTATAAAATGTAGTGCACACAGAAAGATTCAGGATGATGTTGGCCGCGGAAATGCATTTGCAGATGAGGTTGCGAAAGGAACTGCAAGGAACACAATGAATCGGATGTATGTCATGGGTCCCGCTAGATGGATTGCTGATGTAGGAATGTGTGAGGACACCATTGAAAGCGTAAAATCAATACAAGCCGAGGCCACTGAGAACAAGATGAATGAATGGAGAGAAAGCACAGGTAGATTGGACGCGAATGGTTGTTGGGTCGAACTATCGGAACACCAGCGATGGTTACTACCTAATGCATACGTACTTGCAGTGGTAACGATGGCTCACGGAATGGCACACATCAATTCGAGAGGAATATGTAAACTATTGGCCCCAGTATGGCAGAATAGCAATATCCCAAAGTACGCAGAAAACGTGGTCAGAAAGTGTATGGTATGTTTGAAGTACAATCCCGGTAGGGGAACGCCAACTCCAGCTGGTCATTTTGCGCCTCCAACGTACCCGTTCGAGGTTTTGCAGCTAGATTTCATCCACATGGAGAGGTGCAACAACCTGAAATACGTTCTCGTTGTTGTTTGCGCCTTTTCAAGGTGGGTGGAAGCGTACCCCCTTAAGGACAACACCGCCTTATCGACTGCCAAAGCCCTTGTCAAAGAGTTCTTCCCTAGATTCGGTATGCCTAGAATTGTCTGGAGTGATAACGGAAGTGAATTTGTAGGATGCGTGATGAAGAGAGTGTGTGAGTGTCTAGGCATACACCAAAAATTCCACTCTGCGAATCACCCCCAATCGGCTGGATTAGTAGAATGCTACAATGGCACTCTGAAACTCAAACTAGCCAAAATCCAAGCCAGTACAGGTCTTAAATGGCCTGATGCCTTGCCTCTAGCACTTTTGTCAACCAGGACGACTGTCCACTCCAGGTTAGGACTTAGCCCCCATGAAATCGTGTTTGGCCGCCCAGCCAACGTCTGGGGCGTGCCAAGACCCAGGAAACTGAGCGAGATAGAGCACCCCGTACTGCTTGACTATTTGTGCGAATTGACAACTAAATTGCGTGTTTTACACCAACAGGTTCACAGTTCTTCTCCACCAGCCTCTGTCGATCCAGGCCACCTCATCGAACCCGGTTCGTGGGTTCTGTTGCGGAATTTTCAGCGCACCAACAACGGACAACCGAGGTGGACCGGACCGCACCTGGTACTACTTTCAACAAGATCTGCTGTTCGGGTTGAAGGCAAGAAGAACTGGGTACATGGGACCCACTGCAAACGGGTCCCTCTACCCCTTCCATACGACCGGTGGGTCAACAAAGGACTTGCTGACTCTGAGACAGAATCCGTACCGCGCTTCATCCCTTTCAGCGATGCCCGTTTGAAAGAAACTAGCACCGAAAAGAAGAGTGATCATATTTTGCAAGGACTTGTGTCACCATCCATGCAATTGGACACTACTGACCCTGAAACGCTGTTTGAAGATCACACCGTACCTGGGAAACGACGATACAACCTGCGGTCTAGACAAAAGAACTAATAAAAGCTTGATCTAATGTAATTTCCTCTTCTCCCCTAAGAACTATTTTTGAATTTTCAGCTCTCTCGTCCCAAGGGAACTAGCTCATTTTTTATTTTTCGAACCGCCATCCGGTTCTGCTGCTAGGGTCGCGGTTGAAGTCTGGGGAGTGCAACTGGGAAGTTCTAGGTCCACGGTTCTGATTGGTCCACGGGAGTTACCCCGGACTGAGCAGAGCGCACTCCCTGGGAGAATCAATCAACCACCGCGGGCAGCAACTAGAGGATGGAGTTTCCAAGGGTAGAGAGACCTGTCAGACTCACGAACTTCGAAAAACAGTTATGCACGATACTGTCCAGAAGAAGATTCCTGATATTATGTGTTTTAATGTTATGTAGCATACTTGTGTTTTTTATTGGTTATACCTTGTTCGTATTTAAAGTTACCTTTTCGAATGACACCCAGACACCACCTCCTCCCACTATTTCTCCACACTACTTTCACCCTTTACCTGAACACGAGTCTGCCCGAAGACTCGAATTTGTAAACAACTCTTTCATCCAGCTTCTACACCAACACCAGTCCATAATGAACACGTCAAACTGTTGGATAAGCGGACTTATGCCACACACAACCGATAAGGGTATCCCATACTTCGTTTTGCCATTTAGCTACTATGGTTCTCTGTGGGCTTTCCAGACCATGTTCCTATTCGCCCTAGAACCATACCCGACCCGTTCCACTGCGAGCGACTCCAGTAACAAGGCACTAATTGCAGGGATAAGGAACATGAGTAGGGATATCGACACCTATCTGACAATCCCCAAAGATGAACTGAGTCCCTACACCCGTTGGAACGTGACCAAACATGGGGTTTACCTGGTCAAGAGCCAGGCAGCACAGAAATCTCGCCCAGTTTGGATAGTTCCCCACCGAGGTCACTTATGCTTACAGGGTATTGGTAGGAACCCCACAGCACAGTTAGGAAAGAGCATTTGCACTGAAACATATGTATTTGCTTCCCGAACTTCCCCGATACTCTTGGCGGCTAAAGGCACGTATTTCGTTTGCCACGACCAAGCCTACACGTGGTTGCCCCCTGATTTCTCAGGTATATGTTTTATTTCATTTCTGCTGCCTCCTACCTACACGGCCCGAGCAGATTACCACCGGACAAGGACAGCTAGAGGTGTCGTGAGTAAAGACGACACCGCGGGTCAGGAATTCGCTGACTTCGCAAAGGGTTTTCTGCCATTTTGGGGGCCTATGGTGAACAGCAGGAATATTCGCCAGTTAGCGAGGATAGTTGAATCCGCCGTGACCACAACGGCCGGAGCACTTGGCAATTTAACAACAGAGCTTCAGTCGGATCGACTTATGACCCTTCAGAACCGAATTGCCTTAGACATTATACTCGCCGATCGTGGTGGTGTGTGTAGAGTCATCCAATCCAGTTGCTGCATTTTCATCCCTGATAACGCACCAACAGTATACCAGGCCATCTCCAAACTACACGAAATATCTGGTTCCCTTCACATTGAGAAAGGGGATTGGTCCCTGCTGGGGTGGTTCTGGTAACTGATCACTGCCTGGGGATGGAAAACTTTGATTTTCATCGGGATGATCTTGGCACTTCTGTTCATGTTTTGCTTGTGTATACAGTGTGCTCCTGCACTATGTGGCCTCTGTGCTACCTCGTGTGTACGGAAGCCTGTGTCACAGGACGAGCTGAGTAGCAGAATGATGCTCCAGCAACATCTCCACGAATTTCTTCATACCGATTTGGACTCAGATTAGCATGAGTTATTGCCTCATATGAGGGCAAAAGGAGGGTCTGTGGTTCCCAAAATCCGGACCCTGTGGTTTTCCCGATATCGAGGTCCAATACCCGTGTCACGAAACCTCAACGTACCGAGACGATTTTGGTGTCTACGAACCGATAATGATTAGGACATCATTCCTATGTATTTGCGTTACAATCGAGGGTTGCCAACACCCCTAAATCACAGTTTCCGTCCCATCCCTTAAACTCCATTTTGTGAACGGCATCCATCTTGCATCTTGCCCTCATGATAAGTCAATTAAAGGTCGAGCTTGATCCAAATAGACCCGTCCACCTTTCGTGACTTTCCCCTGACCTGTCCCAACTGACTCCACTGTCTTCGGCCAAACCTGTTTATGCAGCTCCTCGCCCAGTGGCCGAATACGATAGCATCTACGCATAACATTCCACGAACCATTCACTACATACAGCCCATGTTTCCTTCAAACACGCACCTGTCCCCGTATCCTGCTTATGGCCCTTTTATGGCTGGGTTGTACCTTCCTTTATTGGTGGTTCATCTATATCTGATGGGAGTTCCCGATCCAACTGGGTAATCTATCAGCAAACTGGACATCTAAAATATGGGCTTGCTTACATGACTTCGCTCTTTGTATTGTTGTAGAAATATGTGTGTTACCATACCATAAACTCAAGAATTCTTGCTTGAAGCCATATATTTGATATATAAGGAGACGGCTGGTTCTGTAAAAACGAACAGTCTCCCAAGAACCTACTCTCTGTGTGGTGTACTTCTGGGACACGTGTTACTTGGTAGCTACCAATAAAACTTGATCTTTGACTGCGACTAGAAGACTACGTGTTTCTGTGGTCCGGAACAAGGGAACTCAGAGGTCTTCGGGTGTTATCCCCTGACACCAGCGGGTTCCTAAAAACCCGTTACCTCAGAACCCCCTCCCTCCCCCTCTTGCGCCGCTCCTAGCCTGTGCGGTTTAACCTTCTGTAACCAGCAGCTATCTGTGCTGGTTCACTTCTCACTTCTCTCTGTAGCCCCTGTGGCCTCTATGGCCTCTAAGGGTTTGGATATTTCCCTATTACCATGTGCTGCTCTGAAGGGGCTATCGTCAGCTATCAGCAAGATAGGCTTCGGGTTTTTTTAGGGTCCAAATCTGCGAAGTTTTTAAATTGTGATAACAGGAGCTATAAGCTCTGAGTCAGCGAGACTTTGATTTGAATACAGGTGAGTGGGGCATGAAGAGCAAGACCGCAAGCTACTCCCGACCTAGTCGAGCCACCTTAGCGGTTCGCTAAAGGCTCTTACTTACCGGCCGCCTTCCAATGGCGGCCGCACCTGCCTACCTCACTCTGCTCCTCCCCAGTGGGGTCTGCTGACTCCCAAACACAGACTCCCAAAATGCCCTCCGAATGCCTGGCCGGCCACGACTGACCAGTGGCAGACCCGCAGTCGGCTGGGCTGGCCGGGCAAAATGCCTGCATAGTCAGGTGAAAATCAGGGCGGCAGCGGTGTGTTTTGTCCGAGTTGCGGCCGTTCTCTCCTCAGTGACAGGTGTCAGGTGAGGTGCACGGCGGGCGGTAGGGTGGCGGGCTGCGGAGAGCTCACCCGTGCTAGCTCGCTTCCTTCCTCAGCTGTAGCCTGCATCTCGCCTCGCTGTGCTGTTTGACTGAGTGGCTGTGTAGCGGGCTACACGAAAAACCAGGAACATGTTTCCTACATAAGTGAGATCCATCCCCTCACTAGAAATTGACTGAGTGTATGCATATGGATAGTGTATGGTGTTGCCATACCAGCACTCTCCCTCGAAAGAAAGGTTGAGATCGCAGTAGGTGCAAACCTGGGTTACGAAAAATGTTAGTAGTAAGTGCTATCGCCCCGTGACCCTTAACTGCTGTACATGTGAATGTGTGGAGGCAGAGTTATATGTCCTCCTTCTGTGTGACTGCATGTTAGAAAGGCGGTCCTTGGGGAGGCAGAAGAGGTCTGACTGACCACCCCTAGGTCCACCCCTCCGTCGAGAAGTAGCCGAGCGTTATCGAGAGGCCTCCTGGGTGAGGGTCCTCTCCTAGGATCGTACAGCAGGGTGATCACAACACTACAAACGGACACCACACAAGAGGTTAAGTTCTTAGGCTTTATCAAGAATAAAGGTTGCTGGGTCTCAGCGGTATATACAGGCAGATCGAGGGATCTGTAGCGTCTCGTAAAAGGGACAGGGTAGCGGGACAGTCTCGGTACGGATGCAGGAAGGGATACCCTGCGCACAGCTCTCAATCCTCGAGCCGGGGGTTCCGAGAGGTCGAGCCGCGGCAGCGCCCGCAGGACTCGACAGGTGGTCTTAACGGAGAGGAGGCCGCGGCAGCGCCAGCAGGCTCTCAAGATGGTTCAGCCGCGGCAGCGCCAGCAGGCTCTCAAGATAGTTCAGCCGCGGCAGCGCCAGCAGGCTCTCAAGATGGTTCAGCCGCGGCAGCGCCAGCAGGCTCTCAAGATGGTTCAGCCGCGGCAGCGCCAGCAGGCTCTCAAGAGGGTTCAGCCACGGCAGCGCCAGCAGGCTCTTAAGATGGTACAGCAAAGGTGGGCCGCGGCAGTGCCAGCAGGCTCTCAGGGTCTCTTCAGGTTACCGGCAATGAGTTCTTCTGGTGTCGGCCGTGACAGCATCAGCAGGGCTTCCAGTCAAGGATACAACTGACGTCCTACTCCGGGGCTGTCCCAGATATAGGACTGGAGTCCTTTGATGTCCGGACCCTCGCGCCTGGGGGTCAGAGGAGCCGGGATGATGGTGTCCAGATACCCAGCAGGGGGGTGGAGCCAGCGCCCAGGGAGGCCGGAGGGTGATCGATACTAGGCGTCCGGGGACGGCTGGAGGGCCATCGAAACTCCCTGTTTTCCAGGATCTGTTGAGTGGCCAATCGACCACCTGGGTGGATCTTGGTGCCTCGATGTCTGGGCTTCGCTGGGGCCTGGGCCGGGGCCGAGGCCACGTGGTCGTGACGTGGTGGGCCCAAGATGGAGTCGGGCACGACCTCGTGCTTAGGTCGTGAGGGGCCCATGATGGAGCCAGGTCGGTAGTGGGGGTCCGGGATGGTGGCCGGACCCGCGGTGTTGGGGCGTGCAGTGTCGGGCAAAAGGGCTGCCCGATGCTGGGTGGAGGGCCAATGTCGTCCTGGGCCCGCCATGCGGGAGGGGTAGGACCACGCCATGAGGCCGGGTCCAACACGCGTCCCCCCCCAGCTGAAGGCAGGGGAGAGTCACCCATCTTCTTGGGGATTCTCCTCGCCGAGGCGGAAGAATCGGGACAGGCCGTCAGCATTGGCGTGGTCGTTGCCGGGGCGATGCTCCACAGTGAAGTCCATCCCTTGCAGGGAGATGGACCATCGCAACAGTTTCGGGTTTTCTCCCCGCATCTGCATCAACCACCGCAGGGGCCGGTGGTCGGTCTGGACCCGGAAGTGGGTGCCGAAGAGGTAGGGCCGGAGCTTCTTTAGTGCCCACACAACGGCGAAGGCTTCCCTCTCGATGGTGATCCAGCGCTGTTCTCTGGCCAGCAGCCGCCGGCTGATGAAGGCAACGGGAAGGTCGATTCCCTCAGGGTTCACTTGTGAGAGGACCGCCCCAATGCCGTGCTCCGAGGCGTCGGTTTGGACCACAAACTCTCGGCTGTAGTCGGGGGCTTGGAGCACAGGGGCGGTGTACATGGCAGTCTTTAGAGCCTCGAAGGCTGTTTGGCACTCTGGGGTCCAGCTCACCTTCTGGGGTAGCCTCTTGGAGGTCAGTTCTGTGAGGGGCCCCACAATGCTTCCATAGTCTTTTATGAAGCGCCGATAGTATCCTGTGAGCCCCAGGAAGGCTCGGACGGCTGTTTGGGTGATCGGGGGCTCCCAGGCCCGGATGGCGTCAATCTTTGGCTGGAGGGGAGCCACCAGGCCGCTCCCCACTTGGTGTCCCAGATACGTCACGGACCCTTGGCCTATCTGGCACTTGCTGGCCTTTATTGTTAGTCCGGCCCGTCGGAGGGCCGACAGGACCTCTGGGAGGTGGGTCAGGTGCTCCCCCCAGTGGTGGCTGTACACCGCAATGTCGTCTAGATAGGCGGCACTGAATTCTTTTAGTCCGGCCAGTACCCGGTTCACAAGTCTCTAGAAGGTGGCCGGGGCGTTTTTCATGCCGAAGGGCATCACTTTGAAGTGGTCGTGGCCATCAGGAGTCGAGAAGGCCGATCGCTCTTGGGCTCCAGGGGTGAGGCCGATCTGCCAATACCCAGCTGTGAGGTCGAAGATGCTGAGATATTTGGCGGCCCCCAGGTGATCGATCAGTTCATCCGCCCGGGGAATGGGATGGGCGTCGGTCCGGGTGACGGCATTCAGCCCCCGGTAGTCAACACAGAACCGGAGCTCCGGGGGTGTGCCAGGGACGGTGGCTTTAGGGACCAAGACAACAGGACTGGCCCAGGGACTGTCGGAGGGTTCGACTACCCCCAGAGCTAGCATCTTGGCCACTTCGGATTGAATGCAGGCCCAAACGCGGTCGGGCACTCGGAAAGCTCGGTGTCTTACAGGCGGGTTGTCTCCGGTGTCCACATCGTGGACACACCACCGGGTGACTCCAGGGGTGAGGGAAAAGAGGTCTGCAAACTGCCCCAGCAGCTCCCGGCAGTCTTGGTGCTGGTCTGGGGTCAGGGTCGAGGAGAGCGTGACCCCTTCGATGGAGCCATCTTTCTCAGTGATGCTCATGAGATCTGGTACGGGTTCGGAGTCGTCTTCAGCTCCGTCATCGGTCGCTAGCAGCAGACTTATTTCAGTGCGGGCGAAGTACGGCTTGAGCCGGTTAGCGTGCAGAACCCGGAGGGGGTTCCGGGGGGATTCCAGGTCCACCAGGTAAGTGACGGGGCTCTTGCGCTCCACCACTTTGAAGGGCCCCGTCCATTTGTCCTGGAGGGCGCAAGGTTCAACCGGGGACATGACCCAGACTTGCTGGCCCGGCTCGAATTCGATGGATGAGGCGTTCTGGTCATACCAGCATTTCATCTCCTCCTGACTGGCCTCGAGGTTGGCCTCGGCAAGTTCCCGGAACTTCCGAGTCTGGTTGCGGAGTGTCAGGAGGTACTGGTAGACATCTGGTGGGGCACTTCGGACAGCCGTCTCCCAGCCTTCTTTGACCAGGCTGAGGGGGCCTCGGACCGGGTGCCCATACAATAGCTCGAAGGGGCTGAACCCCAGGGACTTCTGGGATACCTCTCGATACGCAAACAGGAGGCAGGGCAGCAGGACGTCCCATCTGCGTCGTAGTGGCTGTCTAAGCCCTTGATCATCCCCTTCAGCGTTCGGTTAAACCGTTCTACAAGTCCATTTCCTTGGGGGTGATAAGGGGTGGTGAACTTATATGTGACCCCGCACTGTTGCCACAGGGATCGCATATGCTTGGAGATAAAGTTTGTACCCCGATCACTCACGACTTCTCGGGGGAAGCCGACTCTGGAGAAGATCCCCATCAGGGCTCGGCCTACTACCGGGGCCGTGATGGTTCGGAGCGGGATGGCCTCAGGATAGCGGGTGGCATGGTCCACCAGAACGATGATGAAGCGGTGCCCCTGAGAGGTGCGGGGGTCCAAGGGTCCCACAATGTCGATCCCCACTCTCTCGAAGGGGGTGGTGACCACAGGAAAGGGTTGGAGTGGGGCCTTGACCTTTCCCCCGCTCTTCCCGCTGGCTTGACACGTCGGACAGGATCGGCAGTGGTTGTGCACATCGTTGCGCATCTTCGGCCAGTAGAAATGGGTCACCAGGCGGCTGTAAGTTTTATCCTGCCCCAGGTGCCCGGCGAGGGGCACGTCGTGTGCCAAGTTCAAGAGGAAGTCTCTGAAACGGAGGGGAACGACCAGTACTCGGCTGGCCCCTAGTTCGGCAACTTTCTGCTCGCTGTAGAGAAGGTCGTGGTCCCAATAGACCCAGTGGGACCCTGAGGGGTCTCCAGCAGCTTGAGTGGCTGCTTGTTGGCGGATTCCCTCGAGGAAGGGACAGGTTTTCTGTTCCTGCCGGAATTGTTCGCGGGTGGGGCCACCTTCTTGGCGCCATTGAGCTAGTTCTGGAAGGTGGGCGAGCTCGGTGGGGTCTTCATGGTTGGGCCCCTGGGGGCCAGGTTCAGGGTCGGCGTCCTCGGGGACGGCGGGCGGTGGCGGTGCGGGCCACTCTGGTTCCTCGGTCGGAGCATCCTCCGGTGGGGCGAAGGCTCGGGCGGACATGGAGCGGGTGGTCGCACAGACCCACTCTGGAAGGCCTAGCATCCCCAGATGCTCTCTCCGCTCGACGCTGGCCCAGTGGGAACTTTCCAGGTCGTTCCCGAGGAGGCAGTCCACGGGGGCATCGTCCCGGACGGTCACCTTCAGCATACCCGATACCCCTCCCCATTCGAAGGGGATGCGGGCCAGCTGGCACAAACTCTCGGAGTTGTCCGCCGTCCGCACCGGGCACATGATATTGGGGAGAATTTGCTCTGGGGTCACCAAGTGGCGTCGGACCGCTGTTACGCTGGCTCCAGTGTCTCGGAGGGCTTCGGCCCGGCGGCCGTTGATGGTGACCCATGGGCGATATTTCTGGGTGTCGCCTGGGATCGGGTCTCGGGGGACCATGTCTCGATCACCCAGGCATGCCAAGATCATGGCGGCGGGCTGTCACTCGGCCGGTTCGGGGTCGTTGTCGTCTTCCTCACCTCTTTCTTCCCCCAGGGCGGCGGCCGCGATTTGGCGGTTGGGAGGACCGGTGGTGCCGGGTCGCTGGTTCATCGGGCAGAGGGGGTCGTTCGCGTAGTGGCCCTGTCGCTGGCATCTGTGGCACGTCACATTCGGGCGGGGCCCGGGTCGGGCTAGGGGAACCCCCCCTCGGCTCAGGGCTGGTGAAGTGGAGGTAGGGGAGGACCCCGTGGGGGTGTCTCGGCCCCTGCTCCGGCCTCCTCCGCCGCCTCGTGGTCGGTGGTTCCCCGGGGATCCCCGGCCGTAGTCTCCCATCGGACTCCGGGGAACTCGGGTGCTCACCCATCTATCCGCTTCGACAGCGAGTTTTCGGGGCTCAGTCAGTTTGCTGTCGAGGAGGTGCTGCCGGAGTTCGATGAAGCAGTTGTTGGACAGATGTTCCCATATAATGAGGTCGACCAACTGCTGGTAGGTGGTGACCTTGCTGCCTTTGATCCACCCCTCGAAAGCTCTGCTGTAAAAGTTCACGTATTCCACCCAAGTGTTACCGGGGATTTTTTTACAGTCTCGGAATCGCTGCCGGTACATCTCGGGGGTGAGTCCATAGCGAGTGAGGAGAGCGGTTTTCATGTGCTCGTACGAGGTCATCTCGGCATCGGGGAGCTCTAGCAGGGCGTCTCTCCCCTCGTTGACGAACTTCCCCCACAGGCCGGCGCCCCAGTCCTTGAGGGGTACTCGATGTGCGGTCATGGCGACCTCGTAGGCTTTGAACCACTGTTGGATGTCGTCGTTCTTGTAGTATTCCTTGACGACATCCTTGGGTATGTGCACCTTTGTGTCCAAGGGCGGGGGCGAGGCCTTGCCCCCGGAGGCGTTGGCATCATTCGTTTTGGCCTTGAGTTCTAGTTCTTTTAGACCGCGCTCATGCTCGAGCACGAGTCTCTTTTCTTCGAGGTCTCTTTGTCTTCGCTTCTCCTCCAGGTCTCCTTCTAGCCGTAGTTGCTCAAGTGCGATTTTCCTTTCCGCCAGCTGTAGTTCTCCATCCAACCGGAGTCGGGCGAGCTCCAACTCGTGGAGCCGGTTCCTCTTCCGCTCTCGGGCGTCTTCGTGGGGGCTCGTGCCGGGATTGACGGGTCTCTCCCCCGCTGGGGTCGTGTCGGTCTCCGGGCGTCCACTCGGTCCCGGGTTGTCTTCATTCCGGGGTGGTGTATCATCGGTGTCCACCCATGCTTGTAGGGCTGATTTAAAGTCTTCCTTGGTGCTTAGCCCAGTGGTAGCGATGCCCAGGTCTTTGCAGAATTGTTTTAATTCTTTGTGACTGTAATCTTCCATTTTTTCTTTCTGGAATTCCGTAGTCGGTCTTGTCTCTTGCGTAGTCATGGTCGTAGTGTGTTTTTCGCGGTAGTGAGTGAACCACCCTCCGTACGATCTGCGTCGGCTCGGATCCCGTCGCTTGCCACCAATGTTAGAAAGGCGGTCCTGGGGGAGGCAGAAGAGGTCTGACTGACCACCCCTAGGTCCACCCCTCCGTCAAGAAGTAGCCGAGCGTTATCGAGAGGCCTCCTGGGTGAGGGTCCTCTCCTAGGATCGTACAGCAGGGTGATCACAACACTACAAACAGACACCACACAAGAGGTTAAGTTCTTAGGCTTTATCAAGAATAAAGGTTGCTGGGTCTCAGTGGTATATACAGGCAGATCGAGGGATCTGTAGCGTCTCGTAAAAGGGACAGGGTAGCGGGACAGTCTCGGTACGGATGCAGGAAGGGATACCCTGCGCACAGCTCTCAATCCTCGAGCCGGGCGTTCCGAGAGGTCGAGCCGCGGCAGCGCCCGCAGGACTCGACAGGTGGTCTTAACGGAGAGGAGGCCGCGGCAGCGCCAGCAGGCTCTCAAGATGGTTCAGCCGCGGCAGCGCCAGCAGGCTCTCAAGATAGTTCAGCCGCGGCAGCGCCAGCAGGCTCTCAAGATGGTTCAGCCGCGGCAGCGCCAGCAGGCTCTTAAGATGGTACAGCAAAGGTGGGCCGCGGCAGCGCCAGCAGGCTCTTAGGGTCTCTTCAGGTTACCGGCAATGAGTTCTTCTGGTGTCGGCCGTGACAGCGTCAGCAGGGCTTCCAGTCAAGGATACAACTGACGTCCTACTCCGGGGCTGTCCCAGATATAGGACTGGAGTCCTTTGATGTCCGGACCCTCGCGCCTGGGGGTCAGAGGAGCCGGGATGATGGTGTCCAGACACCCAGCAGGGGGGTGGAGCCAGCGCCCAGGGAGGCCGGAGGGTGATCGATACTAGGCGTCCGGGGACGGCTGGAGGGCCATCGAAACTCCCTTTTCTCCGGGATCTGTCGAGTGGCCACTCGACCACCTGGGTGGATCTTGGTGCCTCGATGTCTGGGCTTCGCTGGGGCCTGGGCCGGGGCCGAGGCCACTTGGTCGTGACGTGGTGGGCCCAAGATGGAGTCGGGCACGGCCTCGTGCTTAGGTCGTGAGGGGCCCATGATGGAGCCAGGTCGGTAGTGGGGGTCTGGGATGGTGGCCGGACCCGCGGTGTTGGGGCGTGCAGTGTCGGGCAAAAGGGCTGCCCGATGCTGGGTGGAGGGCCGATGTCGTCCTGGGCCCGCCTTGCGGGAGGGGTAGGACCACGCCATGAGGCCGGGTCCAACACGCGTCCCCCCCAGCTGAAGGCAGGGGAGAGTCACCCATCTTCTTGGGGATTCTCCTCGCCGAGGCAGAAGAATCGGGACAGGCCGTCAGCATTGGCGTGGTCGTTGCCGGGGCGATGCTCCACAGTGAAGTCCATCCCTTGCAGGGAGATGGACCATCGCAACAGTTTCGGGTTTTCTCCCCGCATCTGCATCAACCACCGCAGGGGCCGGTGGTCGGTCTGGACCCGGAAGTGGGTGCCGAAGAGGTAGGGCCGGAGCTTCTTTAGTGCCCACACAACGGCGAAGGCTTCCCTCTCGATGGTGATCCAGCGCTGTTCTCTGGCCAGCAGCCGCCAGCTGATGAAGGCAACGGGAAGGTCGATTCCCTCAGGGTTCACTTGTGAGAGGACAGCCCCAATGCCGTGCTCCGAGGCGTCGGTTTGGACCACAAACTCTCGGCTGTAGTCGGGGGCTTGGAGCACAGGGGCGGTGTACATGGCAGTCTTTAGAGCCTCGAAGGCTGTTTGGCACTCTGGGGTCCAGCTCACCTTCTGGGGTAGCCTCTTGGAGGTCAGTTCTGTGAGGGGCCCCACAATGCTTCCATAGTCTTTTATGAAGCGCCAATAGTATCCTGTGAGCCCCAGGAAGGCTCGGACGGCTGTTTGGGTGATCGGGGGCTCCCAGGCCCGGATGGCGTAAATCTTTGGCTGGAGGCGAGCCACCAGGCCGCTCCCCACTTGGTGTCGCAGATACGTCACGGACCCTTGGCCGATCTGGCACTTGCTGGCCTTTATTGTTAGTCCGGCCTGTCGGAGGGCCGACATGACCTCTCGGAGGTGGGTCAGGTGCTCCCCCCAGTGGTGGCTGTACACCGCAATGTCGTCTAGATAGGCGGCACTGAATTCTTCTAGTCCGGCCAGTACCCGGTTCACAAGTCTCTGGAAGGTGGCCGGGGCGTTTTTCATGCCGAAGGGCATCACTTTGAAGTGGTAGTGGCCATCAGGAGTCGAGAAGGCCGATCGCTCTTGGGCTCCAGGGGTGAGGCCGATCTGCCAATACCCAGCTGTGAGGTCGAAGATGCTGAGATATTTGGCGGCCCCCAGGTGATCGATCAGTTCATCCGCCCGGGGAATGGGATGGGCGTCGATCCGGGTGACGGCATTCAGCCCCCGGTAGTCAACACAGAACCGGAGCTCCGGGGGTGTGCCAGGGACGGTGGCTTTAGGGACCAAGACAATAGGACTGGCCCAGGGACTGTCGGAGGGTTCGACTACCCCCAGAGCTAGCATCTTGCCCACTTCGGATTGAATGCAGGCCCGAACGCGGTCGGGCACTCGGAAAGCTCGGTGTCTTACAGGCGGGTTGTCTCCGGTGTCCACATCGTGGACACACCACCGGGTGACTCCAGGGGTGAGGGAAAAGAGGTCTTCAAACTGCCCCAGCAGCTCCCGGCAGTCTTGGTGCTGGTCTGGGGTCAGGGTCGAGGAGAGCTGACCCCTTCGATGGAGCCGTCTTTCTCGGTGATGCTCATGAGATCTGGTACGGGTTCGGAGTCGTCTTCAGCTCCGTCATCGGTCGCTAGCAGCAGACTTAGTTCAGTGCGGGCGAAGTGCGGCTTGAGCCAGTTAGCGTGCAGAACCCGGAGGGGGTTCCGGGGGGATTCCAGGTCCACCAGGTAAGTGACAGGGCTCTTGCGCTCCACCACTTTGAAGGGCCCCGTCCATTTGTCCTGGAGGGCGCAAGGTTCAACCGGGGACATGACCCAGACTTGCTGGCCCGGCTCGAATTCGATGGATGAGGCGTTCTGGTCATACCAGCGTTTCATCTCCTCCTGACTGGCCTCGAGGTTGGCCTCGGCAAGTTCCCGGAACTTCCGAGTCTGGTTGCGGAGTGTCAGGAGGTACTGGTAGACATCTGGTGGGGCACTTCGGACAGCCGTCTCCCAGCCTTCTTTGACCAGGCTGAGGGGGCCTCGGACCGGGTGCCCATACAATAGCTCGAAGGGGCTGAACCCCAGGGACTTCTGGGGTACCTCTCGATACGCAAACAGGAGGCAAGGCAGCAGGACGTCCCATCTGCGTCGTAGTGGCTGTCTAAGCCCTTGATCATCCCCTTCAGCGTTCGGTTAAACCGTTCTACAAGTCCATTTCCTTGGGGGTGATACGGGGTGGTGAACTTATATGTGACCCCGCACTGTTGCCACAGGGATCGCATATGCTTGGAGATAAAGTTTGTACCCCAATCACTCACGACTTCTCGGGGGAAGCCGACTCTG
Source organism: Lissotriton helveticus (assembly GCF_964261635.1). NCBI lineage: Eukaryota > Metazoa > Chordata > Amphibia > Caudata > Salamandridae > Lissotriton > Lissotriton helveticus. The sequence continues at coordinate 118,357,116 of NC_136060.1, read as the reverse complement.
GAGAAGATCCCCATCAGGGCTTGGCCTACTACCGGGGCCGTGATGGTTCGGAGCGGGATGGCCTCAGGATAGCGGGTGGCATGGTTCACCAGAACGATGATGAAGCGGTGCCCCTGAGAGGTGCGGGGGTCCAAGGGTCCCACAATGTCGATCCCCACTCTCTCGAAGGGGGTGGTGACCACAGGAAAGGGTTGGAGTGGGGCCTTGACCTTTCCCCCGCTCTTCCCGCTGGCTTGACACGTCGGACAGGATCGGCAGTGGTTGTGCACATCGTTGCGCATCTTCGGCCAGTAGAAATGGGTCACCAGGCGGCTGTAAGTTTTATCCTGCCCCAGGTCGTGTGCCAAGTTCAAGAGGAAGTCTCTGAAACGGAGGGGAACGACCAGTACTCGGCTGGCCCCTAGTTCGGCAACTTTCTGCTCGCTGTAGAGAAGGTCGTGGTCCCAATAGACCAAGTGGGACCCTGAGGGGTCTCCAGCAGCTTGAGTGGCTGCTTGTTGGCGGATTCCCTCGAGGGAGGGACAGGTTTTCTGTTCCTCCCGGAATTGTTCGCGGGTGGGGCCACCTTCTTGGCGCCATTGAGCTAGTTCTGGAAGGTGGCCGAGCTCGGTGAGGTCTTCATGGTTGGGCCCCTGGGGGCCAGGTTCAGGGTCGACGTCCTCGGGGACGGCGGGCGGTGGCGGTGCGGGCCACTCTGGTTCCTCGGTCGGAGCATCCTCCAGTGGGGCGAAGGCTCGGGCGGACATGGAGCGGGTGGTCGCACAGACCCACTCTGGAAGGCCTAGCATCCCCAGATGCTCTCTCCGCTCGACGCTGGCCCAGGGGGAACTTTCCAGGTCGTTCCCGAGGAGGCAGTCCACGGGGGCATCATCCCGGACGGTCACCTTCAGCATACCCGATACCCCTCCCCATTCGAAGGGGATGCGGGCCAGCTGGCACAAACTCCCAGAGTTGTCCGCCGTCCGCACCGGGCACATGATATTGGGGAGAATTTGCTCTGGGGTCACCAAGTGGCGTCGGACCGCTGTTACGCTGGCTCCAGTGTCTCGGAGGGCTTCGGCCCGGCGGCCGTTGATGGTGACCCATTGGCGATATTTCTGGGTGTTGCCTGGGATCGGGTCTCGGGGGACCATGTCTCGATCACCCAGGCATGCCAAGATCATGGCGGCGGGCTGCCACTCGGCCGGTTCGGGGTCGTTGTCGTCTTCCTCACCTCTTTCTTCCCCCAGGGCGGCGGCCGCGATTTGGCGGTTGGGAGGACCGGTGGTGCCGGGTCGCTGGTTCATCGGGCAGAGGGGGTCGTTCGCGTAGTGGCCCTGTCGCTGGCATCTGTGGCACGTCACATTCGGGCGGGGCCCGGGTCGGGCTAGGGGAACCCCCCCTCGGCTCAGGGCTGGTGAAGTGGAGGTAGGGGAGGACCCCGTGGGGGTGTCTCGGCCCCTGCTCCGGCCTCCTCCGCCGCCTCGTGGTCGGTGGTTCCCCAGGGATCCCCGGCCGTAGTCTCCCATCGGACTCCGGGGAACTCGGGTGCTCACCCATCTATCCGCTTCGACAGCGAGTTTTCGGGGCTCAGTCAGTTTGCTGTCGAGGAGGTGCTGCCGGAGTTCGATGAAGCAGTTGTTGGACAGATGTTCCCATATAATGAGGTCGACCAACTGCTGGTAGGTGGTGACCTTGCTGCCTTTGATCCACCCCTCGAAAGCTCTGCTGTAAAAGTTCACGTATTCCACCCAAGTGGTACCGGGGATTTTTTTACAGTCTCGGAATCGCTGCCGGTACATCTCGGGGGTGAGTCCATAGCGAGTGAGGAGAGCGGTTTTCATGTGCTCGTACGAGGTCATCTCGGCATCGGGGAGCTCTAGCAGGGCGTCTCTCCCCTCGTTGACGAACTTCCCCCACAGGCCGGCGCCCCAGTCCTTGAGGGGTACTCGATGTGCGGTCATGGCGACCTCGTAGGCTTTGAACCACTGTTGGATGTCGTTGTTCTTGTAGTATTCCTTGACGACATCCTTGGGTATGTGCACCTTTGTGTCCAAGGGCGGGGGTGAGGCCTTGCCCCCGGAGGCGTTGGCATCATTCGTTTTGGCCTTGAGTTCTAGTTCTTTTAGACCGCGCTCATGCTCGAGCACGAGTCTCTTTTCTTCGAGGTCTCTTTGTCTTCGCTTCTCCTCCAGGTCTCCTTCTAGCCGTAGTTGCTCGAGTGCGATTTTCCTTTCCGCCAGCTGTAGTTCTCCATCCAACCGGAGTCGGGCGAGCTCCAACTCGTGGAGCCGGTTCCTCTCCCGCTCTCGGGCGTCTTCGTGGGGGCTCGTGCCGGGATTGACGGGTCTCTCCCCCGCTGGGGTCGTGTCGGTCTCCGGGCGTCCACTCGGTCCCAGGTATTCTTCATTCCGGGGTGGTGTATCATCGGTGTCCACCCATGCTTGTAGGGCTGATTTAAAGTCTTCCTTGGTGCTTAGCCCAGTGGTAGCGATGCCCAGGTCTTTGCAGAATTGTTTTAATTCTTTGTGACTGTAATCTTCCATTTTTTCTTTCTGGAATTCCGTAGTCGGTCTTGTCTCTTGCGTAGTCATGGTCGTAGTGTGTTTTTCTCTGTAGTGAGTGAACCACCCTCCGTACGATCTGCGTCGGCTCGGATCCCGTCGCTTGCCACCAATGTTAGAAAGGCGGTCCTGGGGGAGGCAGAAGAGGTCTGACTGACCACCCCTAGGTCCACCCGTCCGTCGAGAAGTAGCCGAGCGTTATCGAGAGGCCTCCTGGGTGAGGGTCCTCTCCTAGGATCGTACAGCAGGGTGATCACAACACTACAAACGGACACCACACAAGAGGTTAAGTTCTTAGGCTTTATCAAGAATAAAGGTTGCTGGGTCTCAGTGGTATATACAGGCAGATCGAGGGATCTGTAGCGTCTCGTAAAAGGGACAGGGTAGCGGGACAGTCTCGGTACGGATGCAGGAAGGGATACCCTGCGCACAGCTCTCAATCCTCGAGCCAGGCGTTCCGAGAGGTCGAGCCGCGGCAGCGCCCGCAGGACTCGACAGGTGGTCTTAACGGAGAGGAGGCCGCGGCAGCGCCAGCAGGCTCTCAAGATGGTTCAGCCGCGGCAGCGCCAGCAGGCTCTCAAGATAGTTCAGCCGCGGCAGCACCAGCAGGCTCTCAAGATGGTTCAGCCGCGGCAGCGCCAGCAGGCTCTCAAGATGGTTCAGCCGCGGCAGCGCCAGCAGGCTCTCAAGAGGGTTCAGCCGCGGCAGCGCCAGCAGGCTCTTAAGATGGTACAGCAAAGGTGGGCCGCGGCAGCGCCAGCAGGCTCTTAGGGTCTCTTCAGGTTACCGGCAATGAGTTCTTCTGGTGTCGGCCGTGACAGCGTCAGCAGGGCTTCCAGTCCAGGATACAACTGACGTCCTACTCCGGGGCTGGCCCAGATATAGGACTGGAGTACTTTGATGTCCGGACCCTCGCGCCTGGGGGTCAGAGGAGCCGGGATGATGGTGTCCAGACACCCAGCAGGGGGGTGGAGCCAGCGCCCAGGGAGGCCGGAGGGTGATCGATACTAGGCGTCCGGGGACAGCTGGAGGGCCATCGAAACTCCCTTTTCTCTGGGATCTGTCGAGTGGCCACTCGACCACCTGGGTGGATCTTGGTGCCTTGATGTCTGGGCTTCGCTGGGGCCTGGGCCGGGGCCGAGGCCACGTGGTCGTGACGTGGTGGGCCCAAGATGGCGTCGGGCACGGCCTCGTGCTTAGGTCGTGAGGGGCCCATGATGGAGCCAGGTCGGTAGTGGGGGTCCGGGATGGTGGCCGGACCCGCGGTGTTGGGGCGTGCAGTGTCGGGCAAAAGGGCTGCCCGATGCTGGGTGGAGGGCCGATGTCGTCCTGGGCCCGCCATGCGGGAGGGGTAGGACCACGCCATGAGGCCGGGTCCAACAATGCATATATGAAAAACCCCTCCATGTATGCATTGTAAACTGTGAAATGCCTAGAGCCATGAACTTAACTATAATGGGATATTTAACTGGTAAAGCTGAATGTATTTTTCTATATCCATTGTTGTTGCCTTCTTCAGCATCCCCATTTAAGGGTGCTGATTTTTCCCGTAGTTCACCTTAATAGTGACGTCTTGTGTTGGGAATAGAAATCCCCCTCCCTTTATTGCCCAGATCCTCCCCTGGGTGTGTATCAGAAAGTAATCTGACTTGTGCTCACCTATAGCACTGAAATTTAGGCATAATACCGTGTGGGACTGGTAATGATGGCTTTATCTTTATGTAGGCATTATTGCAGCCTTTCTTTTTCTCTTTTTTTCCCAATAGCTGAGTTTAATAGTGACTTTTGTCCCATTAGGTGCAAGCAAATAATCCTGCTATTACCCAGATATTCCCCTGGGTGTGCATATGATACGTAGAAGGCTATGTGTGTGTATACACATCTGTTGCCCATGCACCTATTGGGCTGCAAACAAGCCCCCGCCACCCCCCCCGTGGTTACGGGGTCATTAGGTGATTCCTTGTAATGCTTATTGTACAGTAGGTTACTGTACAGAAATGATACTAATGGAACTGGTTTACTGTGTTTTTGTGGTTCGTTGAAAAAAGTCACCCTGTGCGTGCATTACTACCTGCTCCATGCACCTTTGTTCTGTCATTGCCTGCGCTTGATGTCATCCAGCTAAATATTTTACAGAGTGGTTGTAGCAACCGGTAAGTGTTTTAATTACTGGTATATTAGTGTGTTAGGTTTGCCCAGTGCTATACCTCGAGTAAGGTGGTGGTGATGCCTTGAGGGTTCACCCTCATTGGCAGTGTGGTAGACCTGTGTTCCATCATGGGTGGTTGGGAGACTGTCTACTAGTCTGCCCAATCGTGTCTGTAAATGTCCAGGCATGGCATGTTAATCAGTGGACTAGCAGTGGCAGGGCTAAAACTAGCAGGAGTACACGCTTATGGCCTGTGCCTGAGGAAACCATGGGAAGGAGCTCTCCTCAGACAGTTATACTATCTCAGGAGGCAGACACAAGCATTGCACCACACAGTCTGTCAACTTCCAGTAGTGTGACTGCTCCAGAGTGTGTGTGTGTGTGTGTGTATGTGACTGCTCCAGAGTGTGTGTGTGTGTTTGTGTGTGACTGCTCAAGTGTGTGTGTGTGTGTGACTGCTCCAGAGTGTGTGTGTGTCTGTGTATGTGACTGCTCCAGTGTGTGTGTGTATGACTGCTCCAGTGTGTGTGTATGTGAGTGCTCCAGAGTGTGTGTGTGTGACTGCTCCAGTGTGTGTGTGTGTGTGTGTATGTGACTGCTCCAGAGTGTGTGTGTGTGTGTGTGTGTGACTGCTCAAGTGTGTGTGTTTGTGTGTGACTGCTCAAGTGTGTGTGTGTGTGTGACTGCTCCAGAGTGTGTGTGTGACTGCCCCAATGTGTGTGTGTGTATGTGACTGCTCCAGAGTGTGTGTGTATGTGTGACTGCTCCAGAGTGTGTGTGTGACTGCTCCAGTGTGTGTGTATGTGACTACTCCAGTGTGTGTGTGTGTATGTGACTGCTCCAGTGTGTGTGTATGTGACTGCTCCAGTGTGTGTGTGTATGACTGCTCCAGTGTGTGTGTGTATGACTGCTCCAGTGTGTGTGTGTATGACTGCTCCAGTGTGTGTGTGTGTATGACTGCTCCAGTGTGTGTGTGTGTGTGTGTGTGTATGTGACTGCTCCAGTGTGTGTGTATGTGACTGCTCTAGTGTGTGTGTGTATGACTGCTCCAGTGTGTGTGTGTGTGTATGACTGCTCCAGTGTGTGTGTGTATGACTGCTCCAGTGTGTGTGTGTGTGTGTGTGTGTGTATGTGACTGCTCCAGTGTGTGTGTGTCTGTGACTGCTCCAGTGTGTGTGTGTGTGTGTGACTGCTCCAGTGTGTGTGTGTGTGACTGCTCCAGTGTGTGTGTGTGTGTGTGTGTATGTGACTGCTCCAGTGTGTGTGTGTGTATGTGACTGCTCCAGAGTGTGTGTGTGTGTGTGTGTGTGTGACTGCTCCAGAGTGTGTGTGTGACTGCTCCAGTGTGTGTGTGTATGTGACTGCTCCAGTGTGTGTGTGTATGTGACTGCTCCAGTGTGTGTGTATGTGACTGCTCCAGTGTGTGTGTGTATGACTGCTCCAGTGTGTGTGTGTATGACTGCTCCAGTGTGTGTGTGTATGACTGCTCCAGTGTGTGTGTGTATGACTGCTCCAGTGTGTGTGTGTGTGTGTGTGTGTGTGTGTGTGTGTATGTGACTGCTCCAGTGTGTCTGTGTGTATGTGACTGCTCCAGTGTGTGTGTGTGTGTGTGTGACTGCTCCAGTGTGTGTGTGTGTGACTGCTCCAGTGTGTGTGTGTGTGTGTGACTGCTCCAGTGTGTGCGTGTGTGTGTGTGACTGCTCCAGTGTGTGTATGTGTGTGTGTATGTGACTGCTCCAGAGTGTGTGTGTGTGACTGCTCCAGTGTGTGTATGTGTGTGTGTATGTGACTGCTCCAGAGTGTGTGTGTGTGTGACTGCTCCAGTGTGTGTATGTGTGTGTGTATGTGACTGCTCCAGAGTGTGTGCATGTGTGACTGCTCTAGTGTGTGTGTGTATGTGACTGCTCTAGTGTGTGTGTGTATGTGACTGCTCCAGAGTGTGTGCGTGACTGCTCCAGTGTGTGTATGTGTGTGTATGTGACTGCTCCAGAGTGTGTGTCTGTGTGTGACTGCTCCAGTGTGTGTATGTGTGTGTGTATGTGACTGCTCCAGAGTGTGTGCGTGTGTGACTGCTCCAATGTGTGTGTATGTGACTGCTCCAGAGTGTGTGCGTGTGTGACTGCTCCAGTGTGTGTCCATGTGACTGCTCCAGAGTGTGTGCGTTTGTGACTGCTCCAGTGTGTGTGTCCATGTGACTGCTCCAGGGTGTGTGTGTATGTGACTGCTCCAGGGTGTGTGTGTATGTGACTGCTCCAGAGTGTGTGTGTGTGTGTGTGTATGTGACTGCTCCAGAGTGTGTGTGTGTGTGACTGCTCCAGTGGGTGTGTGTATGTGACTGCACTGGGTGTGTGGGTGTGTGTGTGGGGCTCTGGGTGTGTGTGTGTGTGTGGGGCTCTGGGTGTATGTGTGTGTGGGGGGGGACTCTGGGTGGGTGAGTGTGTGGGGCCCTGGGTGTGTGGGGCTGGCTCTGGGTGTGTGTGGCTGGCTCTGGGTGTGTGTGTGTGTGGCTCTGTGTGTGTGTGTGTGTGTGTGTGTGTGTGGTAGCAATTGCTGTCTGCTGAGCTCGTCCGTAGGGTACAATAGGTCTCACATTTGCGAGAGATTAAGCTATTGGCAATGTAAATGGCAATGCCATTTATTTATCTGTTTTCAAAATCAACACATAAATACAAATTTTGTCATTTACAATGCCAATAGCTCTAACTTTTCCAGAGGCGAAACCGTTGCATTGTAAATGATTGTTGCTTTTTGCTTCACTGGTTTTCGACTACTGAGGCTGTGGGCCTGCTAATCAGACCCCCAGCCTGCTGTTCTCTCTCTAAATTATTGATACATGTGCTATAGGTACATACCACAATTGGAAATGGACTCCTTGTCAGCCCCTGTACCATGCACTATAGGTGCTCAGGGCATAGGTGCCACCAAGGCCTACCAGGGGCTGCAGCATATCTTTTGCCACCCCTGGCTGGTTCTTAAATTGACACAACTGGCTGATCACTCAGCTGGGGCAAGGTGGTGTAATCACCCCTTGCTTAGATATAGTATACCTATATCTAAACCTATATCTGGACACATATAAACCTGTGAGTCACTCCTATGGAAGGCCTTATCAATTTTGGAGGCAGAGTGCGTGGTTTAATGTGAGATGGAGCTCTAGCATGAGCTGAGCCTGTCTGCAGCTGTCGGGAACAAATCCCTAAGCTGTTTCAGGATAATGCCATACCATATACTATTAAGTGCATTATAATCCTCGCGGTTATATAGCAACTTTGGTTTGGCTTTATCAAAACATGTCGTGTAAGGTGTCATACGATTTGGAATACTATCCCCTCGCCAGTTCTGGCGACGGGGATAGCATTCCACCCCTCTAGAGGGGTAAGACATGTTACTTTACTGAAATACGGTTAATTTCTAAAAGAGCCTCAGATCCAGAAAATGAATGCTTCTGCCACAGACACAAGTCTGACCCCCTGTAGCTGACCGAAACTCAGCCAAGGGGGCCTGGACAAAGGGTTTCCTGTCGCAGGGAGGTGTCACACCACCCCAGACAGGAGTTAGTGGATTGTAGCAGGGAGGTTTGAAAGAAACCAGACACTGCATGGGGAGCACAAGGCTGCCCCTTGCATAATCCGGTCAAACCGGTTCTGGGGCACACCAGCCCCAGTCCCAGCGTGGCCTGGATCAAAGGAAAGGGGTGTATCCACCCCCTTCCTGGGTCCCACCCATAGGAGGGGACCTAGCAGGTAATCCAGCCCCCCAGATTCGAATAAGAGTGGGAGCAGTGCCAATGCACTCCAGATTATCCTGATGAAACATAAGAAATGAAACTCTGGACCCTTCGACATCCTACTCAACGTAGAAGACTGAAGAATCTCCCTTGTGGTCAAGGAGTGACCACCCTGTGCAAACAGGCAACATCCAGCACCTCGACGTCTGCTTTGTTGCAGTTCCTGCCGGAACTCGAGTGACAGAGATCGACGAGATCAAGCTTGCCTTCCTTCTAACAGCCCGATCCACAGTCCCTGCAGAGCTGAGACCCGTGGAGGCGACCAGAAGCGTGAGGCACGCCATCTTGGAAAGACCACAAGACGCTGACCGTGCAGCCCACGAGTGACCCTCGGAGCTGTACACCGGGGTTTGAGAAGCCCCAACCCTGAGACACTCTTGCACCGAAGTTCAGCTCTCCACACTCGATGAGTGCTGCGTGGGGCCCTTCTGCATCTTTTGGCTCAACGCGTTGGCCAGTCCCTTGCCAGCTGGCTTGTGGCCCCTGTGCCGACGAAAACCGAAATACAACTTGTGATTCTGGTTGCTCCAGATTTGCACCCACTCCCCTAAAAAGGAGTACCCACTATGAACCCTCCTGGTCCGAGTGAGAAGCAATCTCCCGGTTCCGCGTGGATTGCTTTTACCAAGTGTTGTTTGCTTGAATCTTGAAGCCGACAGTGCCGAGGGCGAGAGCCTTTGTGGGACAGATCATGACCCGCTCCTGGACTTCGTAGATGCCCCAGAGCCCACGTGACAGCGGAGAGAAGCTCCTCGACAACCACCTGATTGCGCCCGACATTGCCTGGTTCCTTCCTGGTTCCACCCTGGTCACTGCTGAGTGACCCAGACTCTGTCCCCTCTGCTTTCAGGTACTTTTCGACTTCGATCCACCCTTGGATCTCACCGGACACTTCTCCTTCACAGCGCCTGCAGCTTCTTCAGTTTCAAGCACCAAGAACCAGCGTGACGAAACCCGACACTACTTCGACCCTGTTCACCCGCTTCCTGTGGGTGAGTTAACATTGCAACGCCGGTGTTCCCACACTGGTACACACCTCTAGGGTCTGTGTCTTAAGTTTTGTCTTTCTAGGTTCAGCGGAAGTGTCCTAAAACTCTATTTGTGTAACTTTTACGCACCATTGACTTGCATTGGTGCATGCGTGTGCTTTCCACACTGCACCTGAATCCCGCGGGCTTTTCCCGACTTCAGCATTGCTTGTCCCGACTGCTCCCAGCGATTCCCTAGGCCCTAGGCCTAACCACTGTTCGATTGGTATCTCTTATACCACTTTCTTAGTATATGGTCTGAGTGGCCCCTCGCCCTCATCCATAATTGTGCAACTTTGTATGTTATACTGTACTTTTGATTTAACGCTTGTGCCCCTTTGTTCATAAAGAATACTGGGGATTATTTTAAGTAATAAATACATATATTCTTATAATATATACTTGTGAGGTGTCCTTTCATTTGGTATTACAGGACTGTGATTGGTAAAACAGCTCGCTTAACACGACCTCTTGAGTTAAGCCTTTAAGGCTGCTTAGTCTATGCTACCATTAAGATAGCTTGTCTACAAGGTTGACTTACAACCAGACACCATAAGGGAAAGCTTGGACTGATACAAGGTGGTTCCAGAATTGGAAACATCATATATCAGGCCAACTTCTCACAGGAGGCTCAGAAACATCAAGAAGAGGTGGCAGGACATCCGGTGCTGGACCCGCCGCATCGCCAGGGTACAGCTGAAGCTGGAAGCTCCACGCCGGCATGGCGGCACTCGCCACCTCACCCCCCACATGCTCCGGGTCCTGGTAGTGGTGTTCCCAGACCTCCATAGGCAGTTGCAGGGGAGACAGCAGCAAGAAGGGGGTAGGTACATGTCTGTTTGTTGTCATGTGTGTCACATGCTACGGGCATGCCTCAGAGGCATGCTAACACTCCCACAGTTGGAGTGGGGTTGTCAGACAGGCACTTAATGCATTGGCATGAAAATGGCCAAGTTTCATCAGATGCTTGTTTACATGCCTTGCCCTACTCAACATTTGCCCAGCGCTTTGACAACACATTTTCTTTCACAGGTACTCCTAAGGTGCAATGTGTTAGTATGCATATCCGGTAGCACATCATCATGTTGGAGGGAGATCTGTGACACCTGTTGGTACCTTACATGTAGCACCACATGTCCACTGTGTCTGCCCTTCTTCATATTTTGGCACTGATCAGGAGTGTCAACATGTGTTTTCTGCACGAGTCAGCCTCAATGGCCTTTGTCCATGGTGTACTTTCTAATTGTCATGTGTTTGCTACAGGTGCACATTGTACATGTAATCTAATTTTGGCATGTGCATACTCACACTGTGCAGTGTGTGTGTGCATATACTCAAAATAAGTAGCATGTTGTTAGAAAATTCTTATTGATGGTCAGCCACAGAATGTGACTTTGGGTGTAGTCAGCTGTAATGCCAGTGTGAGGTCATGGTACTTTTGGTCCAGGTCCCAGGATGGCATCACATGGCAGTTCATGAAGGATTTTTCCCATGTGGCACAGGGTCAGAGCAATTCAAACATGACCAGGTCTGGTTTTGTGTGGCAGGGTGGGCAAATGAACAGTGATTCCTCATCAGCTATCCGGTTGTCGCCAGTGCCTCATCAATGTGTGTCTCATACTAGTTGTTGCCTTGCCTGTTACTTCTATCCTACTATACATTGAACTTAGTTTCTCTTCAAATTGCCCAAGACTAGGCTTAGCATTGTGCAGAGTTCAGTGGCTTGTGACTCATGAGGCATGCCATGTTTATAGATGTGGCCAAATGATTTGTAGCTGATATGTCAGATGTGTACAGGTGACTGATATGTTTTTCTTATTCTCCTTGCCAACAGCATCATCACCACAATCTGGAGGAGACACAGGGCCGGACCAGGCAGAGGGACTCAGCGACAGTGCCACCTGCTTTGAGGAGTCAGAGGGAGGCAATGGCATCGAGGGTCAGGAGAGTCTGCAGGCCGGACCCCATGTGACCGACACATCCTACCATGCGGACGGCTCGGAATCAGACTCTCAGGAGGAGGGGGAATATGCAGCAATGGTCTCTTCATCTTTGGCTGGCCTCTCCTTCTTCAGTACCATCTCCACCCTCCCAGTTGTTAGGGTCCCTAGGGTCCGTGCTAGCCCCGTGTCTCCTTTGTTCCCAGCACCGCAGCACCTGCCCCTGTGTCCCCTGCTGCCCTCAGTGCTGAGTCTGTGGACCTACTCCGGCAGATTGTAGTAGGTCAGACATCCATGTTGACTGTCCTCCATGGACATACACAACTCGTTACACAGTTGTTGTCGTTAATGGAGGGCATGTCATCTGCCATGTTTGATCTACGTCGGAGTGTGGCTGCCATAGAGTCAACACTGACGGCAGCTCTGTACACCCAGCAGCATCTGCCCCCCCATCCTCCAGACCCATCCACCTCAGCCTCTCCCATACCTACCCAACATACACGCAGGCGCCACAGGTCAGACACAACAACAGACACACCCAGCACACCCACACGGCAGAAAAAGCACAAATCTCCACGCACCCAATCTCAAGGGGATGTAGGCACACCCACAGGGAGAGGGGACACACCTCACACACGCATCCACAGACCCAGGACAACAAACTCACAGCCCTCTACCTCCACCCCCAATGTGTCCCCGGGTTCAGGTGGTAGTTTTTCCGAACTGGCTGAAGTGTGCAGCCAAGTTTATCTTGCAACTTTCTGCGATGCACCGGCCAGTGTGGATGAATCCACAACACCTGCACCCACTACACCTGTCCTTCCCTCTCCTGTCCATGCGGTGCCGGAGGATTCCACAGATGATGCCCCCAAAGTTTCCACTGCGAATTGAACTCCATGTGCAGGCAAGTTTGAGTGTGACAATATCCATGAAGGCACAAACTGTTTTTCTGACTTGTTTGGACTGGCCATTGGCCTTCTGTGAGCAAGGACTCTTATTTGCGTTTTAAATTTTGAACCAGCTGAATAAAGCTATTTATTTCAGTTTCTGTACTTTAGTTTGTCTGATAATGTCTCTGACTGCTGTGTGCCTGGGAGCTGGTGTGATGTTCAAATTTGGGTATAGTAACATGTGTCTATTTCCTGATGGTAATGAGGTTAACAATGGTATGTTTTTGCTTTAACTGCTGGGCGCTGCTGGGCACTGCTGGGGGTCTTAGCCACACACACCCTATGCTACTGGGCACTGCTGGGCACTGCTGTGGGTCTTAGCCACACACACACTGTAATGCTGGGCACTGCTGGGGGTTTTAGCCACACACACACTGTAATGCTGGGCACTGCTGGGGGTCTTAGCCACACACACACTCTAATGCTGGGCACTGCTGGGCACTGCTGGGGGTCTTAGCCACACACACCCTATGCTGCTGGGCACTGCTGGGGTCTTAGCCACACACACACTCTTATGCTGGGCACTGCTGGGCACTGCTGGGCACTGCTGGGGGTCTTAGCCACACACACACTCTAATGCTGGGCACTGCTGGGCACTGCTGGGGGTCTTAGCCACACACCCTATGCTGCTGGGCACTGCTGGGGGTCTTAGCCACACACACACTGTAATGCTGGGCACTGCTGGGGGTTTAGCCACACACACACACTTATGCTGGGCACTGCTGGGGGTCTTAGCCACACACACACTGTAATGCTGGGCACTGCTGGGCACTGCTGGGGGTCTTAGCTACACACACAGTAATGCTGGGCACTGCTGGGCACTGCTGGGGGGCTTAGCCACACACACACTCTAATGCTGGGCACTGCTGGGCACTGCTGGAGGTTTTAGCCACACACACACTCTTATGCTGGGCACTGCTGGGGGTCTTAGCCACACACACCCTATGCTGCTGGGCACTGCTCTGGGTCTTAGCCACACACACACTGTAATGCTGGGCACTGCTGGGGGTCTTAGCCACACACACACTCTAATGCTGGGCACTGCTGGGCACTGCTGGGGGTCTTAGCCACACACACCCTATGCTGCTGGGCACTGCTGGGCACTGCTGGGGGTCTTAGCCACACACTCACTGTAATGCTGGGCACTGCTGGGCACTGCTGGGGGTCTTAGCCATACACACACTCTAATGCTGGGCACTGCTGGGGGTTTCAGCCACACACACACTCTTATGCTGGGCACTGCTGGGCACTGCTGGGGGACTTAGCCACACACACACTGTAATGCTGGGCACTGCTGGGGGTCTTAGCCACACACACACTGCAATGCTGGGCACTGCTAGGCACTGCTGGGGGTTTTAGCCACACACACACTCTTATGCTGGGCACTGCTGGGGGTCTTAGCCACACACACCCTATGCTGCTGGGCACTGCTGGGCACTGCTGGGGGTCTTAGCCACACACACACTGTAATGCTGGGCACTGCTGGGGGTCTTAGCCACACACACACTCTAATGCTGGGCACTGCTTGGCACTGCTGGAGGTTTTAGCCACACACACACTCTTATGCTGGGCACTGCTGGGGGTCTTAGCCACACACACCGTATGCTGCTGGGCACTGCTGGGCACTGCTGGGGGTTTTAGCCACACACACACTCTTATGCTGGGCACTGCTGGGGGTCTTAGCCACACACACCCTATGCTGCTATGCACTGCTGGGTGTGTTTTCTACACACCTCTTACACTTACACTGACATAGCAGACGTATGTCCCACACGTCTCACTGTTATACAGGTGATATGCGGTAGCGTACCGTACCCCGAGGTCGATGACGTAGGTGCTGCACGTCTCAGTATTACACTGGTGATGTGCGGTAGCGTACCATACCCCGAGGTCGATGACGTAGGTGCGGCACGTCTCAGTTTTACACTGGTGATGTGCGGTAGCGTACCGTACCCCGAGGTCGATGATGTAGGTGCGGCACGTCTCTGAATTACACTGGTGATGTGCGGTAGCGTACCGTACCCCGAGGTCGATGACGTAGGTGCGGCACGTCTCTGTATTACACTGGTGATGTGCGGTAGCGTACCGTACCCCGAGGTCGATGACGTAGGTGCGGCACGTCTCACTATTACACAGGTGATATGTGGTAGCGTGTGGCGCAACGTACCCAGACATTACAGTCGTGCAATGGAGATGTGCGCGTGTGGCACCACGTACAGGTATGTTGGACTTCGTTGTACTCACCGTCTGCCCCGTCGTCGGTTCCTATGTACAAGGTGGTGGCCGTACAGGATTGGGATGACACGGACGATGGCGTTCATGTCTTGTTTGTCGCGTACCGGGGTGCGGTTCGTGCCGGACTCTGGTTTTACGGTAGTTTTGAGCTCTCGTAGCAAAAGAGCCGTATTGAGTGTGTTCAACACGGATCGTACTTCCTGGTTCGGAAGACGCGGTCTATTTACGTTCGGACGTAGCGTGGAGTGTCAGCCGACTGCAAATCGTATGGACTTTCGATTTGTACGGCGTTTTTTACGAGGCGTACGGAGTGACGCCTTTGGTTGGGATCGTACTTGCTGATTCGTACGGGGACGCTTACGGGTACGAATCGTACGGGGAAAAACGCTCCAACTGCAATTCAGAGCGCTTTTTACCGGATCGGAATCGACCCCTATATATCCCTATGGCTGGAAAAGTCTGACCGATGTAACAGTTTGTTACTTTTCTATATTGCCCATTGGGGCAAAAAATACAGCTGAAAACATTCTCATTTGTTTCTATTCTTGTCTTATTATTTTCTTTAATTGCTTATTTAAACAATTAGTTTGTTTAGAAAATTATTGAGTGATCTAAACCAATTACCTATTGCTGAATTCAGAATTGTTTCTACATTTCAGAAATGCACTGCTTTTCTGGGTTCACTCAGAGTCGAGCCCCTGGTACGATGGCGCCCTTCGGGCCTTAAAGGGTGCCTGTAGACGGGCTGAGAGGGCCTGGAGGAAGACCTATGGGGCTGACCTAAAAGCCGCATACTCCAGGTCTGTCAAGCTCTACCATCGAGCTATTTGCCGAGCCCGTGCGGCTTTCTATGCCGCTGAATTCCGGAACAGTTCTAATCCGTCGAAAGCCATCTTTAAGGCCGTTAAAGATCTTACGACGAAGCGGATCACCTCTACGACCGAAAGCTCTCTTTCCCACTGTGAATCCCTTGCATCCTACTTTTTAGGGAAGGTGCAAGCTATTTATCGGACATTCCCTGTTACAGGGCACAGTGAGGAAAGTACCAATGGGGCTCACCATCAGACTACTCTGCTTGTTTTCCCCCCCCTCACCTCGGACGGCTTTGACAAACTTGCATTGCAAGTTAAATCCGGATCTCCATCCGATCCGGTAAGGCCTGCTCTCTTTCGGGATCAGGCTTTTATGGGGCGTTCAGCTATATGCTCCCTTGTCAATCTGTCCTTGGAAACGGGAGTAGTTCCAGCCAAGTGGAAACAAGCCGTGGTGTCCCCAATTATTAAAAAGCCCACTCTGGACCCATCCAAGCCTGAAAGTTACCGCCCCATCTCGTTGCTACCCTGGCCAGCCAAGATTACTGAGGCCCACGTCAATCTGGCCCTGTCTGAGCATTTGGTACGAACCAATGCCCTCGATCCCACACAAAACGGATTCCGTGCTGGGCACAGTACGGAAACCGCGTTACTTGTGATGGTGGAACATCTCCGGGCAAGGTTGGATGCTGGTCAAACGGCGGCGCTTATCTTGTTAGACCTTAGCGCCGCCTTTGACACGGTGGACCACAGCATCCTCCTGCACCGGCTCGAGGAGACTGGTATTGGTGGTCAGGTGCTGCAATGGTTCCGCTCCTTTTTAGACGACCGCTCCTTCTGTGTTGCCATCCCTCCCTTCAAGTCCAACTACCAACCGCTGGCCATGGGGGTTCCGCAAGGGTCCTCGCTGAGTCCCACGTTGTTCAATCTCTACGTGAGACCGCTGGCTGATGTCGCTAGGCAGTGGGGCCTAACCTTGGTCTCATATGCCGACGACACACAGCTGGCGGTTACTCTCAGCGGGGACGTGGAAACTGCGGCCCCCAGGTTTCAGTCTGGACTGAAGGCGGTGGCTAGTTGGCTGACAGGCAACTGCCTTCAGCTTAATGCCACAAAGACGGAGGTGATGGTCGTCGGTAAGGGAGTGGAGCTGTGGGGCGACCAATGGTGGCCTTCAGAGCTGGGACCCACTCCGATTCCGGTGTCGGAGGTGAAAAATCTCGGGGTATGGTTGGATGCCGGCCTCTCTTTTGTAGGGCACACACAAAAGACTGCGGCCTGTTGTTTTGGACTTCTAAGAGGCTTGAGACCAGTACTCAAGTTCTTTGATGCCCCAACCAGGCAACTGGTGATCCAGGCTACTGTCATCTCTCGCCTGGATTATGCCAGTTCTCTCCTGGCTGGGGCTAACCAGGCCGAACTAACCCGTTTGCAACGGGTTCAGAATGCCGCGGCGAGAGCGATTGTTGGCCTGCCCAGATTCAGTTCTGTGGCAGGTGTCCTTCGCTCTTTACATTGGCTTCCGGTTAGGAAGCGCATTCTTTTTAAGATCTTATGTCTTGCTTTTAAGATTCTGAGAGGTATCGGCCCGGAAATTCTGTCGAGCTGCCTTTCCTTTTATGTCCCCACCCGCAGTCTCCGTTCCCAGGGTCTGGCTCTTGCAGTGGTCCCCAGATTTAGGCTCAGTCGTATGGGAGGCCGTTCATTTAGGGTCATGGCTGCATCAGCATGGAACTCCCTCCCCGTTGAAATCCGTCTGATGGAGGACCTTTTGACCTTCCGGAGGGCGATAAAAACTTTCCTGTTTTAGCTGTTCTGATTTTATTTTTTGTTGTGTTATGTTCTGCCTTGTCTTTGCGCCGGGACGCTCCTTGGCTGGAGTATCTGTGCGCATAATAAATCACCCTAACATAACATAACATAACTCACAGGTTTCTCACCTCTTTCTCCTACAAAACTGCAAGTAGGTCGAAAACCCAAAATAAATATTGACTACGACTTAGAATATTGCCTAAAGTGTGGTAAAAATGACAGCTGTACATGTTTCTGAAATTTTGGAAGAGGTCAATCTTAACAAAGCTAACCATTTGTTGATGCCATTCTTAAGTATTAATGCACACATTTTTCCTATTTTTTTAAGAAAAATTATGGCTACAATTTGGCAAATTTCTTGTTTTCCTGTGGGGGAACTGTCAAGTAATGGAAACTTTAAAAATCCCCACCATGTGGGAAAAATGACAGAAGTTTGGCCTAGATATCTTTTGTGATAAAAAGTCATGAATACTTATGTACAAACTGCCACAAATGTCAAAAAATGATTTAGCATTAGAGTGGATCAGGGTGGGAGGAAACCTCCGGACTTAAGGAGTTAAGATCCCTTTTTCCTTTGCTAGAAGATAATGAAAGAATTGCAGGGGCAGGTGTGATGTGGTCATGGTTTTTCAAATGAAACAGTAGGAGGAATGTTTACTTTTGAACTCTCTGGAGTTTGCTGAGAGTTACATGGGGGGGCTGTGAATAATTTTGTCTATAACCTATTGTGGTAATTCAAGCAGGACACACCATTGCAAGGATTAAAGAGGGTTTCTGAGAGCAGTGAAGCAACAGTAGAACTTCTTTTGGGAGATGAAAATTGTGAAATTATGTTTTGAAGACAGTACTTATTTGGGTGACAGAATAGTTCAAAGAATGCCCCAAAGTTGTGAGCTTTATTCACATATAATGGAGGAGAGCACTCAGGTCACATGAGGACAATGATTTAAGGTTGACAGGGCAATGTGAGTATAGTTTCAGTTTTGTCCTTGTTGAGCCTGAACCAGTTATTTTGCATCCAGAGGTGTATTCATGAGATGCAATGAGGCATGTTATGAAAGGTGCTAATTATTAAGCATGAGGTAGAAATGTTAACTGTCAGCATACATGTGATGATCTATCTTGTATGAAATGGCAGCAATGAGGATGGGCTTGTAAACTTTGAATAGTGTTAGTGACAAGGGAGAACCCTGGATGATGCCAAAACTGATGCTCACTATACTAAAGGGGAATGGACCCCATCTGACTCGATGGAAGCAGATTTGCAACAAAGCTGAAAAATATGTGAGCACTGTTTAAGCCAGCATGGTTATTCCCAATTTTTTTGGCTTCTTCCTCCTATTTTTCCTAACCTGTTTTTGTTGGGTTTAGGGTTCTGGGCACGTTACCACTGCTGATCAGTGCTAAAGTGCATATGCTCTCTGTGTAAATTGTTACTAAGCTTGGTTATCCATGATTGGCATATTTGATTTACTGGTAAGTCCCTAGTAAAGTGCATTGAGTCTGAAAAGGCCTGTAAATCAAATGCTACTATTGGGCCTGCAGCACTGATAGTGCCACCCACCTATCTAGCCCAGTAAATGTATCACAGACTTGTCACTGCAGTGACTGTATGCCGTCTTACACTGCCATGTCGACCTGGAAAGTGTCACCCACTTGCCAGGCTCTAACCTTCCCTTTTCTCACATATAAGACACCCCTAGGGGAGGACACGTACTGCTGTGTGTGAACTGTAGTGGAGAAGTGTGGCTCAATGGTTAGAGTGGCAGACCCTGATGCAGAGGTCTGGCCCGGGACCAGGGTTCAATTCCTGCCTCAGCTGGTCTTGGCGGAGCTTGGGCTCATAATTCCTCAGACCTGATTTCTCGCCTCGGTGCCTACTCTAAGCATGGGTCCCACGCTGCAACTCTGGGCAATAGCTTGCTTAGTCTCCACAATGGCCCCCTACAGCGCTAGGGATGCCTGGTTGCACCCTGGTGATGCCCAGGAGTGGATGGACATTTCATGGAGAAAAACCAGGAAGGGTTCCCTAGCGGTATGAGTACAGCGCCAGGACACTCAGGGGTATCAGTGCGCTTTACAAGTACGTCTACATTTACATTTAAATTTATAACTGTCCTGATCGTGAAATACTGCCAATTTAATTTTCCCACAGGTTAACATGGGAGTTACTTTGTAACATCTTACAAAGTGTAACATTCCATTGGGACAAGATGGAGAAAATGAGTTTAGGCTCTCTGAACTCAGAATTTGATAACACATCTTTTAGGGAAGATTGTTTTTAAATTGTGTGTGTTCAAAAATGCCACTTTTAGAAAGTAGGCAAGTTCTTGTTTATCCATTCTGTATGTCTCTGCCTGTTTGTGGATTGACTGTCTGGTTTTGGAGTGACAGGAGCTGGGAATGTGCATTTACTGTAGACAGCCACTGGGGAATTGAGTTGTGTCTGGCCCTTCCTGGATGATTCAGAGCCCTTGCATAATGTTGTTTCCACCCCTTTGGTCATACTGCACCAGCGAGAAGAAAACTGGTTTGGACTGGGCCCAGAGACCCTGGCACAAAAAAAGAACCAAGACAAAATGGGATATAAGTATTTGACCTTAAACCCCAAAACCTTATATCACTTCTGTACCCAAGAGGAACCTTTTGCCAAGGAGAAGAGCTGAAGTGCTGTGAGGAGGAGTACTGCCCCTTTGCTGTGTGCTGTGTGGAATTGGCCTGCTGATGCTGCTTCTGCCAAGGAAAGGACAAAGACTGGAACTTTGCAAAGAAACCTGCTTGGAGAAGAATGTCCAAGGGCTTATGTGTGCTAACCTCCTGCTCTGAAGTCTCAGAGACACAAAGACTTCACCCCAGCTCCCCTGAACTCTACTGCTGAGAGTTCTGACCTGCCAGAGGGTTTCTGTTTCAGTTATGGGCTTCTGGGGTTGTTCCTGCTGTTGGGAGCTGGAAGAAGCAAGAAAAGCAATCTCTGATGCATCAGCGAAGTCACGATGACGCCGCGACCTGCACCGAGGCCACTGGCGCCATTTGTGAAGTGTACGATGCACCGTCCGGCCTGCACTACAGGTCTGACGCCCCTTGATGCCTGCCATCGCCTGTAGTTATTGGCATTTATGACCTCAGCACTTGCACTGACTCTGTCATCGCCAGCGCCTGCAACCTGTTATCGCAGCACAAATAACCGCCAAGGGTGACTCCACCAAACACGCCAAATTCACCTCGTCTCGCCTCACCGGAACCAAAGCCTAACCGCTGAGGCAACCGACTCTCAGAAATGACACCTTGCCTCCCCCATGGTAGCCAGGGAGCCGGTCTCGACCTTTGGCGCAGCCACCGCACCTCCACAAAGCCATGCATTTCCATAGACTTTGTTTTCCCAGGTACTGTTTGTATTGGGGTCCATGGTGACTCCGTGCCTGATGCCACACACTTCGCGGTCAGTGCAGTACTTTGGAGTTATTGCTGTAACAACGTCGTAATAGCCCTAGGTGGAGCTATTTGTTTTCTACAAGCTTTACTCTTGAAATAACTGTTTGAAGTGCTATTTGTATACATGTATGGTGGATTTTTTTCATTTTTGGTCTTGTTGAGTTTAGACAAAGATACTTTATTTTTCTAAACTGGTGGAGTGTCCATTTGTGGTGTTATCACTGTGTTACTGTGTGTTTTGAGTACACATAGTTTACACATTGTTTTTGAGATAAGCCTGTCTGCTACCAAGGGGGTAAGCAGGGGTTATCTAGAGTGTGTATCCCCCTTACCCAGACTAGAAGCAAGGGTCCCTACTTAGACAAAGGTGCATACCTCTGCCAGCTAGAGACCCCCAGTTCTAGCAATTGTGTTAAAGGGGAGTAAGAGACCGAACTGGATTAAAGTGCAAGGGTGGTGCTGGTCTCTTGAGATGAGTTCTTCTTCCCTGATATTTAGACAAATGGTCTCTTGTCCTAGTGGGGTTTAAAACCTGGTTAAAAGTTTATTAAATTTGAGGTTTGAGGTTCATGTCCAGACATAAGTCATCTTGTGCCACTCGATAATTATGTCCTACAAGGCAGAAATGTGTATGGTTGCTTTAATTCCTGTTCAAAGTTTAAGTGGTCTAGAAGTGTTGGCTGGACTCTCAATTTTGAGGTTAGACCAGGACTGATTTGTTCATGGTTGGTATCCTATCTGTATTTACATAACTCTGCCAAAAAGTAAATAAAACATTGCACCTAGAATCATTTTCCGTGGCTGAGACTGATTCAGGCAAGCCCACCCATCACCTTGTTGCTACTTAGACCAGTATCCCTAAGTAAGAGGGGCATAGCCGCATCTGCTTCACAAGCTCACTGTGTCATAGGAACTCAAATTGCACCACACTGGTAAGGCTTACCATCATTCAAAGTTGTTTATTTTGGTGTTGCTTATATTCCATTTTGGAGGATACATGTCCTTAACGGTCACTTTATATTGTTGATTTTGGGGTTGTTCCAGGATTCATTTACATTTGATATCACCTGTAATGGCACAATTGAGTGAAAAAATTGAAAAGGGCTGCGTTTTTTTAGTGCAATGTCGCAATCAGTTGTGCCTTTCTTTGAACTCTCTGCGCTCCCCGTTAGTGCTCTTTAGTGGGTGCAAGGCACTCGTTGAAAACTATATGCAGCCCCAAAATAACCAATAAATACATTCCTGAAGCAATTTTTTATTTAGTGTTAGTAAGAGAAAAGCACTGTAGGAGGCCAAAGAAAAGAGGTGGATTAGCTAGGAAGCATCCGAGGCTATTAAAGCTGCCAACAGGGAAACAAACACAGAACTAGCAACCAGGTGCACGATTCACAATGAAATTTAAAAAAAGATGGAAAGCCACTCGCTGCAGGTTCCACCTACTGTTTATATAGAAATTCAACTTTCAGGTGAGATCTAAAAATGCATGCAATTTGTACATTTCTATGTGAACTATTACTCTTGGATGAATACTACTGTGAATTGTCAGTATGGTGGTAATGTTCATTAGCACACTCCTCTTTTTTCACTACCTGGAAAATATTTTTCCTGGTGGGAAAAACAATTCGCTTAAAACAGTAAAAAAAATATAGGTGTGTTCTTTCTCATGTACAATATGTTCAGTGAATCAGAGCTTGGGTTCATACCTCTAACGACAAGAAAGATTCCAAAGTATTGGAGAAAGGTAAGCATGGCGTCCTCCGTAAAGAGAGAGGAGAATAAAAAAAGACAACCCAGTCAGGCCAAAATGGAATTGGGAATAAAAAAGATTAGGACAATGCCTTGATTTGATTTACTAGATGTGTGCCAGGTTGAATTCACCAGGTAGAGGTGAGGTGTTTATCTGGAACAAAGGGTCTTGTAAAAAGATTTGTCGTGGGGATGCACAGAAGTTACTGAAGCAGAGAGAATGACATGGTTGAAATTCTTGAAAACGTTAACAAGGTCTGGAAAAGTCAGGAGCGAAACAGATGGATCTGGATATTACAGCTAGATTCATGAAGTGATAAAATGTTAGCTTAGCGTACAAGCACATATAGAATGTTTAATGAGTGGTAACTCACTTTTGTTATTCATAGAGCATGGTTTTATACTAATGAACATATTTATGCAGATGTGATATTACCAAACTGAGGTACAATATTGCATGGTAGTAAATTGTCTCTCGGTGTTGAGAGTGACCAATTCTTGGCAGGAATGCCCTGGAAAGGGTGTGCTCACCCACAATATTGTTAGTATGAGGGAGTTCACAAGTTTTTTCTTGGCCCATTCTCACTATGGAAACATTCACAGATATACCTTTGAGAAGGGTGTGTGTAAACGTATCTTATGTGGGAACGGGAAGGAAATCGGGACTTCTCAGAGTTTTCAGGAATACTGCTGGCGGCCTGCTACTGTTACAGTTTAATCGCATACATCTATGAGAATTTCGTGCATGTACAATTCCATACAGACACCCAAGGGTAATCTTACAAGTGAAGGCCAAACAGGACCTAAGAATTCTGCCTTTTTTCAAAGGTAGGCAAACAGTAGATATAGAATTACAAGGCCTCCCAAGTGCAAACTGCGCCCTGTTATGCGGGCCCCGTTGCAGAGGGTTCGGAATGTATTACGTGTAGAATTTGCTCTGCTTCTTCTTTGCCCAGGTTGGAAGAGGTAATATCACTAACAGTGCATGTTAATCCATATTCTGGGGGGTTGCAAACAGTGTATGTATGTAATTTGCATGCTTGGTCTTTGCCGAGTTCAATCTGGTAAAACCTGGCCAGACAAACAAACACCCGGGAGAGGCACAGTTTAACACAGAGTCATGCACCCAGGACAGCCTGCTCCAAGTATTTGCACGTGAGCCACGATCAATGCCAGTGATAAAACGAGCAGTGTTGAGTGATGCAATATTTATATATCAGTGCGTCAAACGTGCATGTATCTGAACTACATTCATTCATTTACATCCATTGCATTGTTAAGTGCGTACAGGACACAACATTGTTTTACACACTGTAGATTCCTATGCACGTGCAACCACTCGAATCTACAGCAGGTGCGACCTCGGGTACATCCCCTGTCTTTCTTCAGCTTTTATCAACATGGTGCAATAAACTAAGAGATAAATAGGCAGCAATATCCACGTTTGAAATCACTGATATAAACATTGTTTTCCTACGATGTATTCCTGATCCAAACTAAATGGCATGTTGGAAAACCTTATCAGGCCTAATGGCCATGGTTAAAGACACTGCCTGTCATAACAAACAGAACAGCAGCAATAATCTCTCAGGGGCCTTTACGAGGCTGTCGAGTGCATAGCAAAGACACCCGACAGAACCCCGTCACGACCCGGAAGAAGCTGTTAACATAAACAGAGGGATAACAGGCAAAGAGCAGTGCAAAGCCTTTGTTTGTGCAAGTGCTAGCTGGGGACACCTGATACCCCATTGTATGCACGCTGTTTTCTCCGGTCTTTCGTGGTACCAATCTTGTCCCCCCTGAAACAATATTTTTCCTTCCAGGTACGTGTCAAAAAGTCTAAAAACCTCCCGCGCCGGGTCCGTTGGAAATGTGGTTTTCTGTGCAGCCTCGAATTTCGCCTTTTGTTGTAACCAAACAATCATATGACATTTGTTTGTGGTTTTTTGCCTCTCCGCAAACTACCGCTCATTAGGCAATTGTGGACACCCTGTTTTCCTGTTCCGGAGCCTATGACCTGGTTTGCTTTTTCAGGACAGATCCCCATTGTAGAAAGAACAACCCCATGTAGGTTTATAAATACCAGCCCTAAAAGAAGAAGAACGAAAAAACAGTTTTTTCAGAACAAACGGATTGGAGTATGTAATGTAGTCACCTTGTGTCTTGCCTGAATAATTAACAACTGTAGAAACAAACGAGAATCTCACTACACTGATGAGTGAGAATCACGCCTGGCTGTCCTCGCATCTTCGGGCCTGATTCACACTTTTGTGTAAGTATAGGTTTGTTCTGGAATTAACAAAACAGCTTTTTAATAGTAAGTTTACGAGTCTGGAGAATCCGCAGTCGGGGCGGAGGAATCCGCACATAAAAAGATACAACATGTCTACATGTCTTTTAAGTGCGGAGTTCAGCCCCCCACCTGCGGAGTCTCTGCACTTGTAAACTTACTATTAAAATGCTGATTTGTGAATTCCAAAATAAATGTAAACTGACATAAAGGCGTAAGTTTACCTTTGTGAATCAAGCCCTCTATTTCTGACCGCACCACCTCCTGAATCTACATGCCTACTGGTCTTTTAAGTGCGGAGTTCGGCCCCCCCACCTGTGGAATCTCTGCACTTGTAACTTGCTATTAAAATGCTGATTTGTGAATTTCAAAACAAATGTAAACTGACATAAAAGGGGTAAGTTTACCTTTGTGAATCAAGCCCTCTATTTCTGACCTCACCACCTCCTGAATATATATACAGGCAATGAAAAACTTTTCCTAAGTCACATTGTAGTGACTTATTAACATGAGTTACAAAATGTACAAATGCCTGAAAAAACTTCACATGAAAGAAAATATGCTTTCAAGGAAAAACCCCAAAAAACACTGACATTTGCCAGTTATGTTTAGTAAAGCAGTATAACTCTCCAATTCACCACTTTTGAACTAAACCTTGACATAGGAGATAACCTCACACATTGTATAACAGATAACTTCACTCAAAGTGTCACATATAACACCACCATTGATGTAACTGGCCCTTCTTACAAGCATACTGCATGCAGGCATGGGCCAATATCCATTCTCATGATCTCTAGCCAAGTGTTCTAAATAATGCATACTTGGGTATAGAAACAATCACTATGTACAGAAAATAGGGCATGATCTATTGGCATGTCCCTGGTACACTACATAGAGACATGGGCATGGAGGCTATGGTCAGTAGCCAAGCCCAATAAGTAAAGCCAAAACCCTGACCAAAGGACATGCCATGTTCCTGTTACTGAGGGGATCATAGGGCACACCATCATGTACGTCAGCCCTACTAGCATTCACTCATGCCCTGTGCCAACTACATATAGCATAATAGAGCCTATGAGGCATAGTCTGGAACCAATCCTCACACGTTGCATATATAGGGCACTGTCATCAGCACAGTCGGTGTTGGTGAATCATGTAGATTATCTATGCAGCACAGTAGAACATCTGGGTCTAGACAAAAAAGAGTTCAAAACAGAATAAACTAGCTGAGATGGAGTATTCCCTTTAAAGGATGATGTCCCTCACCTACCATAGGTGGCATGCTTCATCATTGGAAACCTCCTCACGCCCCTGATACCTAGTCACGGTGCAGGCTACAATCCCCTTGCTGAGAGGGAGGAGCACAGCGGATGTTTTTTGGAGGTATAATAAATACCCGCTAATGAGTTTGGGGTAGGGAGGTAAGCAGAGCGTACAAAGAAAAAGTGTGATAGTTAGAACTAGCTCCAGGGTACGTGAACACCTTTATTCATGCGTCTCTGGGTCAGGATTAAAAAAGAAAAGCGTTTCAGGAAGGATTAAGCCTGCTCGGGTGTGTCACCAGGGTAGGTCAACATGTTTCAGCCTATAACCCTTCAATGAGGTGTTGCTGCATTTATCAGGATCTATAGTGATAATGCTTGTGCTTGAAAGGTGTAAAACAATATATGTATAATGTGAATTAATGCAAAACCATCCAGTGGTCCTTTGGGAACCCAAGGGAGGGATCCACTGGTGGTCACCTACAAGAAAGTATATGTAAATGCCTATATACAAATGGATAGCTAGGTTATAATTTCAAATTTGGCTCGTGGTGGGAGAAAGCCGCCATGCCACCAAACACAATGGAGTGTAGCAAACCTATTCTTGACACCCATAAAGCAAAACTCATTACCACAGTTCAGTGCGATACACTACAAACAGGTAGGTACTTCATATATCAAGATAAGTTCATGTATAATGCAACTTAAAGTGAGTAGTAGTCTGGTGGTGTGCCTAGTCCTATGCCCCTTCATCTGAAAGAGAGAAAAGAGCTAACTCCGCTGGCATGTATGGAGGATATATGTTGAGTCTAGACTGTCGTTTGAGGAGTGTGTGGTATGTGGTATGAAGGGTTTGTTAGAGAAGAGTGAGGAGTAGAAAGGACAAATGGGGATGGATGATTGGAAAAAATGTTTTAAAATAAAAATATCAATTGATAAAAGTTCGACAGGTGGAATCTGTGATACATTTGTGATGAATGGCTAGTTTTTAAGTAGATTTTGGAAAAATATTTGCGATAATATGCAAACGATGTAATTCAAGTTGTAAAAAGTGAGTTCAGGAGAAAGTATGGTATAGAGATAAAAAACTGAAAAATTAATAAATGAAAAATATGAACTATGACAAATAAATTACAAGAGTGGGATCTGGGTCTTTTCTAGTAGGGTTCATTTGAGTGTGATATTATATGCAGGCTTGGAGGACCTTTCTTTTATTGTGTTTGCTCTTCTTCTATCCCCTCCCCGGTCCATAGCCTGAGATGGAACTTTGTAATTGTGATGGGACCCTTTTGTAGGTCATACCTAAGATATGTATTCATAAAGGTAAGGTAAAATAATTGTATATGTTAATAATGCTACAGCACTATTACTTCAGTTGTGAATTACATTGTGAATTAATTTAAATATAGTAAATTAAAAAATATATATTTTTCTGACCATTGTGACGTTTCTTCTGTCTTTCTCTCACTCTTTCTTTCCTTTTTGTGTGATTTTCTATTTATTGCTCTCTGTAAATCTGTGATCAGGAAAAAAAGAGATCATCCACAAAAATAAGTGCGGGTGGTCCCCACGGCAAACACTGGCTCAAATTAAGCACTGCTCACAGGACCCTAGTACCAAGAACTTTGAACTACAGAGAAATGGTTGTGCGCTTGTTCCAAAAACAACAGAACCCTAAATATGATGGCGTAGCCATATCCATTTATCCTGACTTTACTGCAGTGGTGCAAGCAATGAGGAGGGAAACTGCATTTTTCAAAGTGCCATGTGGCGCCCACATGCCCCTAGGGCATGTGTGTGCCTTACATGCGCACCTATTTGTTTTAGGGGCACCTCAGGGGGCCTTTGGCCCCCGGACACCCTTGCCTTTGCATTACTTAATTTGCAATGACCAATTAGGTAATCGCAAGTTAGTTAATGCAATATCATTCTCACCTATGGGCATTGAGGCCCATAGGAATCAATGGAGTCGCAAATGGTAATCGGAAAAAGAAAATGTTGACGCATATGCCCATTTGCTCTCAAAAATGTTAAGTCCCATGCTCCCGCTGATTGGCACTGTGTTGCCTCTGTATTGAGTGGGAGTCGAATAGTTGCTCCTAGTGCATGGCTTCATCTTCCTGGGATTAATAACACACAATTATTGGGTTGTACAATTTTTACGTGTAATGCGGTTGGACTTTTTGACCCAGAGACTTGTCACTTTCTTGCACAACATGAAATCTGTTGCATATGGGAAACCTGGTCTTTGCCCCTTCACCGTTGGAGAAATTTAAATTTCAGCAATAAAATTGGCCATGTTTGGTCAACTGAGGAACTTCTTTCTTGAATAAATCCTTTTCTTCAACTAAGAGTTGCTGGGATCCCGTTATTTGTTACACAGGCGACGAGTTGGAGGATCATACCCAGAGAGCAACAACGTCAGAGTATACCCTCACATCCAGTGCCTTGTGCGTTTATTCGATGTGTAGCACATGATGGGGGATCATTTTAAAGGTAAGCTCCACAAGTCGGAACAAGTAGGCTCTCAGTGTGATTCTGTTGAGAGACTGGCTCCTGGAACGCGTTTCCGCTCCACTGTGAAGGAAGGCCCTGTACATTCCCTCAAAGACATAAACTCGGCACAGTGATGAAAATGCTCACGTTGTTTCATTCCAGGAAATCGCATAAGTGAGAACACGAAGTAGTATGTAGCAGCACTCCGGACCTTAGCGGCTAAACAGGGAAATTAAGAATATCAACTATGACCAGTGATCAAATATTGATGAAAACTGATACTTAGAAAATTCTGGAACGGGTATGGGATTCTCCTAAATTCACCCTGAATGCTGCTGTAAATATTGTTAAGAACATAGGACAATCTTAAAAGTTAATGGAAGCGATCATGGGCATCCAGGTGTTTGCACTGAGGAGCATGCTATTTATAAAAAAGATAACTTGGAAAGAACTATGAGGAAGAATGACTCCAGTTTCAAAAGGAAGGGCAAATTAGCATGCTACCAGTATGGTAGGAGTAGTCACATGGGAAAGTCAAAGACCTGTCTTTCTACTAACAAATACTGCAGTAGTTCTAAGAGAAGGCTACATTTTGTCAGAGTTTGTAAGGACATCAGAGTTATTATGGTTTCTGAGGAGACAGTAGATGGATCTAAATGTTTATACCTCTACATAGTATTAAGTGTTGGAGAAGAAAGAATATATAAGCCGTTACCCCGATGCACCATTCTGCTGGATTGGCAACATGTCCAAGGCATGGTTGACTCAGGTGACTGGGTCACTTTTTTGAACAGGAAGTCTGTTCAGAAACTTTGGAAAAACAAAGCGTTGTTACCAATATATATATGTCCAGGGGCTGTATTACACAAGTTTCCTTGGGGTGCAACAGAAATGTGCACCCGCGTTGTGTGCTCCGAGGGCAGTTTGATATTACAGACTCTAGTGTGGCCCCTTCTGTAATATTGATAGCACTGGTGCATTTACATGGGGGTGTGGCTTCATGCAAATGAGGAAATCTTTTTGCTCTTTGCCTTTTCGCCCGCGACATATCTTGGAAATGGGTGCAAAGGCAAGGAATCAGTCAGGAGGCACACTAAAAGTGTGCCACAAAAATGTGTTGCACTGTCAGTGTACCCCTTGATAGCAGCCCTTTGGAGGGGACAAAAGAGGTCACATGGACCCCTCCACACTTCCCCATGCAAGTAGGTGCTGTAACTCACTGCACCCGCCAGCAAGTGAATCTCTGTCCCTTCTCTAAAGTGCAGACAGGTGTCGCCTGCATAGTGAAAAACGGATCAGCTGAATAAAGTAGCCGCTCCATATCTCACTAAATGCGTTGCCTCCAGGACAATCCAGAGTTCATGGCTACCCTGAGGGCAGAACATTGATAGTAATCCGTGGTGCCAACATGAACAGTGCGCCGGATATATAAAAAGGGCCCAGATGGGTATTCTTGTTATAAAATGAATATTCTAGCCTACGTTTGGGATGACGTGGGTTCCAAGGGTGAAGGACAGTTTGGAAAATGTATGTAGCTGAAAAAGGAGACTCTATTTAGGATGGCACAATCAAGAGATGCAAAGAAGGTTGAGGCTACGCACTCCGCAGTTGTAGATGTGAATTTAGTTGTGGTGTGCACCAGGGATATCACTCCCCGACAAGGTGTGGTAATCAAGAAATAGGTAGTGCCACTTGAGATAAGTGCCGTCTCTCTGAGCACAACCAATGGACGTAAAAACGTTCAGAAGGATTGTAATCAAACTTTAAGAGGATATGATTTTCATCATAATTTATTCCATGTTCTTTTCACAGGAAATTATTTGCATCATATTGCTGATTGTTAATTTAACATCCTTCAATTTCCCAAAACTGTTCGAAAACATCATTGAGGATTCACCCAATGCATTTCTTGTTCAGTGAGTGTATGTGAAGAGATATTGACTATAAGGTTCATTTCTTCTTCTCCCCGGAGGATCCAAAGGAAAAGACAAAGAAAAGGAAAAGGAGACAGAACGGGATACCAGGAGCACCACAGCGAACAAGAAATCGAAGGATTTGAAGAAGAAATGAACCTTATAGTCAATATCTCTTCACATACACTCAATGAACAAGAAAAATCTGTTCTACAAAAAGGCACTTCCTTTGTTCCCACCAGCCATACCAACGAACTTGAGTTGGAGATAAGTCTATTTAAATTTATGCGCAATTTACGACTCAGACATTACTTTGAAAACATTCTACCAGTGACAGAAAGTGATCAAGAAGATCAACTCAAAGGCTTACGAAGCAAGAGCACTTTCATTGCACCTATCAGCCATAAATCATTCGACATCTTTGAAAATCATATAAAGATCGAAATTGCAGGCTTTAACTACCAACGCAACTCCAGACACAACAACATGACGAATAAAGAGTTTGCCATACTGAATAATTTGGCTAAGAATACTGCAATCACCTATCAATGCGCTGACAAGGGAGGAGCGCTGGTCCTAATGGACACTGATTTCTACAGAAGTCAAGTGAATGAACATCTTTCTGATTACAACACATATCAAGCTATTCAGTACAATCCGACCAAACAATTTACTGAAATTTTAATCAACATTCTGTCTACAGCACATGAGAATGGCACCATTAATCAGAAGACTGTCAAGTTTTTGACCCCTAAGAATCCCAGATCTCCCAGCATATATATGCTGCCCATGATTCACAAAAGTTTGACACATCCACCATTCAGGCCAATTGTTTCAACCCGCGGAAGCATCCATGAATCTACAGGTAAACTTATAGACAGGTACTTACAACCCTTTATTCAACAATCACGCACATACGTCAAAGACACTACAGATTTTTTACAGCACATCAGCAACATCACTTTTGAAGAAGAAGATCTCATCTGGCTTTGCTCTATTGATGTTAAATCACTCTACACCAGCATACCGCATGACTTGGGTATGGAAGCCATTGAGAACATGTTACTGCACTCTGACTTGGACACTGACTTACAAATCTTCATAATGCAACTCATCCATTTTACACACTACCAAAGCTACTTCCAATGGGAGGGCCAGCACTATGTACAGTTGTCCGGTACCTCTATGGGCAACTGTGCAGCGCTGGTCTACGCTAATGCATTCATGAAGTATTTCGAGGAAAACAACATCCTGAACCTCAACTCTTGGAAAACGCATGCCAGGATGTTCCTAAGATACATTGATGACATCTTTGTCTTGTGGCATGGAGATTATGAATCTCTGAATAACGCATTACTATCATTGAACAACATTAATGATCGCATTCAATTCACCCATGAGTTAAGTCGAGATTCCATCACCTTCCTGGATGTCAAAATTACCCGTGTTAAAAATCATCTTGAAACTGACCTCTATAGGAAATCTACCGATAAGAACAACACTTTGCATTACAAATCATTTCATCAGACAGCTTTGAAAAATCATTTACCGTTCTCTCAATTGCTTCGGGTGAAACGGATTGTATCTGATACCACTAAGTATGAACAACAGGCCACCACTATGATCAGACGGTTTGAACAAAGGGGTTATCCTCAAAACATTCTAAAAAACGCCAAGGAACGTTGTGACAAACTGAGTCGTCAAGAGACACTGATCTGTAGAAACAGAGACACTAGTAAAAGACCGGTGGTCGTATCTAAATATTCAGTCAACCCTAAAGCATTCAAAACATCTATACTTAAACACTGGTCAATCATTGACTCTGAACCTTATTTCAAGCATATCTTTCAAGGTCCACCTTTATTTGCCTACAGCAGAGGTCACAACATTAAAGAAATCATCACCAAACCCTTATCAACAGCGTCTACTATCTATAAGGGCAATCAACCTTGTCTAAATTGTAAAAACTGTAACAATCTCATTAGAGGGCCAGTTATGAAACACCCCATGAAAGGCCCTGACATCAAACTTAAACTCAATGCCACATGTGATACTGAAAACAGAACAGAACAGACTAGATTGCATGAGTCACATTCTCATTAAATTACTCAGCCACCTGGTTCCGACCAGGGTGTACTCAGGCGACATCTTGCCCCAAGGGTGATCTCTCGCTACTGTTCAGTATGTTATTGCTGTGGGGTTGTTTGCAGTTGGGGGAAGGGAGGGATAACTTACCTCAACCTAATTGGAGGGTTGGTGTGGGTGGGTGGTAGAAGTGGGGGTGCAATACAGCAATGTTCAATCTTATTGTCACTCATCGCATGCATTATAGGGCACGGGAGATGTGAGGCACAATTAGCTTATACCGCAATGACGTAAAATGGCATCCCTGAGGCTTTTAACTTGGAATATCAGAGGTTTGAACGACCACAGAAAGGACAAGGTACTATAAGCATATCTGATCCGCCATAAGATAGACTTCTGTTTTCTGCAGGAGACCCATCTCCTTAATGCATCTGGTACTAAGCTGCGACATAATAACTCGGGTAAGATGTATTCCACGGGCTATTCTAACTATGCACAGGGAGTGGCTATATTGACATGCAGGGGGTCGAGTTGGACAACAACACATACACACATTGACACGGAGGGCAGATTTATTGTACTTAAAGGCTCTCTCTGTGAAACAGAGATCGTACTTGCGGCAATATATGGGCTCAATACAGACAACCCCGATTTCTTTCACGTGATATGGGCCCTCATAGCAGGCTTGGATTGCGACACAGTCCTCTGGGGGAAGGGGTGCCGGAACTTCAACGCAATCTTAAATAATTCTCTAGACAGATGGGGTGCATCCCGTAGATTACATCCTTGGGCAAGCGCAGCACTAAACTCCCTAATCCAAGTTAATGATCTGGTAGATATTTGGAGATACCGGAATCCGGATAAATCTGAAGGATCATGCATTACCTCAAAACACAGCGCATGGTCCAGATTGGAATTTTGGGTAGTTTCCCGGGACATAGCGGCATGGACCTTGGACATCTCCCCCTACTCCCCAGAACTTTATCGGACCATGCCCCATGAGTATTACAAATAGAGCTCACCAAAGCGATGAAGCAACCCTTCACATGGAGGCTTCCTACTATGGCGTTGCTAGACCAAGCCTTCCGAGAGGCGATTAGCAAAGATACATGTGATTACGTCAATGAAAATGAGGGTTCAGTTGAGACGGAGGGGTCACTCTGGGAAGCGTTCAAGGTGGTTATAAGGGGATGTTGCATTGCTAAACAGGCGGGTACCGAAATCAATCAGACAGAGGGTCAACTTAAGGACAGTGAGAAGAGGTTTTTTAACTCTGGCAGCGGGACACATATAGCTTCAGCTAAAGAGCTGCTCTCCGAATATAGGGAAGAGGTTACATTTATGGAGAATTACAGCACAGCTAGACGATACGGGGAAGGTGATAGACCTGAAAAAAAACTAGCTGGCATGCTTAGGCCATCGAGAAACACTAATATTATCACTGAACTCAGACAAGAAGGGGGACCCAATCAGAGGGTCACAACAAATATTGAACCATTTAACCGATTTTTACGCTAACCTATATACATCTACAGTTCCCAATGTGCAGGAGGAGCTGCACAATTACTTTGACTCATTAGAGTTCCTCTGAATTAGTAAAGCGCATAGGGAGTATCTGGATGAACTATACACATTAGAGGATACAATACGAGTGATTAACAGTCTTTCTAATGACAAAGCCCCGGGCCTAGATGGGCTCCCAGCCTCCTTTTACAAAACATATTGCGACATACTAGCCCCAACGCTCTCGGAGGTTTACCAAGACTCGATGGAAACTGGTGCCCTTCCACCCTCGATGTGTGAACCAGTTATACTTATACTATTGAAGCCTAATAACGACCCCACTAGCAGAGATTCCTATCGCCCGTTATCACTCATCAATTTGGATAGTAAAAATGTGGCAAAGTTAATCGCTCAAAGACTACATACAATGCTCCCTTTGATAGAGAAGGCAGATCAATATGGTTTAAACCGGGTAGGTCGCCAGCACATTACTTAAGAACATTCTCTGCTCTACTTCACTACCTACACCCTCAGACCCCTGCAGTGGCGATATTCCTGGATGCTACCAAAGCATTTAATACCTTCAAATGACTTCCTACCTCTTTGCTGTCTTGGCCAGGCTGGGCCTCAGTCCTACTTTTATAGCCCAAATCAGGCCAACAGCTAGGCTGAGAGTAAATGGCCTTCTATCAGAGAGTTTCTCCATAACAAGAGGCACTAGACAGGGGTGGCCTCTATCCCCGCTCCTCTTCACCATAGGAGTGGGATTCATGTCCAGAGGTCTGACCATATCACTTTATGCGGATGACCTCACGCTCTATCTTACAGATCCAGATAATAATATACATCCCATGCTCCGGGAAATGATAACATTTGGGGGTCTCTCTGGAATACAGATTAATTGGCAAAAATCCACAATCCTCCCTCTGACAGACGGTATAACCCCATTTCCACTGGACTATCCACTAAAATGGGAAGAGGGCCCAGTTAAATAATTGGGGGGTCTGGCTCAGTTGGGATATGCAAGAGCTTTGGACAATGAATTTCGGACATGCAGTGAGTTGGTAGGAGAGTAAGCTAGAGACATGGGCACAACTACCACTTTCACTTGCGGGTAGAATAGCGATAGCAAAGATGATCGTACTGCCAAAATATACCTCTTTGTCAACCTTCCCAAAATTCTCACTAAGGCCTTTTTACACAAACTCAGATCCCTGTTGATAAAGCTGTTATGGGCCGGGGGAAAGGCTCATGTCTCTTGGGAACTTTTGACTTTACCCCTGGGCCACATGGACTGGGAACACCAGACATTTCCCTGTATGCCTACTGTGCGCAGGCTCAGTTCCTGCATAACTGGGTTTTTCCTACCCCATTCCAACTACACATAGCGATAGAATTAGATAGGGCCGCGCCGGTATTGTTAAATGTTGCGATATTTTCCAAATTCCAAAGACCGAGAAATTAAAGAGATACAGCTGAGACGCTTAGATGGGCCTGGAATCAGCTGTGCGCAAGAGCTGGGCAAGATGTGCTATACACCCTATCGGCTTCTCTTGCATATAATTCCGTAATACCGGCAATGGCGGATCGGGGGGAAGTAACTAGAGCTGAGAAGTTGAGATGGATTACACTAGCCGATCTATACCCAGTGGACAACTTTAGTTCTCCCCCAGATAAGTCAGATGCGAGCACCAGGCATTTCTCTGACCTGCTTTTATACTAGAGAATCAGGGTCACTTGTCTTAGGTTGCATGACACTTTTCCCTCTCCCTCACCCACCTTGAATGCACTAGAGCAGATGCTATCAAATTGATCCGAACACAAACTAATCACACGATTATGCAATACAATGCAAGCAGATTTCAGCTATAGCCAGGCACAAATCTGTCAAGGGCTGGAACGAGGAGTTACCCACAACCTTGACTGAGTAACAGTGGACGTTTTGCTGTGGGAAGCTAGAGTTGGTCTCCCCGAACTACAGACTGCGCCTGATTCACTTTAAATTTGTACATAGATACTATAGAACACCTGCTCAACTCATGCGAATGGGTCTTCGGGAAGTTGCCAGATGTTGGAGATGTAACACACCACAGGCCCCCTTCCTCCATATGGCCTTGCACTGTCCTAAGTGCAATATTGGGTGGAGATATTTGCATTCATAAACGAGATACTAGATTTAAGGCTGGAGCCATCACCTTTGCTAAGCCTTTTGGGGTACATGAAAGACATGCTAATAGTATCCCGATGCCTACTGGTCATGCTGCTGCTTCTGGCAAAGAGATGGGTTGCCATATCCCGGGGTTCCACAAACAAAATCCTGGATAGCTGATGTTACATTCTGTCAGGAACAACTAAATACATTCTGGGAATTGATGCCGGCGGCGTCTAGGCGCGGGAAATTTGGGGTCCTTTTCAGGTTTGGATCCGAGCTTGGGTCATGACAGAAGATAAGGAAGCCGAGCCCTAGTGTTGTGCCACATGGAAGCGTGTGTAGGATTTGGGAATACTTGAAGTAACATTGAACCTGTGGTCATGAGGACGGTCAATGTTGTGTGGTCATTAAATTTTTACATTTTTCTTTCAACATGAACACTCTCCCTTTAATAATTATATTGCTGTTAAAGTGGTAGATTCTGTGACTTTTCACTTAACATAACTCGTGGCATAGTGCTGTATTGTTTTTCTCCCCCAAAAAATTGGGATTCTCAACCCATGTAGTTGTTTTGTCTTCCCCCTTTTTCTTTCTGTTTATTTTTTTGTGTTTCATGCAACCCTTGTTCCTTTTATGTACGTTCCAATATTATGTGATAATGTAATCATTGGATAAATATGGATACGCACAGGACAGTGTAATTGTATTCAGCATGCCTACCTATACGCTGTATTCTTTGTTTCTTCTGTGTAACTAAACTTTAATAAAAAATAAAAAAACGTTTTTCTGAGTTCTGTTGTTAAAGGAAAACACACAAAAGTGGCATAGACGGGGAACAATACTAATCATTTGTTTGAGTAAAAAGAATGAACATCAAAACCAACTTAACTGAGGTGAAAGTACAGCACTCTTTTCGTCAACCGCACCAAACTATTGAAATGCAAATGTATAGCTCCAATCTTAGCGCCCTCATTAACTGTAGTCTGCAACATCTCCCTGGCTACAGCTACTTTCCCAAAAAACTGGAAAAAGGCGCATATAAAACCTCTGCTTAAAAAGGCGCTGGCAGACCCGACAGAGTTGCAAATTTATAGACCAATCTACCTCCTTCCGGGTAGCTCAAAGGTCATGGAGACTTCAGTAAATAAGCAACTGATGCGATTTCTGGAACAGCATAGTCTACTCGACCCCTCACAATCATGATTCCGTGCAGCCCACAGCACAGAGGCGGCATTGGTGGAGGTCACTGATACCATCAGGATGTCACTAGGCAGAGGGGACCGCCACTGTGCTTGTGCTCCTGGAACTATCAGCAGCCTTCAACACCATCTCCCACCATGTCATGTTGGACAGGTTGCGGGAGATTGGTGTCGGAGGTCTAGCCTGGGCCTGGATGCAGAGCTTCTTGAACAACAGAACTCATTGTGTCTAATTAGACACATTTGTCTCTCAGACCATGGCAGTAGACAAGGGGGTCCCGCAGGGCTCAATTCTATGCCCCACCTTATTCAACATCTATGTGGCTCCCTTGGCCTCCATTATTAGAGCCCGTGGCTTTGAGACAATCTCGTATGCGGACGACACGCAGGTGATAGTTCCCATTGAGACTGATCCATCTGAGATGAAATCCAAGTCCTGTATGTTGCAAATTGCCACCTGGATGAATGAGAATTTCCTGCAGTTAAACTCCAATAAAATAGAGATCCTCCTATTTGGGAAGGCCACAGAGATATGGTCCTCGGACTGGTGGCCATCGGAATTGGGGGAGGCACCAAATTGAACGATACAGGCACGGAACCTGGGCATACTGATCGATAATAAAATCTCGATGGAGGAGCATGTGAAAGCAGTATCAGGAACCTGCTTTGGTATCATGCGAATGCTGAGGAAAATCTTCCCATGGATCCCTGTGAAGGACAGAAAGACCTTAGTACAGCCTTTACTAGTCAGTAGACTAGACCATGACAATGCACTCCTAGTAGGAATTAGGGAGGATTTTGCAGCAAGACTACAAGGGGTGCAAAACACAGCAGCACAACTGGTCCTTAATAAACCGAGGCGTACCCCCTCCTGCCCTCTTCTGCAACAGTTGCATTGGCTACCTGTGAGGAAGAGAGGATTGTTCAAGCTACTGGTAATGGTGTTCAGAGCGCGGCAGGGGATTGGCTCGTTATATTTAAGGAGAAAGAAAGCAACCTATACCACTGCGCGCTCACTAAGATCTAGTAACCGGAATCTGCTCTGCCCATGCAAAATCAAGAAAACTAAAACGGGAGGACGCGCATTCTCGCATCTAGCCCCTTTCCATTGGAATCGGTTGCCGGATGAGAAGCTATTGAAAACTTGGCTGTAAGTCGTAATTCCTGTCCTAGCCGCTTGCATTGTGCCGCCAAAAGCGCCGAGAGATCCCTGTTGGGGTGATTTGTTTGCGCGATACAAGTCTTAAAAATAAATAAATAAATAATATAATATATAGAGTGGCTGTTTAAAGAAAGCATCCACTGTGTAAGAGAGGGAGTGTACAGGAGAGTGATAGTGTACAAAATACAGATAGTGAACAAGAGCGAGACGTAGTGTACAGAAGGTGAGCAATGTACAAAGGTTAGGCAGTGTGCAAGATAAAATATTGTACAGAGCACAATTAGCAAACAGTCAACACTTACATGGCTATTAACAAAGGTAACTTACACTTCTGAGTATACATGTGACTTACTCTTCACTGTTGAGTAATTTTACTACGTTTGGCTATTCATGCAATTCAAGTGTAAAGTTACTCAAAAGTGTAGACTTAGACACCTCAACCCCTGAAAAGGGAGTGGAGTCAAATTTAGAGTGTAAGTTACTACTACCAAAAGAAAAGTAGTAAGTCCAACACCACACACATTGCCAACCACTAATACTGGAATACTCTCCCACAAAAAAAAATGGAGATAGGGACTAAAGGGAATAAAAGCCCATAAGAAATGTTATTAAATTAAGTATGTTATTTGATTTGTTAGCAAATGAACAAATATAATGTAATTTTTATACAAAAGTGCATATTTATTATTTAATTACAAAATAGTTTAAAATCCTTTTTGAATGTAAAAAGTTACATAACATTAATAGTTTATTAAAATGTAATTAAATTACTTTAAATTAATTCTATACATCACTTTTAATATTTAGTCATGCGTAATAAAACTTTTTTTATTTAGGTGGGAATTTTCTTAAACTTAAACTTTAAAAAAATAATTGTAATTTAATTTAATATATTTAAATGATTACATATATTTAATTCATAATTAAGTTAATAGTGTTGTAGCAGATTTTTATTTTGATCTATATTTGAGAAAATATATAAAATTATTTTGCAGCAGCGGTCATCTCAGTGCAAATGTGGTTTATTTTCAGCTGAAAGGGCAGCTTCTGATTTGCCTATAACTTTTGATCCCTTGGACAGATTTGACCAGACCTGGCAATCATATGGAGCAGTCCACTGAGATCTAGCATACAAAGTTTCGTATGGATCAGTGCAGGGGAAATGTTAAGGGTGTGAAAAAAGTTTTATTTTCCCATTTTAGCTCCCATAGAAATTTTGTTTATGCCATAAGGCAGACCACAAAACAGATTTACACCAAACTGGGCATGAATGTAAAATTTTACTCAGAAAGTGAACTTTTATTCATGCGCTGTGAATTGATTCAATAGTTTTTGAGATTTAAGCACTTTAAAAAGTTGGTCAGTAGGCTTTAAATGGTTATTATTTTGTGCCTTTTGATATTGCGAAACATGATTTACTACTTCTGACAATCACAATGTGAATTTTTTTGACAAATGTGATTACCTGGAGAGGTACTCTGACATTTTTTTGAAGTTTTGTTTCAATTCCGATTCACAATTCTTGCGCTGTACAGTCCCAGTGGTGTCTGACCTCCAGTGCAGAGCTGAAGGGTACCCAGAAGCTTGGAAAATGTAAGCTCTATACCAGGAAAAAATTATTCAGAACCCAGCATGTGATTTAAGATTCAAAAGGTGACCGCAATTCCACAAGCCACCATTTTAGGTGCTGGATTTTCCCTTAAGTGTATTATTCACAAACCAATTTTGGTTTGTGACTCTGGCACACTGAAAAATATTTTCCACAGGCAAAGGGAGACACTATGATGAGTACATGACCCCAGGTCACAAGGCTTAGGGGCCTAGAGGTGTACAGAACACAAGACTGCCAAGTAGTGGCTTGGTGGCAGGGCCAAGTCCTACACACAACCACTGCTGGGTATCGGACCATTAACAGGGGTGGTTTACTGCCAGCAGGAGGTTGGGGATTTATGTTCTATGAGTGTGTGATGTCAATTGTCTGTGTATATAAACCTAGCCCTTTGTCTCTTTTCAGGGAGTATGCTGACCAGTGGAAGTAGCGTTCGAGTGGTAACTCACTCCAAACACTAGTGGTATATATCTTCCACTTACTGAATCTGGTATGAGTGAATAGTTCACTTTAATTTTCACGTTGGTCGTAAAAAAACACCTCTACACCTCTATGGAGGGTGAAAGGCTGGCACATGTTGACCCCCACAGTTCTATGACAGGTTGAATCTCCCCATGTCATAGCCTTACTTTTTATCCTGACCTCTGGACGCCCCATTAAAAATTGTTTGGCATACCATAGAGCCAGTTTTAGCTCACCCACACTCTCCTTTCCTCTCCTCTCACCACACCTTGCTCATCTACAGGTTTTAGGATTCCTCTCTTTCTCACAAATAAAACATCCCTGAG
Source organism: Lissotriton helveticus (assembly GCF_964261635.1). Lineage (NCBI taxonomy): Eukaryota > Metazoa > Chordata > Amphibia > Caudata > Salamandridae > Lissotriton > Lissotriton helveticus. Next base: position 118,316,220 of record NC_136060.1, on the reverse strand, counting down.
CTCCTCCTTCTCAATGAGGGGTTTGTAGCCCACACTATGACCAAGTTCGTAGTGTGAGGAGATTACCCCATGATGAAGCATGCCACCTACGTGTGGGTGAGGAAAACCGTCCCGAAAAAGGGACATTCCATAACTCGCTTTAATATATAGACCCAGGGGCCATTTTCTGTGTTTTCTGGGTGTAACATACACAATAGATAATATTACCATACCATATACGTATATATACTAAAACAATAAAATGTTAAAGTGATGTTATAGTTAGGTATGGTAATAATATAACTGTAGATCAAACAAATCCCTAGAAATTCACTAAAAAGGCTAACGTTAATGTGGTGTTATAGTTAGGTGAAAATGTCAGCCACAAGATCACGTGTTAAACCAGAAAAAACACTGACATTCTTCAGATATAATTTACTCATTTAGCTATAACTTGCGGCCCCACCATTCACTGCTCATGATCTCACATATTCCATCACTCATGACTTGTTAAATGGCGGGTGACCAACCCCCTACCAGACAGTGCCTTTGAGTGTGTGCACCATTGGGTTGTGCACATCGCCTGTGCTCTACCCCTGCATGTGGCCAATATCCTCAACCTACAAGCGGGCAATCTGCAACTGACCTCCACCACACATAATACCTTTTTTAAGTTTTTTTGGGTCCAGTTTGACACCCGATGGGGTACAGGGGATCCATGCTGGGCAGCTCCCGCAAGAGTACCAGGGGACCAATTGGCTGATTTTTATTTTATATTTCACATCTGCGGTGGTCACTCCGGGGCCCTCCACTCACCCCCACAATGGCCAGAAGGTCAGAGTACATCTACCATTCCCTTTAATATATATTTTTATCTTCAAGACATAGAGGCAGAGTCTTGAAATGGCAGCCGCTATATTTTCCTCATGATGTTATCAGCCAAACAGATTCCTCTGTACCGTGGGACAACTGACTCCTGAGGGACCAGGATAGCAGGATAGAAAAAAAAGCCCTTGCAACCAATCAGATTGTTCCATTTGTTTAATATGTGATCCCGCAGGACTCCTGTGTGAGCCCTGTGAAACCAGCCATTCAGATAGCTATATGTTTTTTAACCTTTTAATTTCTTAAAAATGGCTCAACAGATTTAAACCAAATCACAAAAAGCACACTTTGTGTGTACAAACATAGCTTTCTGCTGATTTGGTGTAATTCTGTGCATCAGTTTTTCCTGTATCATTGTCTACAATTACCTATGGAAACTGCATAGGGAAACTGCATTTTAGAACTCTCCCTTTTCTCTGCATCTGCTTTACGAATCACCATAAAACTTTCTAGGAAGGTAAATAAAGTTATAGGGGATTTTAGCTACCAAAGCTAAATTTGCTTATGTCTACTGAAAAAGTCAATGAACTGATTGACGCCAAACTTGGCATGAAATTAACATGAAGATAGAACCTCACTCAGAAAGTGTGCTTTTCATTGTTGTTGCAAATCCTACAACAGTTTTTGAAATAGAAGTGTTTTAAAGAGGTGCTGGCTATTTTTGAAATGGTTAACACTTTGATATACCCTGGCTGTTTTGTTTGTGAGGGTTTGAGGACATACACGGGCTAAACCTCCAAAAAATAAAAGCCCCTTTTAGCCTTTTCCGTTGTGGTCAATTAATTCAAGTCAGTGGGCCAAATCCAAGGCTGTGGACCAGAATATTAGTGTTACAGGTGTGTTGAGTTTCCTTCCACTCAAGAAGTGGACACACAAGTTGGTAGTGATATATTTATAATGTATTGCCAAGAAGTGAATGGGTCCATTCGGCATGAAGAGCCCGGGTCAACTGTTGTTTCATGGAATCTGGTGAACATGTGTCCCGTGCTCCAGATTCCATGGAACATGGCCAGCCCAGATGCAACACTTTACCCTTTGTAATAACAATACAACAATAATATACAAAACAGAGATATCAAACACTAAAGAATACATTTGACTGAAAATGCATCCTACAAAACAGTACACTGGCACAACAGAATTACATGAGCAAACAATGCTAAAATGAACTAAATACAAACATGTTGAGAATACACTCTGCTCCAAACTCTTAGACCATGACGTAATCTTTGCACCAACCCGGTTTCTTTCTATCACGCAGCTCAACTTTCTCTCTTCCTTGTCTTTCACACCAATGGCTCATATTACTCCCCTGTATACACACCTTCCTACACCAGTTTTTATCAACAGATGGAATATATTCACCTCCTGGGTATAGCCACCTCGGAACTTTTACAACCTTACTCATACTCCAAAAGTTGCCCTCAGATAACTCAACCACCTGATTGCCTACCATGACAACCTTCATGGTGCAGAATATTTAGACTCCCCTGATCTCACTATTCTTCCCTTTTTCACCCACACCCATTCATCCTTGTCAAAAGAAAACAACATGTTTTGAACCACACCTTGGTTGCACAGTGTCTGCTGACTTTGACTACACACTCTACTGTTTCCATTGTCAACTTTATCTCTCAAAACTGACATCTACTTTTGAATAATATTGCATAACACTTTTCTTCCTCTCATTTTTTCAAAAGGGGATACCTCCTCACCACTTCTTGGTGTGTTAGCAATTCTTACCATTGAGCACAGTCAGTTGTAATCCCTGTTTCAACACTCAAATCCACCCTTCCACAATCCCATTACTTTGTGGATAATAAACTGATGAGTGTAAATGCTCAATATCATAATTCTCCAGAAGAAGTCCTCATTTCCTTTGACACCAGTTGGACTCCATTGTCTGACACCAGACATTGGGGAAACCCTTCTCCTTCAAAAATGGAAATCAAAAATTGGACAATTATGCCAGACGTGACCTGCGGGACTAACTTAACTTCAGGCCATTCAGATAATTGATCAATGCACCTGGGTCCTGCAATATCTAATGAAACTCTTTACAAATTTACCGATGGGACATGACATAGGTACTTTTTGATACTCCACATCTTTTTGAGATTTGTCACTAATGGCACATACTAAACATGATTGCACTTTTCTTTCAATACACTTATCAATAGCTGGCCACCAAAATTCAGACCTAATCCTCCTTTTCATACTGGACATACCAGGATGTCCTTCATGGACCATATCCAGAATCGAATCCCTTAAACTTTGCGGCACAACAAGTTGCTCACCTCGTAACAAAATACCATCTTGAACAGATAATTCATTAAGTACACAAAAAAGGGTTTAACATAAATATTTAATTGCCAATACAATGTCATTGTCACATGCTACTTTCCATTGATATTCCTGAATACATCCATTGGACACCTCACATATGAATACTACTCTTTCCATGTTGTTATCCTCAATTTTTACATAATCTTCCATTATGGGCAATCTAGACTAACAATCTGCCAAGATATTATTAACTCCACAAATGTATTCCACCTTGAAATGAAATTCTTTCAATTTGTATTGCCATCTGGAAATTCTGGGAGTTGCTTTATTACAACCTTTTGTGGTAAATAGATCAACTAAAGGACGGTGGTCCGAGCGTACTTTAAATTTTGTACCATACACATACTTGGAAAAAATGTCAATTCACCATCAAGACGCAACGGTTTGTTTCTCTAAAATGGAATATTTATTTCCTACCCCTTGTAATGGTCATGATGCAAAGGCCACAGGAATCAGCTTACCATCATGATATTGCATCAACACTGCACCAATACCAACATTACTGGCATCTGCCACGATAACTGACTCACATCTTGTGTCGAAATTCACCAGTGCAGGTGCAGAAGCAATTTCTTGTTTCAATGACAAAAATACAGCAGAGCAATCCCATTTAAACATTTGATTTTTTTGGATCAAATTTCTCATCTTAATAGTTTTCTCTGCAAACAATGGAACACATTTTGCGTAATACTCTACAAGCCCAAGAAAAGACTGAGTTGATCTTTATCCTGTGGTTCAGGAACATCTTCTATTGCTTTAACTAAACTCTGAATGGGGGCCACACCATCCTTGCTAATACTATGCCCCAAGTAATCAACTGATTTCACACCAAATTTGCACTTGTCCTTTGCAAGAGTCAACCCATTATCTCAAAGATTGATCAATAACCTATGTAAAACTTCAGTATGCTCTTGAATTGTACAACCAAAGATGAGAATATTGGCTTGAAAGTACACTATGATTTTTAAATCTTTAAATAGTTTGTGCATTACCCTTTGAAAAACTGATGACGCCGAAATTAGACCAAAGAGTATCCTCTTAAATCTAAATGCACCCTCTGATGGAATGAAGGATGTGTATAGTTTGCTTTCTTCATGTAATGCAATTTGGTGATATTCGCTATATAAGTGTAACTTCGAAAAAAATAGATGCCCCTTTCAATATAGCAAACAGATAAGAAATGTTAGGCAATGGATGACGATCCACCCACACTCATTCTACCATTAGCCTTGTGTATAACGACAGCGGGTGACAACCTCTCTGAAAACTCAATTTCTTCAATGATGTCTTGGTCACACAATTTCTTTAATTCCTCTGTTAATACATCTCTCATGGCTAATGGTTTATTTCTGACTGTGTGCTCTTTAGGTATTGCTGAGCCTTTCAAAATAATCTTGTGCACAAATGTCTTGAGAAATCCTAATTGAGCCGAAAAAACCTTTGGAAACAACTTCTCCCATTCAGTAGATTTGCTTTCATCAATCTGGCATACCAGATCATTGTAGCCTAACACTTGATCAGGATGACTGGGTTCCAATGTGATTATTAAATCTCTCTGTTGTGGCCAACCTAGTAAACAAGATCCCTCTTTGGCCACATAGATTTTAGTTTCTATAGTTTTACCTTTAAAACTTACATCTGACTCAAAATATCCTGATACATCAATTGGCTTATTACCACAACCCACCAGTGTGATATTAGGTGGAGATACATTTCTAATCTCCTATTAAGGTATGTCTTGCTCCTGAATAATTTTCCTTCCCTTTAATTTTAATGTTGCAAAATGGTGCATCTTTGTTTTTTCATTTCTTTCAAATACACTTAATAAAAATTAATCAGCATTGTCATCTGTAGGATCATCAGTGTCCTCTCTTATGTAATGTTTTTCTTTTTCTACTTTCTCCACTCATAGTCTGTCAATATTTATTCCTGTGGTGATACATCCTAGCATAGTGACCTTTGACTCTGCAATATCTACAAACTTGACCTAAAGCTAGACACCCTTTGTCACTGGCCAAATGTCCAGGTATACCACACTTGAAACACACATATTCAATTTTTTGTCCAGCTAAGCTTTGAGCTATCACCTTAGTTTTGCTACAAGATTTTTCATCAGAATTGCCCATCTTTTTAATGACTTGGATCTCAGCTATATTCTTGTCTGACAGTTCCTTCATACCTAATTTCATGTCTTCAAACCGATGCGCTAATGCTGATGAATTTTGAAACATTGGGGTGCTTGTGTACAGCTTTTTGGTAGTGGTTGTGGTAATTAATGACACAAATTTAATGTCTTTATTATCTCTTGTGTTGTGTTTTTAAGGAATATTTTGTGAAATTGTTTTTAGTGCTTGATGCTTTTTTCCTCAGATGAAATGTTTTTAACTTTGTATTACAATTTTAATAAAGCCAGCATATCAGTACATCAAATGTAAGTTTATGTGCCAACATGTAGATCATTGGTGTTTACAGTGATACTCTTGATTGAATGCGTAATGGTTGTTGGGTGATTGGAAAGGTTGTCTGTGAAGGAATACTGTGAAATTAGAATTTAGTACTCCCAGAGGATGCTTAATCTGGAATTTATGTTTGAATCCTAGTCCTTTGGGTCTCAAAGGAACCCTCTCTTTTTTAAGAAGTCTGCAGGACATTCCCATAGAGCCAGTTTCTGACTTTGATGATGTGTTTCCACTACAACAGTTGCATCAGGAGGGCACAAGTGCAGAAGAAGGACTTGCACAATGCACAGAGATCACCAACAATGATTTCTGAGTTAAGAGAAATTTGAAGATCAAGTAATGAGACATCACACATGATGGTAATGCTTGGTGCATAACTGAGACACCACCTTTTATTCAGGTAGCAACAACATTGCTACACTTAAGGATACACTGTATCCTTGTGGATGTAACACTGTCATAAATCCAACATATTAAGTAATGTCAAACAAAACAAAGTTGACTCATTCCTGACTGTACAGTGATTCACTTATTTTGGCCTCTGGGGCATCAGTGTCAGTAGGCCTTTCGGCTGCACTGTTTCCTGGCACGCCCAGCCTGTGATCTGTGTAAATGCATGTAAATAGTTTGTGTAAATAAATGGTTAAAATGTGTCCACATTATTGTTGTAACTCAGTTTCATGTGTTTGTGACATGTTAATGTTGTACTTATCATCACACAGTTCAGCAAGAAAATGATGTGTTCTACAACTCCCATGATACATTGCCAGGGTGGGCCAAGCATGTAAATGGAGTTATTCATTGTGTGTATGGTAAGTAAAGGGATGATGTCTTACCCTGAATGGTGCCTCTGGTTCCAGGGTTCCTTCGATTAGTGTCTCCATAGGAGCCAGTGAGGGGTGTTTTGAGGGTCCTCCACCAGTTCCACATCCATCGGCCATCCTGCTGGCCACCTTCTCCTCCATATGAGACCTCAGGTCATATCACCTTTTGCAGATCTCAGGAATGGTCCTCTGTGTGACTCCTAGGATATTCACCTTCTCCAGTATGCTGGTCCAGATCCAGGTCTTTTAGCTCTCTGGCACAGAGAAGGATTCCTTTCCAAACAGTTGGTCCATATGGACCACACTTTCCTGTCAGGAGCTCCAGCTCTTTCTCAGTAAACTTTACTTTGCGCTTTCTGGACCCTGAGTTCTTGCTCCCACCTTCTGAGGGCATGGTCTCCTCCTTGGATGCTGTTATTGAGTGGCAGTGGTGATGCAGGAGCACTCCTTACTTCCAGCACAGGTCTCTGGGTTGTGGCCACACCATATATTTATAAACTTCCTGGTCTGACACCATCATTCTGCATCCAGAAAGCTTTGTTTATTATTTAGCGATTTCCTATTTAGCAATTTCCTGATAGGGAATGCGAATCCGTAGGAATTGCTAATAGGAGATCGCAGTTTACATACATTCTGTTTTGCGATTCCCAAATAGCAATTTCTATGGATTTGCTATTTGGGAATCACATTTTTGGAATTTCGTACATAGGAGCATACGTTCACTATTGTGGGTGTGTTGAATCTGTGGACTAGAAATGAAGCCAGTGAACACATTTGGACACCATGTAAATGTAAAAACTAAACTATGTTGTTATAAAATTGTTGGTTTAGGAGTGGGCTGTGATCAGTTTAAGTTTTAGGAGCACCATTCATACTGAACTCATATGATCTAAAAAAGTACAGGGTCTGCAGACTCAAAGTTGAGATTGCAAATTTGGATGCCTTGCAGCGAGGATAAGACTTTCTTCAAAGTCCGTGGACTTCCAGTCAATACCACAGACTTCCTATAGAGTTGACGAGCGTGCTGAGCTTTTCATTTATTGAAAGTTCATTCATACTTCATCCACATCAAATTGTGCATGTTCTATAGCTGCAAGAAGCCACCATTTTATGATAAAGATGAGCCCTGAGCAGTTGATATTTGGAGGGGTTGCTATTTTCCAGCCAAAAGCCATATCAGAAACATCTCAGATATATTCCGGTGCCCCCTTCTACATCTATTGTGAAACACAGTCTTATCTGTACTGGGGATGGAATGGAATTGTAGAAGAACACTTAGGATCCAGCCATTTGGAAGTGAGAATAGCTCAGAATTTCTTGTTAGAATGGCTTGATTGTCAGTATCTTACTTTAAAATAGCTTTCTGACAAGTTGACTATGCTTTTGAACCTCATCTCCTTGAGAAAGATATCAGATGTACGAACTTTGGGTGTAGATAGCAGTTTCCTCCCCAGCAGAGTTCTCCTTGTATGTTACTACGCACACTATTTTTTTTCCACAATATTTTACCCCCGTTTTGTTCACAATGCCAAAGTATGTGTTGTTTAATGTCTTCAATATAAAAAATTTTAAGGTCTTTTGCGTCTATTTTTTACCCACAATAATTAGATTTGATGGTTTATGGCAGAGGCAGAGACTAATGCAGCCGTGGCCCGTGGAGGGATTTCGGTGGGGAAGGATGCGGTGCGGGGGAGGGGCAGGGTGGGGGGTGGTAAACAACGGAATATGGATAATTGCAGGTAAGTAAACAATTTAATAAATAAAACAAATTTCGTAGCTCGTGCTGCATCGCATTTTGCAATGCAGGGTGCGCTACGAAATTCCTTTTTTTTAATTAAACTGTTTACTTACCTGCAATTATCCATATTCCGTTGTTTACCACCCCCAACCATGCCCCTCCCCCGCACCACCTCCCTGCCCCACCGAAATTCTCTCCACGGGCCGCGGCTGGACTAATGTATCTAACAAAACGGGTCCACTCAGCCAGAGGTGTTAGGGGCATAGGGCAGACTAGTTTTATGAATCTTCATGCAGAGCTTTCTGTTATAGGCTGGTGGCTCGTATATCACAGAATGTCACTGACAGGCTTTGAACCTGTGACAGCTGAGCCTCCGTTCTTGCTATAGAATGTACACACAACATATACCCATGTTAACATAGAAAGGCAGCGCAAACCACCTACACACATCCATACACAAACATAACAACACACACAAAGGCACAAATACACACCGATTAATAGACATGCGTAGGCAGACACTAATGAAAAGACAACAGTTCACCTACCAGTACTGAGGCACAATCTATAAACAACTGTTGTAGCACAAATGTTGCTCTTTTAGTTGTACGGGTGCATTATAATCATGTGTAATCCGCACCTGCATATAATCTATTGTTGTATTAATTTAGGACATTAGAATGTGAACTGTAATAACATGAAAGGTGATGTGTTAGGGATATTTTCAAGGTAAACATGAAGAAATTAACGCTGCAACTAGGTGTGTTGAGCTGAAAACATTAATGTGCAGAATTCTGACATGCTGCTGACAATTATTCATGTATTTGATGTGCTTATGTACCGAGTTCATTTAGATATGCTCAGTAAATAACGTTCACTTTATGTGTAATCTCATGTGGCCTTTGTGCCATTTCGTATGTTGGCCGATTTCTGTAGGCCTGCTTTGTATTTTCCCCCTAGAAGCTCTTGCATTAGATTAAATAATGAATTTCATGTGCATGTTGGATTTGCTCTTTCTCAGGTTTCTGTTGCAGCTGGAGAATTCATCCTTGTTAGCCAGAATAATTTCTTTATTTTAGGAGTTAGGCTTAGGGAGAAGAGGCTACATTGAGCGTTGATACGATAATAAAGAACTGTTGTACTGTCTCATCGGAACATGCCTGGGAATCAAGGTCTTCTCGCCAAGGTCTGGGAGCATCAATGCTGAATGGAATATCACCTATGAGGAGGTGGCTTGACTGGATGGTGTGATGCTGCAATGCATCTTGTGATACTACCTGTGAGATTGATGTATCAAAGTTAGGGACAGTGTCCCGGGTCTTCTGCCTGGAGAGAGAGAGCATCTTAGAACGAGCTCTGTAGCTTTATGCTACTTGACCAATCTAAACAAAAAGAAACTTGTGGAAAGACTTCACATGCTGACACCTTAATGGATCTTTCCTCGGGACATGTTAGGTAGGGATGTCATGCTAGTTGTAGTGTAGGGACAGACTAATGCTTTATAACCACGAACTACCAGTGAAGGGAAATCTCAATGCCTGCGCTGCCATCTTCTGTATTCTGGTACTCAAACTGATTATTCTATGCATGTTGCACGGCCTTAATTTCACTCGTAGGTTTGGCTTTGTATTCGTTCCAATATATTTCTATACCCTCACCTTTAGGTATCTGTACGTCTAACTGTTCTTGGCTTTGTAATAAACTAACTGAACTCAGTTGGGAGTGTGTGATTCTTTGGAGTCATAGTTCATTGCAACTGCAATGATTGATTGGCTAACGGTTTCTCTCCCCTCCACGCTTGCATGCTGATAAAAAGAGTTGACGACCTGGGGTTCCAGAGCAGATCTAGAAGGTGGAACCCGGCTCTTTCACAACCTACATACAGACAACTATTTACACACAAGCAACATGCATAGGGTGATACATGCGAACGGAGACAGCACAAAGACTGGCACACAGACAATCCCATATTTCATGCATGCTGACATGCATGGACACACGCATTTGAAAAGGTAATTGATGTCAGCCTGAGTGGGTGATCAGTAAAAGCATGAATGTGAGTGGTTACCCGGATGACTAGATAAATTAATGAGTGTGGCTGTATAAATGAATGCTTTGATGGATTTTGAGCAGGTGTATGTGGATAGCTTCATGTTTGGGGGAGCATGGTTGCTGATGGATGGGCGAGTATGTCTAAAGAATTGGTGTAGACAGGATGGGAGTAGCATGCATACATTTGGAATGGTAAATATTCTATTTATCAACCCACGCTTGTACTCACTCATAAATTTTACCATCTCGTCTATTCATGCAGTCATTCATGACCCGTTCATCCATACACTCGGTCATCCATTTATTCATCCAATCACTCAACCAGTCATTCATCTAAGAATACAGTCGTCCATTAATCCGTGTACTAAACAGCTCACTCGTTTATCTATTCATCCAATCATAACGTGTATTTATAATGTGTGCAGTAACTCATGGATATGTTGGCCTCGAACACCAGATGTTTATTGTTACCCAAGTCAAAAGTGTTCATTTTATCTAAGTCAGGAGGACGTAAGACTTGGTAGATAGATTGGGATCCAAGCGTGTGACTATAGGTCGAACATAGATCCTTTAGGTTGATGCACTAGTTCACTGAGTCATCAGACCCACCCACAGACTTGTTTTCACATTCACCTACTCACACACTTTCACCAGCACATATACAAACTTTCACATATCTCAGAGACAAACCCAAAACTTTATTCTTTGTCAGTCCTTGTTTCCAATATTTTCAGTTTTGAGTAACATCATTTGCCTTTACCTATTGCCTTTTGTTTTTCCTTTATGTTCCAAATGGAGCGTTCTTTGTGCCAGAGCAGAGAACAGGGACTGGTGTTTATTGATAGCTAACCATAGTTTTACAACCAGTGCTCTACTGATATTCGAAATTATGTCATGTGACATTTGTTATTGCATCTTTCAACTGTTCTAAATAAATTAAATAATACGTTTTTTAATTGCCTGTAAATGAAATGAACCAAGACCAAAGTCAGTGTAATCAACTGGTGTGTTAAAACACGTGCTTTCTTTAAAACCACCAGTAACCCCAGGAGTAAATGAAACTTTAGGCTGCAAGTGGTAAACCACTGTTACCACGAAACTTTTACAACGGACTACTTTTACAACGCAACTTTTACAACGCAAGAACCATTACAAAGAACTACCATTACAACGCATTTTTTTACAACGCAATACTTTTACAACGCAATACCTTTACAACGTAAGTATTGGTAAGTATATTATTATAGTAAAATTTTTATAAGTTTGGGTTTTTGGGTAAAGGGGTATTTTTAGGGTTCAGGGCCAGGTTTGGGTTTTTGGGTAAAGGGGTATTTTTAGGGTTCAGGGCCAGGTTTGGGTTTTTGGGTAAAGGGGTATTTTTAGGGTTCAGGGCTAGGGTTGGGTTTTTGGGTAAAGGGGTATTTTTAGGGTTCAGGGCTAGGTTTGGGTTTTTGGGTAAAGGGGTATTTTTAGGGTTCAGGGCTAGGTTTGGGTTTTTGGGTAAAGGGGTATTTTTAGGGTTCAGGGCAAGGTTTGGGTTTTTGGGTAAAGGGGTATTTTTAGGGTTCAGGGCCAGGTTTGGGTTTTTGGGTAAAGGGGTATTTTTAGGGTTCAGGGCTAGGTTTGGGTTTTTGGGTAAAGGGGTATTTTTAGGGTTCAGGACAAGGTTTGGGTTTTTGGGTAAAGGGGTATTTTTAGGGTTCAGGGCAAGGTTTGGGTTTTTGGGTAAAGGGGTATTTTTAGGGTTCAGGGCTAGGTTTGGGTTTGCGGGTAAAGGGGTATTTTTAGGGTTCAGGGCTAAGTTTGGGTTTTTGGGTAAAGGGGTATTTTTAGGGTTCAGGGCCAGGGTTGGGTTTTTGGGTAAAGGGGTATTTTTAGGGTTCAGGGCTAGGTTTGGGTTTTTGGGTAAAGGGGTATTTTTAGGGTTCAGGGCCAGGTTTGGGTTTTTGGGTAAAGGGGTATTTTTAGGGTTCAGGGCAAGGTTTGGGTTTTTGGGTAAAGGGGTATTTTTAGGGTTCAGGGCTAGGTTTGGGTTTTTGGGTAAAGGGGTATTTTTAGGGTTCAGGGCTAGGTTTGGGTTTTTGGGTAAAGGGGTATTTTTAGGGTTCAGTGCAAGGTTTGGGTTTTTGGGTAAAAGGGTATTTTTAGGGTTCAGGGCTAAGTTTGGGTTTTTGGGTAAAGGGGTATTTTTAGGGTTCAGGGCCAGGTTTGGGTTTTGTGGTACATGGATACAGGGTAAAAATAAAATAAAAATAATATTAAATTACAATAAATTATATTAAATTTAATTAATTACATTTTAAAAAATATTATATACTTACCAATACTTACGTTGTAAAGGTATTGCGTTGTAAAAGTATTGCGTTGTAAAAAAGATGCGTTGTAATGGTAATTCGTTGTAATGGTTTCTGTGTTGTAAAAATAGCGTTGTAAAGGTATGCGTTGTTAAAGTATGCGTTATAACGTCATACATCCGCTGCAAGTCAATGATAGCCTAAACCTGCAGGTGACTAGGCAGGAGTTTGTGAGCTCCGTATCGCGCACTGATTGAGCTTTTGCTCCCGCACACCTCTCTGACGGCACCCGCTGCTCCTCCGTCCGTGTCCTTACGCCAGATCCTCCATGCCCTGGAGCGGTATAATCAGTCTGGTATACGTAGCGGTGTGTGGCGGGAGGGGGCAAGCCAACACAGAGACCCATTTTTGTGTGTGAAAAAGGCTGCTTTATTGAAAACAGGTGCAAATCACAATGTCCAACCTAGGCTATTGCCTTACAAACTAAAACCTCACTATACATAAATTCCCTGAACCCCCATTTCCCCCAACCCCTACAATCCCCACATAAATACTAAGCATGGGCGGATTTTGCAAATTGGCAATCCGCGAAATTGCGGATTTACGGATTCGCAATCCGCAAAATCCACGAACTCTCGCGAATTTTGCGGATTCCTTTTTTTTTGTGTTCGCAAGTGTTTCTGCCATTTCGCAAGGGTTTCTTACCAGTTCGCAAACGCGAACTTACTTGTCGGGTAGCAACGGTCGCGACCATGTTGTTTCTACGTCTGGTTCATCACAGCACCCTCTGTTTCACCACTGACACCCTCTGTTTCACCACTGCCACCCTCTGGCTCACCCATGCCACCCTCTGGCTCACCCATGCCACCCTCTAGTTCATCACTGTAGATTATAGGGGAAAAGCACACCTGCCCTGCCTCAACTGACATGAATGAATTAGGGGCTGATTAATGTGTCACTGAATTTGACCTTCCAGGCTGGCACCTGCTTCCTTATCTGTAATTGCTTTCTGTTGCAGTGTAATTTTTTTAACAGGACCATTGTTGTATACTTGTAGCTATTCTCTGAGCCTGCTGTGAGGGTCAGAGCAGGGTCATAGAATAGTTGCAAGTAGGCAACTAAACTCTGAAGGGGCCCCTCAGGAAGCACTACAGGGAATGGTTACTAATGATAAGATTGAACTTTTGCACCTGCTGAGTGCTTTCAGTTTTGCAAAAATCCAAATATCCAGCAGCATCCACAAAAAGTAATCCTTCCAGGCACTACAGGGAATGGTTACTAATGATAAGATTGAACTTTTGCACCTGCTGAGTGCTTTCAGTTTTGCAAAAATCCAAATATCCAGCAGCATCCACATAAAGTAATCCTTCCAGGTCAAGATCCAAATCAAAGTGACCAGCACATGAAGAAAGCACTGGGAGGAGCCTGCTGGATAGGAACAGGAAGTTGGAGACTGTGGGGCACTTCCTTCCTCCCAACCCCCCCCCCAAATGGACTCCTTGCAACAAAAAAAAGTGCAGGCAAATGTCAACCTGAGGAGTTATTCTGATAAAAATCATAATTTTCAAGGTTTATGCTGCCTGCTGGTGGATTTCTTGTGCGAAATTGCAAATTTTGCAATCTCGCAATTGCGAGATTGTCGCTGCCCGCCGCATCTACGTGTTCGCAAGTGTTTACTCCCGAAAATTTGTATAGTATTCTAGTTGGCAAGTGCGACCAAGCAAAAAATCCGCTTCGCACGGATTTACGAATTTTCGGCAAGTTCGCGAGAGTTCGCGGATTGCGAATTTGCCGAAAATCCGCAAAATCCGCGAGCGGAACGGATTTTACGCCCATGCTTAATAAATACCCCACCCTGCTGAAAACATAACATTACATAACATTCCATAACAATGCCATTAAACAGTATTGCAGTTCCCAACTCCTGCCCTCTACTAAAAACCTACACCCCTACCTGCCTTTCTGCAACTGTAACTACCTAACCTCTAGTCTAAACTTAGCCTACCTGGCCCTGCCCACAAAACTTCCAACATTTAACTAAAAACTTCTGCCAATGTGGCCAACTTCTTAACAACCCCGCCACCCAGGAAAAAGCGGGAGCGTAGGCGGTGACACCGCCTCCCTTTTTTTCTGCCGCCCTTAACTGGTAGGAGTGTTGCCTAAACCACCCTAGACATGCAGCATCCTAGCAAGAACTTCCCTAATCTTCAGCAAATACAAGTCAATCCCCAAACAGGACAAATGGACCCCATCACTCCCAAAACATTCCACTGTGTTGAACTTAATCTTCCTGTGGGCAATCCTGGAAAACCCCAACTCTCTGCAAAACCGTGCCATGTCTGTATTCAGTTTCCTCCTAGCCCTGTTCACTACCCCCGGATTAACGGCAACCCTCCAAACCCTGCACAGAATAAACTCGGTCCAAATTACAGAGCACCCGGACCACTGGCGCTTCAACAGGGCCAAGTCCCTCTTCATGCTTCTCATAAATACCAAACCCTTCTCCCGAACCATGTCATTTTCCCCAAAGTGGATCAACAAAATGCCGTGGCACCTAAAAGCCAACAACATCCCATTCAATGTACGCAACAGTTCTGTCCAAAGCATGCCCCGCCCCTTCCACAAAACTTTGAATACATCTTAATTGAACCCCAAACTTTCCCTGAAATAGCTGGCCCACTTCACGAATGATTGCACCACTATCCATATTGTCACCTCCCTGGCGAGGGGGCCCACAACCGAACCCGAAACAGAAAAACTGAATGAACAAAGGAAAAACACATACCCGCGCTGCATTTCCCCAGTAGCGCAGCCCACATATTTCCGGTAGCAGTCCGAAGACCATCTTCCCAACCTCATATTTTCTTCCTTCCCCATCCCCTGTTCCTGGCTTCGGATGCTGCCCCAATCCTGAATGAATGCGTCTCAAATCCCTTGCCGGGTAGCCCTAGCGCAGCAAGCGCTTTACGCAAAAACGTCACTCTGCGCCCATCCTTGTGCTTTGAAGACCCCCCCCGTCATGACCCCCCCGAGAGCGCCCTCTATCGAGCTTCCCATATGCAAGGACAAGTTACAAGGGGGTCCGCTGCTCGCAATGATACCCATTTACCCACGCCGCGCTGGTCCGTCTTGGATTTACGCAGCCAAATGCAAACCCAATCACACCGCGGAACCACGTCCGCCCAGGCAATAGACCCCGCATGTTTCTGACCCAACAATTCCAACACCCGGAAGGCTCCAAAAAACATCCACACCATCAATGTGGAGAGCTCTTTATAAATCAGCTGTAATATAAACTGTATCACGTCCTCTCTCCTGTGCTCCATAGAAACTATCCGCCATGCCCCCAAAGTCAAGAATTCCTGCCAAGCTAAGCTATATGCCGACCGCGTGGAAGGTGCCGGGAAGCCTACCACCAGCTGTACCATCCGGTGTTGCCTACGTACCACAACTGCCGCAGCATGGGAGTCGGAGCCCTGTCTGCATCCTTGGCTAGCCCACGGAATCTCCCCCACTGTGAACGAGACAAAGCATTCGCTATGTCATTGTCCACACTTGGCACGTGTACAGCACGAAAAGCTATGTCATAATGCAAGCAGCCCAAAACAAACACTCTAATCAGCTTCAGTACCTGCTCGTCCCTAGCAGACTGCTGATTGACAATCTCCACAACTGCCATGTTGTCAATCCTGAAAATTACTTTCTTGTGGGCCAGTTGTGCTCCCCATAGCGTCACTGCACTGCCATGGGGAAAAATTCAAGGAAAGTTATGCTCCTACCCCTGCCCCCACTCACTGGGCCACTGTTCTGCGCACCACTTCCCTTGCCAGTAGAGGCCAAAACCCTTGCTGCCAGCGGAATCCGAAAAAATGTGAACATCCCACACCATGTCATCTTCCTGAGCCAATGGAATGCCATTGAAATCCCGTAACTTCCACATCCACAAATCCTCCCTCACTCCCGTCGACAGTCCTACATGGTGATGCAGCGGTCTATGTCTTGAGAATGCCCTACCCATTCATCTACAAAAAGTCCTCCCTACTCTCACTACCCTACATGCAAAGTTAAGGTGTCCCAGCAACACCTGAATCTCGCAAACTGTGACTTTGTTTCTAGCCAGCATGACTTTCAGCAGCCCCAGCATCTGCTGCTTTTTATCCATTGCAAAAACAACAGTTGATGGACAGAATGCAGAACAATGTCATACATTCACCCCAGTACAGAGATCTGGGCCTAAATCCATCGTTGTTTTGCACTCCACACCACCCCAGTTCAGACATGGCCATATGCAAATCAGCCTTGACCCTGTGCCTCATGGGAATAGTCCAGCCCGAACTGACAAGCCATGTCTTCCCTGGACCGGAATCAAGCATACTAGGACCGGTTTCTGGCTATCAGCCGTCATCAGCCCGGATAGCTTGACTCCAGTGGTGTGGAGAGCACCCTGGCTGAAGAATAATAATAATAAATAGGCACTTATTAAGCGCGCACCTACCCCAACGGGGTGACCCGGCGCTGTCGCAGACAGTGAGGAGGGCAGGAAATGGAGGCTGGGCTAGTCAGGACGGCTAAATAGCCAGGTTTTAAGGGCTTTACGAAACAGAGGTTCCGCCTGGATATGCCTTAGGTGCATGGAAAGTTTATTCCAGCATTTAATGGCACCCACCTCGAACGATTTTGCACCAGATCTGGCTTTTTAAAATCTGGGTATGATAGCTGGCATTGGGTGTTGGACTGTAGCGTTCTGGTCTGAGCATAAGGGCGAAGTCTCCTTCTGAGATAGGCGGGCCCTAGCACTTTGCCCGCCCGAAATGCCAGTGTCAAGACCTTAAATTCAATTCGCTTAGCGATGGGAAGCCAATGAAGTTGGCGCAAAAAAGAGGAGATATGTTGTCTAAGATGGGTACCACAGATTAGTCGGGCCGCAGCATTTTGTACTGTCTGTAGTCTGCAAATCAATCCGAGGGAAAGGCCGAGATATAAGCCATTTGCGTAGTCCAAATGGGATGTTATTAAGACATGGACTACTGTTTAGCGTGTAGCATTCGGCAGGTAATTAATACATTTCCTAATGGTTTTGATTTTTCCAAAACAGGCAGCTGCAACAGTTTGGACCTGAACTCCGAGGGATAACTTATTGTCCCATCTGACGCCTAAATTCCTCACTGATTCTTTAGGAAGGGGAGCCGTACCCAACTTCTGCGGCCACCATAGAGAGGGAGAGAGGGTAGGGTTGATTAAAAAATAAGATCTCAGTCTTAGCAGCGTTAAGTCTCAAGAATTTGCGGTCCATCCAGGCCGCAATTGATTCTGGTCCAGGGAAGACATGGCTTGGCAGTTCGGGCTGGACTGTTCCCATGAGGCACAGGGTCACGATGGCCATGTCTGCACTGGGTTGACTGGGTGAGCAAAATAACAATGGATTAAACCCAGATCTGTGACTGGGGGTGAATGTTTTGCCATTGTGCAACATTCCGTCCATCATCTTGTGTGTTTTGCTTTTTATCCATTGGCAATCGTGCCTCCATTGCTCGTGAATCCAGGTCAATACCCAAAAAGGTAAGAGCCGTACTGGGCCCCATTGTCTTTTCAGGCGCCAAAGGCACTCCGAGTTTCCTCATGGTCTATTTGAAGCTGTCCAGTGCTGCCTGGCACTCCATGGAGTCTGAGGTGCCCACAAAGAAGAAGTCATCCAGATAATGCGTTACCAGCTGGTGACCCATGCGTCTGGAAAAAAAACCACTGTAAGAACATACTGAAGCATTCAAATAATGCACAATACATAGAGCAGCCCATCGGTAATGCTTTGTCCATGTACCATTTACCATTGAAATTGATACCCAAGAGGTCCCAATCCTCCTTTGGACTGGAAGCAGCCGGAAAGCTGACTAGATGTCGCATTTTTCCATCTCCACTGTTGCGCCCGCAGTCACTATCAGTGACATGGCCACGTCAACCGACAAATAAGACACAGTAGCCTCTGGGTCATCAATAAAATAATTCACAGAATTGCCTTCTGGCCAAGACAGATGCTGGATTAACCAAAATTGCCCCTGTTCCCTCTTGGGGACCACTCCGACTGGGAAGACAATCAAATTCACCAATGGCCACTCATCAAAGGGGCCCGCCATGCGGCCCTCACGTACTTCCTTGTACAAGTTGTCTTGCACCACCTCAGGGTGCTCCCTTGCTGACTGTAATTTGTCCGACCAGCGCCTAACCCTGGGGCCCTTGTAACCTAACCTAAAACCATCAGTCAAACCATCCTGTAGCGTTTTCGCAGCCTTCTGGTTATCGTAACCCTGTAAAGCAGCCCATCCTAACCAGCGTATGAGCCTTTTGGCCCAGTCCCTCTAGCCCCCCTACCCCCGCCAGTTTGCTGCTGCTGTCCCCCTGACTGAAACCCCACTTGGTGCCACTGGTGGCACCCCGACTGCTGTCCTGACCCCCCAAAGCAGTTAACCAAGGAGTGTCTGCCTCCACATTTCGAGCAGTCATGCCGGAATCTGCAAAATTCCTGTGTGCACATTCCTTTATTGAAATAGTAGCAGGTCCCACCTGATCTCGACTGCCCCCTTCCTGTACCCCCCATTCCTCCCTGGGTGGGTGGCCCCTGAAAAGGGCCGATAAACGAGCAAAAGCCCACTGGCCGTGAATATCGTCTTCCCTGGTCTGCTGACCCCATTGTGTGCTGCCAGACATCTGTGTCTAACTCCCCCCACTTAGCTTCAGTGTCCCATGCCACAAGGGATCTAAACTCATCATCGTACTGTGTCCAGGCTTAACCCTCCCGTGTAATCTGCGCTTTTCTAATGACGTTCATGTACTTAAAGACAGCCACACAACTCTCCAGGTATTTTTCGTAATACACGCTGGCATATATTAGAAAAGCAGCCGTCCAGTTTTTAATAGTGAGGGGCACTCTCGGCCACTTGGCAAATTCGTACTCTTCCTCTTTTGAACCTTCTTTCACGCGCACCTCCCTGTGCAGCAACTTAAGCATTTCCACATATTCACCTTTCTAGATGCGCTCTTTAGTGGCCAACATCAAATGCGCCCCCCGTCGGCTTTGTTACGCCCATATAAGGCAGTTTCTTAATTTTCAATTCCTTGCTTTCTAGTTTAACGCCTGTCTCTACCGTCCCCCCTGCCCCTACGTCACCCACCGCTTTGGCCTTCGTGTTATCTCTGTCCGTTTTACCTGAGTCATCAGTGCCCACCCCCACATCCAACACATATTTTCCTTTACTTAGCCTCCCTCCTTCCTCCCTCAGCCCCTCCCCTGCCACGATCCCCACCAAGACCATTTTAGGTTTCAACAATTTCTGCTGTTTACCTGGCTCCAAGGAGGGTGCTTGTCGTGCTGCAGTCCGCCTTTGGACCGGGCCATCCTTTCCACCAACCCAGATGTCTGACCCGTGGGCTCCTCCGGGCGCCATGACACCTGTAAAGTACTAGAACAAGCATTACTGGGCCCACTCACCCTCCTTGTTTTCTCGCAAATCACCCTCTTCCATGCTATCAACATCAAAGTCCAACACTTCGGGCTCTGCAGTCCCCCAAATCCTGCCAACCGGAGGGGCAGACTGCACCCTCCTCTGCCCGACCGCATCCAAACCGCTTGTGGACCTGCGTTCCCGGTGTCCAGCGTCCCGTTGAGGGCTATCGGGTGCTGGGACTAGCAAGACCGCTCAGGGCCTACTTGCGCTGGCTGCGACAGGCTCCCATGGCGGTACTGGGCACGCCACGCGAGGCTCCACCCTCCTTTCATCTCGTCAACTATGAGCCGCTCCCAGCTCTGGCAAGTCTGGCTCCCGCCATTGCTCAGATGCCTGCAATGAAAAGGCATTAACTGCTGTGCTGGGCCTAACTTCCCTACCCCCTTCTTCCCTTGACCTTCCCGCCTCAACACCGAACGTCAAAGACGCCCAGTGCCGCCCCACTCTGAAAAAAATCTAGAGCCCCCCCTGTCACCCTGTCCTCCCCATCCCCCTCATTCCACTCTAACTCCCCAGGACTCCCAGCCCCCCAGGGCCCGGTCCTCCTGGTCATGGCCCCAGAAATCCCACCTGCCCCCCCCCCACCCAGCGTGCATCCCATCACCCATCCTGGCTTCTAAACCCAACAACCCCCTGAGCCATGTAGGCATCCAATTGCTCCACCCTGTCCAAACCCAGCACCTCCTCATGCCAGGACGTAAAAATATCTAAGCGGTCCCAATCCCTAGCCCCCCTATTGCCTCTAAATCCTCAGGGATGCTATCCACTTCCTCACTCTCCATCCCCTCCCCCACCACCCCCCGCTCAAGCATCCCCTATCCCTTCTAACAAATACCCCCGGCGGCCCACCCAGCCCCCTCCGCCCCACAGCGGCCCCTGCCCTCAGTATTCGTGGGCTTGGTTGCCATCCTGTCCCCATCCACTGTTTCAGCTCTTCCTGACACCCCCTTACTTCCATATCCCCCCACTGCCCCGAGCACCCCACAGACAACCTTCAACGAGCCCAGGCCCCTCAGGGCTCCCTGCCTCCCACTTCCTAGACTTTACTTGCTTGCCTAGGGTCCCGACCGGAGAGCCAGGAGGCCAGCTCTTCCGGTGGACCCCGCCCCCATTCTTCCCGCCGGAGCCTCCGCTTTCACCAGAGGCTCCAACACCCTCAGCTCAAGTGTGCCGCTCTCCTGGTATATGAGAGGCCCGTGCCCTCGGAGACCCGCCTGGGGATATGCAGGACGTGCTCCTGCGGCATGCCCAGCTATGCCCCCCACCCACCGCAGCCTCCCTTCCCACAGTAGGCCGCAGCTTCCCTGACACTTCTGTCCTTTCTGACCCTTCTTCGGTGAGGAGCAGGCTGCCACAGCGGCTGCCACCCCTGCGGCCGCATGCCTCGCCGGGCGCACTCTGCCCGAGGCCTCCTGCATCCAGAGGTCCAGACGACCGGCCTCGCTGAGGAGCCGGACCACCTCTAAGACCCAATAATCCTCGCTCGCCATCGCCATTTCCGACAAAACTAACTGCCTACACAATATTTGAAATTCGCCCAAAAAACTCTCTACCTGCCTCAACAAAATCTTTTTCCTACTGCACACCCAGCCACCAGGTCACTAGAACTTAACATGGTGGCTGGGGGATAGCAAGGCCACCCCTTATAGCATTTGGGCTACTAAATTCGTTGGGCTGCATTTGGGCTATTCCCAAGCAGCCCAATCCTACAAAATGGCCGGTGAGGCCGCCCCTCCCAAATTACCCGGGGGGGGGGGGGGGGGGGGGGGGGGGGGGGCAGCCCTCCCGGGGCTCGGCTGTCCTCTAAACCCCTCTTGTACCAGTACCGTCAAGCTGCAAATCGAAACTAACTGTTTGATACTGTAAATAGGGGAATATAAATTTCAATTTAATTTAGGGACCACTACAGATTGCACCTCACTACACCATAAAAAGTCTGTATTATCGTAGAAGGGATCCATTCTTCAAAAAAATCAAATTATGACGTGTGATAATGTTCTTGTTTAGCTTAACCAACGTTTTTTTTTATTAGAGGCTAGTATGCCACCTTGCGGCCATTTCACATCAACTGTTGCACGAACGAACAAAAAAACATTGTATTAAGAAGTGGGTTGATGGCAAATGCCTATTTTCTAAGGAATACAGGAATGTCTTGTGCCTATATGCGCACACACAAATTTGCTGTACGCCCCATTAACTGTCCGTTTACGAAGTTCATAGAGAGTGGGTGTGGCTAGCATTGGTGCAGCGAGTGCATTGGGTTCAGGGCCCCTAGCCCTGAGGGGTCCATTGAATCCCGACAATTGCTGTATTTGCCATCACAGCAAGTGTCAAATAGGACATTTTCCTTGGTTTCCAGGGCCCAAGGCTTCTTTGCTACACTACTGCCACCTGTGTTATGTACGGTACAGCTGCACCTGCGAGTCTCTGTTTGTGGCCAAAAAACATCCCTATAGCTCGAGAAGGGATGGTTCTGTCTCAGAACCAAACCTAGGGCACGGATGCTAATTGCGCATATATTAGAAGGGTTTTCCAAGCCGCACTGTGTAGAGTCTGAAAAGGGAGAGAGAGCGTGGACGACGGCCAACCTACATCTCTCACCAAAGCCGCCTTGAGTGTGTGCAGGCACCTGCAAGCATGAACTGCTTTGTGTAACAAAACACCATATTTTACACTAATTGTGTATTTCTACTATTAAGAGAAGATGTTTTGCAGTTAAGTTTTGATAAAAGTTCCTAAAAATGAAAAGGAACATTGACGAGACCTGTGGTCTAATTCCTGACTTGTATTGTTACGAAACCGTGCTCCACCTTAGCTGAGGTGGAAGTGATTGATGCTGATCATTGTATGTTGTCTGCTGATTTGGAGAAACACCTAATAAAGAAATTTCAACAAAACCAAAAAAAAGAGAAGATGTTTACCAAAGTACCCAAGTTCACTATGGTAAAGAATGTAAACGTAACTATTACATTTTCATTTTTGTCTGGCACCCTAATCACTGCCAAGTAGACCGAAAACAGATAACAACATGTTCAATGTATTGTCATTTTCTATTTTTCAGAACAGCATCCTGGCAGCTTTCTTTATTTACAAAATAAAATCTGCGAGAAGCCGAAGTATGACCAGCCAGAATATGTACGTACACAACAGAATGCCCCACAAAAGCTGAACTGCACAGGATTGAAGTTTGAATGCCTACATAAAGTATTTGTTGGGATGCTCCATAGCATTTTCAATTCATAAAATCATTTCGATACTTTGTTTTACCTGCGCTTACTTGATTGACACCTCTACCTTTGTCCTTATGTCGCTATTTGGCAAACAGCGGGCCTCATCTACAAGAAAATGACGCAGTGCGGCGCCGCAAGCCATTTTGCTGCGAAGTGCTGCGTCATTTTCAAAGTACAGGGATGTGTTGTATTAACAATACCGCTCATTCCTGTGCTTTCCCCTACGCTGGCACACAATTGACTGCCATGCGCCTGCACAGGCACCCGTTTCATTTTGTAAGGGTGTTTGCACTGCAGGGACGACTGTTTTTGTGCAGGAAGAGACACCTTCCTGCACAAAAACAACAATTAATGGCATTGTCCTCTTTCTAGGTGTGATGCAAAATGCAGCACGCTTGGAAAGAGGGAAAAAAGAGGAGAAATGAAAGTATTTCTCCTCGTTGCACCACTCCTACACCTCCCCTGGGGAGGCATAGGATTCTGACCCATTTCCAGGCTTACAAAATGTTGCAAATCTGTGAATATGTCAAGTTCCATGGATGTTGCATGGAAACACCCACAGAATCACCCACAAAACGACACTTTCATGCAGAGTAATGCGTAAAAGGGCCCCATATTTACAAGACCATAAAAAGTCATGAAGGGTGACTTTACGTAGCCTTGTAAACATGGGCAAGCCCATTGCTCCATTGGTGCGTCAAAAAAAGTGACACACCGGCTGCGCAATGGCCTTGTCGATAAGCCCCCTTATCTTCAAGAGTTCCTAATGGCCTCAAGGCTAAGCACAATCATATTCCTATTTTTTTTTCTGTTTCAAAGTGACAGTAGTTCCTCTTTCTCATTTCACCCAGTTTTCTTTGGTCAAATCTTTCAGATGTTCCTATAGTTATGGTACAACCCTGAACAATTGCATTCGCTTTTTACTATATTCCCTCTATTCTTCGTGCCTCTAGGTGGATTACTATATTGTTAATAGACCTTCAAAAAACAATTGTGGTGTATTTTGACTTTTGATGCTAAAGGCACATTGTCAACTAGTCATTGCCACTACTAATTTCTAGAGTTTCTACATTATTCTCCGTGGCATAGCAAGGTCAGGTGGTACCCGGTGCAGAAAATGTATTGTCACCCCCAGCTTGACTAAATGGCAAAAATATGTGTTTAAAGTGATGACACCCGGGTCGGCCAGCACCCACCACACACCCCTTCCTACGCCACTGATTATTCTTATGATCCATGCTCCACTGTTTTTTCCACATTGAACTCTTCAGAAATTATGATCGTTGGGTTTCAAATTCAGTTTTGGGTTCTTCATTAACTTATTCTCACTGATGGATTACATTCTGCCAGTAGAGAAGTAGAGAGAACACCAGGCATTTGTCTCCCAGTTTGGTAAATTGAGTTTACATTTTATGAGTTCATAAAAACAGACATAATGTGAATTAAAGTGAGATCAAAGATGTCACAAGTATTTCTACACTTCAGTTAGGGAGTCAAAAGACAACACGTCACAACACAATAGTTTGTGCTGTGTCGTTCCACAGTTTGCAAGACTGACAGTGGCAAGTAATCATTTCTAGGTCAGTAGCATTGCACTGTGTGTAGTTATTCGGCTGAGAATGAATCCTGGCAGGGATAGAATGCCTCAATTTCAGGAGAATAAACCATGCAATAGATCTCCCTGCACCTCTTGGCATTGCAATCCTCACTAAACGATGTGGAGTCTGGTTAGCGGCCCTCTAGTGAATGGCAGTGGAGTAACATAGGCCCCCACAGTCCCTGAGGTGCATGGGAGCCTAGCTTCAGGGCTCCCTCTCAGGACAGTGCTCTGGCCGAGAGCCCCCGATTGAGTCTGGAGAGGGGCCTCTCCATGTACCGCTCCATGTACCATGCAGGGGACTCCTTAAAATGTTGTTACGCCACTGGTGAACATTGACCCTTCCTTCTTTAGCCACATCCCTCGAATGGAGAAAGTGATGCATTAAGTAATAAGTTCACCATTCTACAAAGCATTTCCATCCCACACGAGTTTCATACTCCTGACATCCAACCTCATGGAAAATACAATAATGTTCCTCCAACTCTGTGTCTCTGATAGCTATCTGACTCCGTGCACGTTTCTAATATCTACCGCGATTGACCGCCAGCTCTGGCTGCTTCGCGTTAGATGAAGAAACATTCACGGATGGGGTAAATCTCGAGGAGACGCTGCGCGTCCACTTACTTTTATATAACGAGACGACAATGTGAAATTGGCAGAATAACACTACTTGTCCCAGATGAAGGGCTTTTAAGCCCGAAATGCATTTGGACTCAACAAGTGATTATTCTGATTGAATCAAACAGATTATACGAATGTATTATATGAAGAAACATGAACTTATGACCATAAAATAAGATCATTTCTCACAAATACGCCTATGAACTTTTATTCATATTAACTGTTTGTGGAGTATTCTAACCACATAAGAGTGTGCGCCGGGGGATCCTTCCAACTTCCTGTTGGAATCACAGTTCTTGAAGTTATAATTGACGTCCACGACAAGAGATGCCACCCAGGCAGCAACCTCATACTTTGACGATATTTCAAAACTAATGACATAAAACTCTGAATATATTCGAGCTGTGCAACTCTCTACCACTTCAGCTATCTGACTCCCCCATCTATCTCCAGTTCCCCCAAAATACATCTCATTCCCCCTTCTACGCATCTGTGGTTATAAATCAGAAAATCATGCACAAAAATATCATGGTACAAATATATTGTAGCCAGAATATCAATCAAATGAAAGGTGAAGGGAAGATGCTTGCAATACGTCTAACAGCTGATAATCACTCAGGGCAGCATTCCATTCCATCATTCTTATGCCCACTGTGACATCTCAGTTTAGACCTAGCCATATGCAAATCAGCCCCTGTCCCAGTAAGAACAGGCCAGCCTGAACTGCCACGCCCTAATTGGGACTCATCAGTCAGGTGCAGCTTCGTTCCAGTGACACAGTGAGCAAGTGATCCACGTCTGGGCATACCCTTAGCCACTTCAGGTGCTACATCAACCACATGAAATTGAATGGATTTATGCTCATAATAAGTCTAACTAATGGCAATTGCTTGGGGTGGCACTCCAACCCATCAACAATCAAAATCTTGTGAAGGTAAGTATAATACCTATGCATGGATTTACTGTTCCTAACTCACACATATGTGTACCATGACAATTTATGTCATCAAGGTACACATATATGGAGTTAAGTATAGTAAATCTGTACTTATATTTACAACAAGCTTCCAGAGACCTTTCCTGCAACTGCCCAGCAAACCAGTTCCAGCTTTATCTGCTCTGCCCTGTTGCTTCCTTCTGCTGAAGTGTGTCTTGACCCAAAGTGCTGTCAACAAGATCCTGAATCCTTGGCTGGTGTCAAAGTACACTCCTCATAAAGTATCCTGAAATCTTTGACTTAAAAACTTTTTGCCAACTTTTTGCTTTGAGAATCGAGGGAGGGCGGAGCCCAACCTTACAAGACGATCTGCTGCACCAAAAATTCAGGTTGCTTTGGCTAGGTTCTTCTATGTAACCAAAAATCTAACCCAGTGAAGCTTCGTGGAGCAGGTGCCTTGTCTCGTAGAGGCCTCTTCAGCTAAAGCCTGCAGCCTTTCCCGCTGGAAGAATCCAAGCTCCAAAAAAGTCCTACGGTTGAAATTTTCACCGGACAAAGGCCTGAAAAGTATTCAGACAGCAAGGGACTTTCTATGGGCATGAAATTCAAGTTTCTCCCACCTGGAGCTTTCCTGCACAAACTCAATGGATTCATCGAGACATCATCCAGCGGCTATCCGATGGCATGGAGCTTTTTTTGGGCCACAGTCACTGCCTTGGCCCACTGATAATTTTGTACTTCCATCCCAGAGTCTGAAAGTAAAGCTTTTCACTGGGGCGAACCCAGTCCCTGTATCTCACCCACACTCCAACACGGTCAGACTTAACTTTAGACATTGTCCTGGTCAAGCTCAACCAGATGGCCACTGTTGGTGATTTTTTGAGGATTAAAGTTTAAAGATTCATAACTGATTCCACTTATTGGATTTTTGTCATTTTTATGTAATTTTATTAATTAAATTGTATTTTTCGAAATTGGTTTGGGATTTTTCTTGTGTGCTGTTTTCACTCTAATACTGATTCAGTTCTGCATAAATATTTCACACATTGACTTTCAGTTAACTGACTCCTTTTGTACCAGGCCACCAGTGGCTTAAAAAATGTTTGTTTAGTGTCTTTTGTAGTTCACCCAGACAAGGATTCTAATTATTATTTGAGCTGGGGTCTCACCCCAACCTCCAACTAATACTCCAATTTTTAATTTCTTAATGTAAGTTTTAACAACATCACACCTCAGAAATTCCTTTTTACTAAACAAAACCAAATACCCCAGCAGTTGGCAAGATTTGATTTGCTCTGTATGAAATGAGTATTCGTTTTATTGATGATAAACAGGAGTATACCAGTTAAGTTCCAAAAGATGCAACTGCCTCAATTAGACTCTTCCATGTCCCACAGGCTAGTCCTATTTTATGGAACAATGGGCACAAGAAGAATATTCTATAACACTAAACTATAACCCAACTCATCCTCCTCCATTCACCCTAAATACCTAGGTGCAGATTTACAATTACTGGCCCATCCCGGCAAATTAGCAGGGATGCGTCAGTAATTGTGCGCCATGCCTCCGCCACCCATGGTGCGCCGTATTTACAATGCGGGGCACCATGGGGCAAAAACCGGCACAGATGCGTCACGCATCTGTGCCTAAAGGTGGCGCATTGCTGGAGTTGCGACGCAGCTCCAGCAATGCTCTAGGGGGCCCTATCTCCCCAATGCTGCGTCAAGCCTTACGCCTGCGAAATGCGATGCAGTGCGCGCTACGAAATTCGTTTTATTAATTAAACTGTTTACTTACCTGTAATTATCCATATGCCGGTTTTTAGCCCTCTCCACCCTGCCCCTCCCCCTCCCCGCCTCCCTGCCCCACCGTAACTCCCTCCACGGCCCGCGGCTGTGGGTGAATGAGCCAGAACAGAACCTCACCTGCCCCTACAGCCAACAAGAGTCTACAATTTTGCACATAATGTCTACCCAACTGAAGTACTTTGTATTGGCTAATGAGTAAATGCTACCTCGTTGGGTAAATGTATAGAGCATAATCAAACTAGAGCAACTTAATAAACCACAAGGAGATATCTCCAGTAACCTTGTGTGCATATAATTTCAGAAATGTGATTGTTCCTCGAGGTCTTGATCCAGAAATCTGCGATAACATGAATCCTTGCTAGGGAAGACTACAAAGAAGGGAATCTTCCCCGAACAAGGGTACTTCCTCCTAACTTTATGAAGTAATTCTGTTAGTCATCGTGGGAAAAGGTGGGAAGACCTTTGCATACTACTAAGGAAAAATGGACAGGGCCAAAACATCCGGACCTTGCAGATGAATTTGGGCATTTGCATACTCAGAGTAATTAAAAGGGAGAACCATGGACTCTGCTCTCACCAGGAGACGACAAGAAAGAAACCACTTGTCACAGTCATTACAGATCAGACTGTGCTCCAATAGAACCACGATGAATTCATCTTCGTTAAGGATTTCAGTTTGATTTTCAACGCTTTTTCTTCACCGAGCCCAAGAAGTTAGGAACCTAGGGGGCAGATGTATCAAACTATTTTTTTGTCACAAACGCTGCGAATCGGTAAAAAGCTGCGTTTGCGACGAAAAAATCGGAAAATGCTATGTATCATCAAAAACGCATCGCAATATTAAGGAATTGCAAATTTTGCGATTCCTTAATATTGCGTAAGCATTTAAGGAATCGCAAATTGCGATTCCTTAAATGCTATGTAAGAAACAATCATTTTTTGCGAATTTACTCTAAGAAATCGCAAATTACCACCAACTTGTAGTTGGTGTTAATTTGCGAATTCTTTTACAAATGCACTTTTTGGCATTTGTAAAGGTGCCATGTGGCGCTCATACATGCCCTTAGGGCATGTATGTCCGCCATATGCACACACATGTAAATTTCAGGGGTGCAGCAGGGTGTCTGTCCATAAGACACCCTTGCACCCTTGAAATTATTCTCAATTTGCGATTAGAAAATTGCGAATCGCAAATTGAGAATAACTTCCCATTCCTTCCTATGGGCCTCCTGGCCCATAGAAATGAATGGGAAATTATTCCTTAATTGCGATTAGCAAATTGCTAATCGCAATTAAGGAATTTTAAGAAATCGCTAAAAAATAGCTACTTTTTACATACATACCATTTTGCAAATCTCAAATAGCGATTCTCAAAAAATCGCTAATGGAGAATCGCAAATAGGTATTATGACACATCTGCCCCCTAGTGCTTTACAGAAGTGGAGCTTGGGGATACCTGCTATGTTTATATTTGTAAGTTCTTCCCTTTGAGGTTTAGTTTTTGTGAAATGAGCATCAGCAACAGAATGGAACCTAATTTTTACCAAGAAGTTGTCCCAAAAATATCTACCAAATGGGAATACTTTCTAATGGTTAATTAGTAAGTGCTACCTCATTGTGTAAATGTCTAGTGCATATTCTACATTACAGTTGCGTAAAGGACCATGAGGTAATGTCTCCAGTGACGTTGGGTGGATGTTATTTCGGCAATGTGATTATGCCTCGAGCATCTTCATTCACAAATAAGTGATAACATGAATCCCTGTCTAGAGAGAAGGACGTGACTGCAAAGAGGTGAATCTCCACCAAAACAAGGGTATTTCCTCTTAACTATATGAAGTTCGTGCTTCTTTGTTTGGTGGAGACGTCCTCATATTCCTCTATATCAAGAGCGTATCACCAAAATCGGCGGGAAACACACTCTGGGGCCTTTTGGTAAGCTATTCATCAACATGGCAAAAGGAGGGAAGACCTTTGCATAGTAATAAAGAAAATGGGGCGCAGCCAACTGACTAGACCTTACAGATGATTTTGGGCATTTGTACATTCAAGGTAATTAAAAGGGAGAACCATGGACTCAGCTCTCTATGGGAGACAACAAGGAGGAATCCATCCACTCATCACAATCACCCCAGATTAGATTGCGCTCCAATGAATCAGTGATGCATTCAACTCCTTTAAGGTTTGCATGGGGATGGGCATCGTGCAGCCCCCTTTCCCGGGCCGAATTCTACCCTGAGACCCCACCCGCTGGGGCCTGGGCTCTTGTTGCTGGGTGACCTGGAACCCACCTATGGTACAGCGAGGGGGACTGTGGGGGGAGCCTTAATGCCCCCTTGGTCCCTGCTGGCTCCCCATCTCTAGCCGGAGCTGGCATTTTTCCTGCATGCAGGGAGCGCATTTGGAAACAATTTTTTCAGCTTGACAGTGGGCATGAAAACAAATGAAAAGTCTGCTCCTAGTAGGTGGGAGCAGGTTTCCTGCTCCCGTGCGCTGGAAGCAGAGTTACAGTTACAGTTTGGTCTCACTAGGCGGGAGCTGTCTAAGGTCCCGCCAAGCAAAAGCAAACTGCTATCCAATGTGTGTGGGGACCTCGGGAGACAGGGAGCCGACCCAGTGGGGTGGTGGAACCCAGCGTCATTAATGGCTGCGGGAGAGGGGCAGCGCTCCCCCCTTTTTCAATTTGAAGTCAGGCCATGTGGTGGTCACCGGGTCCTACTGGGCCAAGGAGGGGGGGGGTCTGCACACCCCCTTCAATTTACTATTGAAGCTCTTGGGAGGTGCTGGTCCCCGGAGATCCTAATAGCCCTATGAGGGGGGGGTCCACATTGTTCCCTTCCAATATAATAATTAAGCCCCAGGGAGGTGGTAGGTTCTGGGGCTTTCCCTCCCCCCAAAAAAACAAACACACCTCAGTTCCTTCCTGGAATGTTTTAGAGTGATCCGTGAAGTGGGGCTGAGAAAAAAAGGGGGGTCCCAAAACAAATATTTCCATGCATTTTCCACAGACTTTTGGCAGAATAGTTTTTGCAAAAACTGCAGTACGGAACTACACCAAATTTGGCAGGACGCTAGATTTTTGTCCACAAATTGTGCTTTGTGTGATTTGGCATAAATCCATTCAGTAGTTTTTGAGACATCAATGTGGAATAATATTTGTGTATTTGGTCGTTTGGGAGTCCCTCAAACCCGATTTTTATAAATAGAGCCTTCTGATTGGCCCAGGGATCTTTCCTACCTTGGACCAAATTTCTTCAAGGAGCGAGCGCTCTGATTGACTAGCATCACCATGAGAAAAATTTTGCTGGCCGTCATTACAGGACTCAGGGACTCAGTCCCCTGGCCTGAAGTTTGAAAATGAAAATGATATAAGGGACAGGGTAGGAATACGCTGGCCACTAGGCTCTGTGGTGCAGACTAAGAGGGATTGCCCTGGGGACAAAATGAAAAAAAGGTTAAGAAAATGGCATCCCAAGATTTATTTTTTATTTTTATTTTTTATTTAAAGAGTTTTATATAGCGCTGGCTAGATCCATAGGTATCAGAGCGCTTTACATAAGGATCAACAATGTTACAACAATGATAACAATTACACGTTACATTAAATAAATGCAACACTTTAAAGAGCGATAGGGAGAGACAAAATAGAGTGGAAAGGGGCAGAGGGGAGTCAGAAGGGAGAGGAAGAGGGGGTGGAGGTATGAGAGATGAAGGGAAGGTCTACCCAAAGACCGACTAGGTAGGTGACGGCCGAGGAGGGAATCCACAGCCAATCATCCCTATAGCTCTCACTGTAGCTCCATCGGGCATCGGTCAGATAGATAGATAGAAAGATAGGAGACAAGGAAAAAGCAGAAAACGATGAGGGGGGAATGGGCGAAGACAGGGAGACGGGGAGGAAACTGTGCCCAAAGTCCGGCTGGGCAGGTGACGGTCAAGGGGGTGAACCGAGGCCGATCTCCTCAATAGCTGAACGGAGCAGCTCCATCGGGCGTCGGACACAGTGCTCAGACTCCGCTGTCAGGATAGGCATCGGTTAGATAGATAGATAGATAGATAGATAGATAGATAGATAGATAGATAGATAGATAGATAGATAGATAGATAGATAGGAGATAAGGAAAAAGCAGAGTTACAGAAGAACGATAAGGGTGGAATGGGAGAGACAGGGAGAAACTGTGCCCAAAGTCCGGCTGGGTAGGTGACGGTCAAGGGGATGAACCAAGGCCGATCTCCTCAATAGCTGAGCAGAGCAGCTCCACCGGGCGTCGGACATAATGCTCGGACTCCGCTGTCAGGATAGAGATCAGGTGTATTCAGGGGTTCTCAGAATAGCACAGGGGAGTGAGTGAGAGACCATGGTCCAAATGAAATCCAGACGCCATCTTGAGGTCAGGCACAGTCCTGGTAGGTTTAGGTAAGAAAAAGTTCAGCTTGGCGAAAGAATCACCACTAAGGGTCAGGCACCCATCAGGCACAGCTTCGAGTAAATAGTGGCCCCAGGGTCTTAGACTTGGATTTAGAGGGCTTCTGCCTCTGGACAGGGAAAACAGCCATGGGGGGCACCTCGGTGGCTCTCTCCTGCACTTAGAAGAGTGCTGTGGCTCTGGCAGCCATTCCAAGGTCAGGCAACTCAGGCATAGTCCCCGTCTGTGGCTGATTCATAAATATGACCCGCTTCACCAGGACCCCACTGTTGTTCCCGTTACAGGCTTGGACACCCTGCACCGATTATGATGCCTCCCCCTGCTCACCTGATAATTTGTGGTCCACTTCTCGTGCTTCCCGCCCCTTCTGTTTATGATGCTATTTCCAAAATGCATCAAATAGCCACTGAGATACATCAAGTTTCAGGAACATGGATTTGGGCTGGATGGTTCTGTGGTGTATTTTCTGTATGGGGCTTAAAAATGTTATTGGTCTTGTTCATAATTATTGTAATTCTCTTCTCTTGTTGTTTATGTATCCAACGTGGGCCAATGCTTTGTTCCCTCTGTATTTTTACTTGTATTACTTGTCTACCATCTAAAACGAATGTCCAAAATATAAATGCCCGTTTAGCAATAGACCAAGAAGTCAGCAATATGATGCTATTGGACATCCATGATATTCATCGTACCCCTTTTAAAAGCATAAGAAAATGTCTTATGCCAAAAGGGCTATCTGTGTAAAATGTGTAATATTTTACTTGGCATAAGCTGCAGCCATTTTGGCTGTGGTGTCCATTTTGTTTTCTGCGTAATTCTCCCGTCCTCTGCTGCTCATCTTTTTCTGCCTATGCTATCTATTTTAGTTGACTTCCTGACTCAGCTAAAAGCAATGTATGTGCTCAGAGTTTGTAGCTGCCAGTACTGTCAATCATTTACTGCTGCCATAAGCATTTCTGCTCCCCCTCCCACTTTGCTGACCATGTAGTTTTCATCTGCCCTTGTTTGCTGATAACTATTTCTAAAACGTGTACTTCCTATTTCTGTTCACATGCTTACCCTGAACAAAACTTGAATTTAAAGGGCACCGGTTTGTGAAGCCCATGTACTACCTCAAGCAGCACTTGAGAGTGTAGTGTGGATGCGGTCCCACTCATGTGTGCTTAATAAACTTGTTATTTATTTCCAACTCCAGTGTTGATCTCTATTTTGTTGGTCTCTGAACCCGTGGACAAAAGGGTGACCCTGCACCAGGGTACCCCTAAAAAGTAGTACATTTCCACACTCTGACCAATGAAGGGTGGTGGCACTCACGCGGCTTGGGAGGGAAACCTAGAACAGCCTATGACAGATAAGATGTGGGCTTATTGTTATGAACAGGCACACTTCATATCAAATAACTATAAACATCAACTTCTACATTTCAAGTACCTGCATAGAATGAATGTCACCCCTGTGCTACTCACGAAGATGGACCGTACCAGACCAGATAACTGCCAGATATGTGCGATGGCACATGCTGATATTATTCATTTGGCATGGAATTGCCATGCTGTTACGGAATTCTGGAAGGTGGTGTTTGGGCATCTAGAACAGATGGTCGAGACAGTACTCCCCCACACACCCTTGCTGGCTTTACTGGGGTATGTACTCCCTTTGGGTCTGGGGATTAGGCGCTTCTCCGCAATTGCACTGTTGCTAGCTAAGCGATCGGTTTCCCTAAATTGGGGTGGAGTTGCACCGCCGCTGGTGGGGTTCTGGCTGAGGGATCTGATGTACTGCGCCACTACTAGTGATGTATATGTGTCTTTGCTGCCTCTCGCCTCCCTTCCCCAAAATTTCTGGCAACCACTCCAATCTCATTTGTTACTTCACCCTGAATTCACTGACTGAAATGTATTTCATGCAGACATGATTGTTGGATTAGCCGAATTATCCTGGTGATCAGGATTGCCAGAATATCTTTGATACTTGAGCCTGTAATGTTGTTTTATTGTTGATGATTATGACTTGCAAGACTTTTCTTTCTATCCGTCAATAATTGGTTCATATGCTCCGCATTGTATGTACAGATATTTTGTTGTATGATCTCTTGAAAAATTGCAATAAAAACAAGTAAAAAAAAAGGGGGGACCAGGACCTGGGGAGGCACCACTTTGGGATCAGGAACTCCTGTGTCAGGGCTCAGGGAGGTCCAGCTACAGGTCCAGTGCAGCAGGTCAGCCTCTGGAGCTTGTTGACTCTGTGCAGCTCAGAACTAGATGTCAGTCAACTGACCCTTGGAGTCACTCAGAAGGACGCAGGGAGCAGGTCCAGTGTTCTTTCTCAGACAGCAGGGCAGTCCTCTGACATCAGGGCAGTTCTTCTGTAGTATCCTTGGGATCAGGAACGTACTGAATACTGGGTCTGATGGTCCTATTCTTAGGTTTTGGCTGTAGACAGAGCATACAATGCCTCCAAGAGACATTGTATATACTTTGTGGGCTTCACCCATAGGCATCCCATTGGCTAGCTCCATCGTTGCTCTCATATTCTGTCTCCACATTTGTCCAAGCCATGCATGAGCCATGCCTCTTCTTGTGTTTAGCCCTCCCAGAGAGCCTGGACCAATTACTACTATCCATCCCCAGCTCCCATTTTAGCAAATGTTTTCGGAACAACTTTTTTCTTCGATTTGGCACTTTACACCAGCGCTCGTTTTTTCACTTGTTCCGAGCTTCATTTCTGTTGACAGGGCTGTAAATCTTGTTCTTATCTCCATGGCGGCGTTTGGAGATCTGAAGTTGCCACAGGTTTGTGGCAGCTGTCTTTTCTGACCAAATTGTCTTGCATCCAGTAGTGACCGAAAGTAGCCACCATCCTGTAACAGGGTGATTTTCATTCTCCGATACTACGGTCACCATGGAAACAAAACTACTGCCCATATTTTAGAGGAAGACTGCAGAGAGTAATTTATGGCCTTTGCATGAAGTAAAACCATAGCCAGCTTTGTGCTTTGATTTATACTATATGACACTTTTTTACATCCGTTCAGTTTTTTCCTCATAGCATCATTTTTTCCTGGAAGGTTCTAGGTTTATGAGTTTAGTCAATGACCATTTTTTGTTGAGATTGCACCTAGGACCTGAATGATTGCTGACGCTTCCTAGGGATCAGCTGTGTGGTAAACTCCTTGCTACTCGGCTAATCAAGGTTATAGGCGGACTGGTCCACCCAGACCAATCGGGCTTCATGCCACAGCGTAACACAGTATTAAACCTGCACAGGATGCACGGGGTAATGGGAAGGGCTGCCACTATTCAAGAGGCAAAGAGAAGAAAAAGGGGAACCCTACTCACTAAGGAACTAGGGTAATAGTTATATAGGAAAAACAGTGGTTCCTGTGGGATATTATACTGTATACTTATGCAGAAGCACAGTCGCAATATAGATGGTTAGGTAATGGCAGAGGGCGATGGAACCACTAACATAATAGATTCAGTGTAACATATTTTATAGATTTTCAAACAAAAATAGATATATACATTGTTGTCAATCAAAGAAACATTTGTGCATTGTGTCCCAAGTGAGAACAGGAACCTAAACCTAAGTGACAATGTGAGTCTTATATACAAGGTTTTCACAATTTGTACAAATCGACCATTATCAAAAATGATTCTATATAAACAGCAGCTATATACAGTGAAACGCACTGGGAAATGGTTCGCTTCTTCTGCTTGTCGATGGCATTTCGACCCTCTAATCAATGTGGGGTCTCTTCAGGACTATTGATGAAGGGACATCTGAAAATGTATCTGCACAGCCTCGTGAAAATGATGTGCCACACGTGAAGAATAAAGGAAAAGACGTTATTCACATGAGGACCCGTCCGGGTACTCAATGTGAGGGAAGACGGCAAATCCGATAATGTAGGTCGGCCAAGGAGGCTCTGTGAATATTACGCTACAGCCGTAGCGATGGGAAATCCCTTTGTTGATCAGTGGCAATGCACTGGGGGTTTCAGGATTGATGATGGCGAAACGCGGGACAGCGCTCCGCGTATGTGTTCTACAAAACCGCTTCAGTCAGCTTTGTCGGGTGCAATGACCACTGATCACCTACAAAGGGATTTCCAGGAAATGTGGAGAAATTCGTCCAAGCTCTTTTTGCTCAGATCCTGGGTGATACACCCGCGTCAGATATCCACCTAGATCGGGTCCATCGTGTGGGACCACCAAGAGCTTCGAAAATACTGGATATGTTAGCCTGTGTCCACAGCTTCCCCTTGAAGGAACTCATCCTATGAACTGTACGAGGATCCGATACAATGACCCTTAGGGGTCATTTCCTGCAACTGTTCCAAGATTTCTCAGCAATAACGCTCCAGAAGAGGTGAGATTTTCCTCCAGTGACTTTCTTTCTCGGGAACCATGACATCTCTTATGCTTGGGGCCACCCATTCCGCCTGATCTTTGAATGGGAGGGGAAGACTCACCAGGTAAGCTCCCTAAGTGCAGCTTGTGACTTACTCCGGATCAGAGTCCCAGATAGGGATCGCTGACGAAGCAGGGGCAAGGGAGGGCTGGTGGGAGAGACAGCGACGGAGGGGCAAAAAACCCAGAAAACCAGGTCCTGAGCCTATGGCGCAGGAGAGAAAGGCAGTGCTAGAGAGCCTTACTGGGGGCACAGTGGCAGGGGGATACAGAATGAATCCACATAGCATGCCCCGATAGCCTCGGGGGCACTTATAGGACGCTATGCGGGATCAAGAGTGGAGCGGTCCTTATGGTGACTTCTGGCCACGATGAACCCCATCAGGAAACTTCCTCGCTGGTGGGTGGGGACTCCTCTCGGGGCCCCCTCCCCTCCTAGAGACATTGTTTGAATTGTTGATAAGTTTTGTTTGTGGGTGTTTTTATTTTGAACACTTGTTTATCAAGTACCAATGCTCAATGCGAGCAGGGGTTGTTAAGATATCACTTTCTAGGTCCCATGATACCACTTTGCATGCCACCCTAGAAGGGGGGACGCCTGGGCCTGTCCTTTTCCTAGGTCAAGCCCTTATACATCCACTATGGTGGAACAACACTGTCAAGCAGAAAGCTATCTTCTCCTATGTAGAAAATACTGGGGCAGATATCTGCCTCCTCCAGGAGACTCACCTCATGGTCGGAGACACCAAGCGACTTAAGTCCAGATCCTTTCCACAGCAGCTATTCTCTTCAATGAGATGTAAGACGGGGGGTTATCTTGTTTCACGTATATTCAGAGGCACTATTGACCCTAAATTAGCTGAACTTAAGGGTCGCCTCTTGGTTCACCAAATACAGCTGGGTACGCAAACTTTAACATTGGGCACCTTGTACGCGCCAAATGAGGGGCAGGAGCACTTTGTTCGGGAGGCACTGGCACACACACTTACATCGCAGGACCGCTTGATCCTGATTGGGGGGCGATTTCAATTTAGTCTTGGACAAACATATAGACAGCTCCATACACAGAGAGGGAGAGTCGAGGTCCCTTTCGGGAGAAGGCATTGCTTGGCTGAAAGATGCCGGTCTTATAGATTTGTGGAGGGTCAATCACCCACACACCGGGTACTACACATTCTATTCTCACGCTCACAAGTCCTACGCCAGAATAGATGACCTCCTGGGCTCCCAAGACCTGCACCAGCTTCTCCGCTCAGTAGAGATAGAGCCAAGAACCCTCACTGATCGCTCAGCCTTAGTCTTAGAGATACAATCTCCACTACAACAACAGGCTCGGCGACAATGGTGATTAAGGGAGACCTTATTAAGAAAACCAGAAGCCCAGGCACAAATTAATAAAGTCATCACCGACTACTTAGAGGCCAACGATAACGTGGAGGTACCACTTCCAATAGTCAGGGACGCGTTAAAAGCGATGGTCAGAGGAGAGCTCATATCCATGTCGGCTGCCTAAAACAAGGAGAGAAAACTCAAAAGGGCTGAGCTTCAAGAGAGGGTCAGGGAACTAGAGGGAATTCATCATCAAACTAGATCCCTCAGGGTATGGTGCCAGTTAGAGGCCGCCCGGAAACACTTAGCTGGTCTAGACTTGGACAGGTCAGGATTTGCCCTGCTACATCTTAAGCACACATACTATCTTAATGGCAACAAGAGTGGCAGGCTCCTGGCCACAAAGCAAAGAGCCCGACAAGCCAACACTTTCCACTCTCTTTTGACTGAGAGTAGGTTGGAATTGACGAACGATATATCTATAGCAGACCAGTTCAGAGACTTCTATGCAACACTCTACTCGGCATAACACACCTCCCCTAAAGACATAGCAGATTATCTCCGTGACTCCCCTGTGACCAAACTGATAGACTTCTCAGCATCTTCCTTAGACAAACCCATCCGGCTGGATGAGGTCATCTCAGCCATCTCGAGGCAGAAGCCATTGAAGTCCCCGGCCCGGATGCTTTCCTCGCCGGGTTCTACAGGGGTTTCTGAACCGAACTAGTGCCAATCCTCAACTGACTCTTCAACTCAATTGCGGACTCGGGCTCTCTCCCAGCCTCTATCCTGGTAGCCACCATCACAGTTGTCCCCAAGCCTGTTAAAGACCCCAAATCTTGCATGAGCTACCACCCCATATCACTTCTTAACAGAGACTCAAAACTTTTTACCAGCATCCTGGCGGCGCGCCTAAACCCACTGATGCAGGGTCTTATCCATCCTGACCGAGCGGGATTCATCCTGTAGAGGCTCTGTGCAGACAACACTAAGAGACCATTACATATTAACGATAAAGCACACCATAGGCATGGTTCCAGCATGCTAGCCTCAGTGGATGCCGAAAAGGCTTTCAATTGGGTCCACTGGCCCTTTCTTACCATGACAATGGAGCACTTCAGGTTTGGGGAGCGATTCCGGTCCTGGGTATTCAGCACTTACCAAGCCCCACGGGCCTCTGGAAGGGTCAACGGGGTAAGCTTGAGGAACTTCCCTATTTGCAGAGGCACAAGACAGGGCAGCCCATTCTCCCCCCTATTGTTTGCACTACACATGCAGTCTTTTGCCCAGTGCATACGGGACCACAGACTCATTAGTGGAATCCCCCTTTGGGGGGAAGAACACTGCATCCGTCTGTATGCCGACGATGTCATAGTCATGCTGGATAAACCGGTCAGGAGCCTTCCCTCCTTCTTGGCTGAGATGGAGAGGTTCAGGGTGGTTTCTAGTTTTCGCATGAATCTCCATAAGTCCCAGACTCTCAACCTCACTGTTGCACCACTAGAGCTAGAGGCACTATGGAGATCCCATTCACTTAGCTGGGCTACAGACTCCGTCCCTTATATGGCAGTACAGCTATGTAGTACTATTGAAAAGACAAACACCCTAAACTTCGGGTCATTATTGACCTGAGTCTGTACTGAGCTAAATAGGTGGCAGCACTATCCGCTTTCCGTTCTAGGCCGCATCTCAGCCATAAAAATGACCATTCTGCCCAGGGTTCTCTTTTTCTTTCAGACCTTGCCACTGACTCTCTCGGCAGGTTCTGTCTCGCCTCTCCAGGTGGCACTGAGCCACTTTATATGGGCTGGTAAACGGCCAAGAAAGAGCAAGGAACGGAGTTGACTTCCCCGGCGGAAGGAGGACTGGGGATCCCCTGTCTCACTAGATACTATCAGGCTGCTCAACTTCGTTATCTAGTAGAATGGTCCAGTCCCGATTCGGAAAAAAGGTGGCTGTTTATGGACAGGGCCTTGGCCGGCACATCGCTATCAAAGGTACCGTTTCTGCCCTGAATAAATAGAGCCCCAAACCTCTATATCTCCCCGATTACAGGTTCACTGCTACGGGTCTGGGATGGGTGTATCCGCAAAGGGAAACTTACTTCTCTGCCTTCCCCCTTGACCCCAATTGCTGACAATCCAGACTTTATCCCGGGACTAGAAGCCACTTTCTAGACTTGGAGGGAATCACCCTGTAGGGCACAGCTTTGCAAACTTTTCATGTTAGTGACACAATTTTTGGAGATGCATCATTTTGGGACACAGTAAGGCAGTGTAGCGAGCGAGTGTAGCGAGAGAGCCCGAACCACCTAAGGGGGTTCGGGGGGATTCTCACTAATTCTGTCTCGCTCCCTCTCTCTCTTTCTCTATAACTGTCTCCCTCTCTCTGTCTCCCTCCCTCTCTCTACTTTTGTCTCCCTCTGTCTGTCTACCTCCCTCTGTCTCTCTCTGTCTTTCTTGCTCCCTCTGTCTCCCTCCCTCTGTCGTCCTCCTCTCTCTGTCTCCCTCCCTCTGTCTCGCTCCCTCCCTCTGTCTGTCTCCCTCTGTCTGTTGCCCTCTGTCTCCCGCTCTCTGTCTCCCACTCTCTGTCTCCCTCTGTTTCCGTCCCTCTGTCTCCCTCCCTCTGTTTCCGTTCCTCTGTCTCCCTCCCTCTGTGTCCCTCCCTCTCCCTCTCTCTCTCTGTCTCCCCTCCCTCTGTCTCCCTCTCCCTCTGTCTGTCTCTCTCTGTCTCCCTCCCTCTGTCTGTCTCCCTCTCCTTTCCTCTGTCTCCCCTGACTGTCTCCCTCTGCCTCCCTCTCACTCTGTCTCCCTCTCTTTCTGTCTCCTCCATCTCCCTCCCTCTGTCACCCTCTGTCTCCCTCTCTTTCTCTCCCTCTGTCTCCCTCTCCCTCTCTGTCTCCCTCTCTGCCTCTCTGTCTCTGTCTGTCTCAGTCTCTGCCTCTGTCTGTCCACGTCTCTGCCTCTATCTGTCTGTCTGTCCCTGTGTGTCCCTGTCTCCCTCTCTCTGTCTCCCTCTCCATCTCTGTCTGTCTACCCCTGTCCCTGCCTCTATTTGTCTCTGTCTGTCTCTGTATCCCTCCCTCTCTCTGTCTCTCTCTCTGTCTCCCTCCCTCTCTCTCTGTCTCTCTCCCTCTGTCTGTCTCCCTCTGTCTGTCTACCTCCCTTTGTCTCGCTCTGTCTGTCTCGCTCCCTCTGTCACCCTCCCTCTGTCGCCCTCCTCCCTCTGTCTGTCTCCCTCCCTCTATCTCCCTCCCTCTGTCTGTCACACTCTGTCTCCCTCTGTTTCCGTCCCTCTGTCTCCGTCCCTCTGTCTCCCTCTTCCTCTGTCTCCCTCTCCCTCTGTCTCCCTCTCCCTCTCTCTGTCTCCCTCCCTCTGTTTCCCTCTCTGTCTCCCTCTCTCTCTGTCTCTCTCCCTCTATCTGTCTCCCGCTCCTTCCTTCTGTCTCCCCCTGACTGTCTCCCTCTGCCTCCCTCCCCCTGTCTCCCTCTCTCTCTGTCTCCTTCCCTCTCGCTCTGTCTCCCTCTCTCTCTCTCCTTCTGTCTCCTTCTCCCTCTCTGCCTCTCTGTCTCTGTCTGTCTCAGTCTCTGCCTCTGTCTGTCCCTGTCTCTGCCTCTATCTGTCTGTCTGTCCCTGTCTCTCTCTGTCCCTGTCTGTCCCTGTATCCCTCCCTCTGTCTCCCTCTCTGTCTCTGTCTGTCTCTGCCTCTGTCTGTCTGCCCCTGTCCCTGTCTCTGCCTCTATTTGTCTATGTCTGTCCCTGTCTGTCTCTGTCTCTATCTCTGTCTGTCTCTGTCTCTGTCCCTCTCTTTGTCTCTCTCTCTCTGTCTCCCTCCCTGCCTCCCTCCCTCTCTCTATCTCTCTCCCA
Source organism: Lissotriton helveticus (assembly GCF_964261635.1). Lineage (NCBI taxonomy): Eukaryota > Metazoa > Chordata > Amphibia > Caudata > Salamandridae > Lissotriton > Lissotriton helveticus. The sequence continues at coordinate 118,273,913 of NC_136060.1, read as the reverse complement.
CTCTCTCTCTCGCTGTCTCCCTCTGTCTCCCTCTCTCTGTCTATCGCCACTGTCTCCTTCCCTCTGTCTCTGTCCCTCTGTCTCCGTCCCTCTGTCTCCGTCCCTCTGTCTCTCTCTGTCTCCCTCCCTCTCTCTCTCTCTGTCTCCCTCTCTCTGTCTCCCTCTGTCTCTGTCTTTCTCCCCTATCTCCCTCTGTCTCATTCCCTCTACCTGTCACCCTCTGCCTGTCACCCTTTGTCTGTCACCCTCTATCACCTCACCCCAGCTTCCCGGCCACACACACAGCTGTACTTCGCAGGTCTTTAAAAGACCATTTACATGTTAATGAGGCTTTGTTGTGAATCGCCCGGCCCCCATAGAGCAGAGTGTCTCAGAGTCTGCGCTGCTGAGGCGGACTCCGAGACACTCTTTCAAAGAAATGCCTCTTAATTAGCAGCAGTTATGTGCTAAGTGCCCTTGATACTGGTGTTATCCTGCGACACACCCACCATTTCCAGGTGACACAGTACTGTGTTGGGACACACAGTTTGGAAAGCTCTGCTGTAGGGCGCTAGGCAACTTCTTTGACTTAGAGGGACATATACCCTTTGCCACCCTGAGAGTGGACTACTCCATCCCTGAGGCAGAGTTGTTTAGATATCTCCAGATAAGGCACTGGGTAACACACCAGTCTGTCCACCCTGGGGCAGAGAGGCCGCTGACTCATTACGAGAGGTGCCTCTTGGGTAAAGACACAAATAAACACCACATCTCGAAGCTGTACGTTCTCCTCCAACCCCCTCAGACCAACGATAAATGCCTACTACGTTTTATATGGCAAGCACAGAAATGGCGGTCAAAATTTACCTCTTATTGGTACTTAACCCCGGTACAACTATATGAAGGGAACCTGGCCCGCAGTGGCGCATGCTGGCGACAGTGTGGGGGTAAAGATATGTTGTGTCACCTTCTCTGGGGATGGCAATATTCTGGACCGCAGCTTTAGATTACATTGATGCCCACTTCTCTACGCAGCTTCCTAGATTCCCATCGTACATTCTTTTAGGATTACCTAACCCACTTACTTTTCCACTCACTTCCTGAAGGTGGCGTCAGATTAGCATAGCTCTGTGGACGGCCCATCAGACTATTTTAATGCTCTGGGGATCTCCCACGGTCCTGACTCACTTGGCATGGCTTAGACACCTATGAGACATATTGGGGATGGAAAAGTTCACCCTATCATTGACATCATGAGATGACACATTCCGAACAATATGGCAGCCCTTCATACCTTTACTGACCAAGGAATTCAGAGAATTGACATGTCCCCGTTATCTGCGGCTACTTTGCCTAGCCGAGCCTGTCGCAACTTGGGGGGGAAGGGTGGGAGGGCATTTGTTTATTTGTTTTTCTTGTTTCCATTGTCCGATCTAAAAGTTGTATTATTATATTGCAAACTAGAGAGATGCTCTCTCGATATGTAACCTCTTGTTTTGATTCTATTCTGCAACAATAAAAATTGATTTAAACATTAAAAAAAAACATTTTGGGAGGGAGCCTTGAGTAGGGCCCCCTCCCTGAGCCCATTTTGGGTCCCAGGGACCCCATCACCAGGGGCACAATATATTAATTAAGGGGAGGAGGTGCGCAGCTTCTCTCCCCTAACTGATGTCAGCCCAGAGACCCCTTCCCTCAGGGCCCCCACCTGGCAGTAGCAAACATGTCTTCCCTGCCTGCAGCCGCGCTGGCGGAGAAGAAATGTCTGCTTCTAGGCAGTGGGAGATTTAAACATGCCTACATGTTTTGGGAGCAGACTTCTGCTTACCTGCCCACACTGATGTGGGCAGGGATACAGATTGCTTCTGCCCAACAGGAGGAAGCTAAAATAGCTGCTCCCACTGGGCAGGAGCAATGCAGGCTCCTTTAGTATGCAGGGAGACAGCTATCACCCACCAGGGGCACCCATCTCTGGCCCCTGGGTAGGGGGTCCCCGAGAAGGGTTGAGCAGGAAGGCTGCATGTCTTGTCTTCCATTTGGTCCCGCAGGTTGGTGTCCTCGGGGTCTAATAATGCTTGAGGAGCTTGAGTGTCTGGAGGAAGTTGGCTTTCTCTGAACAGTTGTAAACAGATTGAACACTGTGTGCAGTGGGGGGTGATATTTAAGGATTTGATTAGCTTCTACAACATTGAAAGAAAATGTTGTAGCACACTTGGTCAATGAGTCCTGATTTCCTTTTTTTAAATGGCACATCAGCAGGCAGGGTGAGAACACCCTGACTACCAGGCCTAGGTGGTCCCCTCCACGTCTTTACACTAAGTATGTTGGGTTTTCTCACATGATCTATGGATCTCCAAGGATCCTCAAAACCCAGCAAAACAAACTTGTGTGGATTTGGGATCCTCTGCTGATTTGAGGTTCCTCTCCACTCAAGAACAAATTAATGGAAAAAGGATGCCGTATGAGTGACTGTTGGCAGTTACTTCAGTGGACTCCTCCCCTGACACAGACCTCACTCATGCCTGTGCCGTCTGCTCACTGTTCATAGATGGCTGATGGAGCATGTTGTGGTCTCTGTGCTCAGCATGAACAAAAGAAGCTAGCACACTCATCAGTGAAGTGATTAAATATGAAAAAAGAAAACACAAGGCACCGGTCCTTCTCCAGCTAGTTCAAGTTCAAGTTCAGAAATTTGTATAGCGCACTACTCACCCAGAGGGTCTCAAGGCGCTTGAGGGAGGGGGGGTACCCAGGATCTGGAACAACTACCCTCATCCATCAAAATCACCTCAACTCTGCTCCAATTTAGAAAAAGAGTTGAAAATGCACCTCTATAAAAAACACTATATCACAATGAACTAACTGTTCAAAGAACCGCTACCTCTCCTACCACTCATTGACCTAATGCTGGGTTTTAAAGATGTACAGCGCTCTGCTGAATTTGTGCTTTAGAAATCTCACATACATACTGCACTCCCACAGGGCCCGCTGTGCTACATGTCCACCTAGAACCCTGCACTGTCCAACCCTTGTTTTCTGCACTATACACACACACTTGCAACATGTGCTCATTACAGCCTTGTCTCTTCACCCCTACCAACTTGCTTACTTAGCTCCCCACCACCTTGCACCAGGTTTCTCCATCCTTTCAACCCAGGCCTCCCCTAACTGTTGCACACAAGTCACCCCTCCTTGCACCATGCACTGGCCCCCTTGCTTCCTGAACTTATCACCTTACTCCCTGCCTTCCACGGCATTGTACACCCTGTATTGCCCATCCCATGGCACTCTATACTCCTCACCCTGTTTTTCACTGTACTCTCCCATGCACCCTATGCTCCCTTTCCCCTTGCAGCTTTTCTTCCCTCCTTACATCCTGCTCTGCACCATGAGCTCAGTATTAAACACACTCCCAACCCTCTTACATCTTGCACTATGATGCCATCCAGCATTAGACTCTGGGGTTTCTACAACTAGGCATCACTTACTTTGCACTCTTCACTTCATTGATCCATGCACACTGCACTCTGAGCACCCGGGGCATAACGCAGGGCCCTGCAAGGTGGGGTGGTAGGGGTTGTTCGAAGGGGCCCCTCAAGCCAGTACAATCAAACACAACAAAGAAGGGCAACTGCTGCTGGCTGTCCAAAGAATGCTCTCTGAGATGTGCTGTTGGCTGAAAGAAAATTTAGTTGCCATATTTAGTAAATTTGTGTTACAATATAGAAAGTTACAGGAAAGAGGTGCCTTTATGACTCTCTATCACTTCACACTTTAGGGAGAGTAAAAACAGAGCAAAGTAGCTGAATGTGAGCACAGGAGAAAGAATGGAGTGGAGGGAGACACCAGAAAGAGAAGAGCGAGCTAGATAGAAAAGAAGAAAGAGGCATGCAGGATATGAAAACCCAGGTAATAACAGACCAATAGCAGAGAGACAGAGACAGTAGGAAGAGTGAGAGAGAGGTTGTAAAGAGATAGGTGAGAAAAAGAATATGGGGGAAATAAAAGAGACGAAAGGGAAATACAAGGGCAGATTTACAAGAAAGTGGCGCATCAGTAGAGATGCGTCACTTTTCCTGCGCCACCCTGAGAAACCCTTGCGCCACCATGATGCACTGTATTTGCAATACGGCGCACCATAGCACAAGGATTGACAGATGCGTGCAAAAGTCATGCATTGCTAGAGTTGTGTTGCAAGCACAACGCAACTCCAGCAATGCATGGGGAGGCCTATCCTCATTGTGCAGCGTCACTCCTTATGCCTGATCTAAGCAGGTGTATTTGGTTTTGGCGCAGTGGCGTCCTAGATGTGGCAAAGTGAAATCTTGCAGATTTCACTGCGTCACTTCTATGAGGCTTTTTTGCATGGGAACGCCAACCCTGGCATACAAGATACCTGATTCAGATATAATGTGAAACAGGGCTTTACAAAGTGACGCATCTCCCGAGCTGCGTCACATTGTAAATGGGTCACATTTTTATGCCAGTGCTGCAGCAGAAAAAGTGAAGCAACGGCGGCCCAAAAATGGTGCAAGAGGCTTATAAATCTGCCACACAGTACTTAGACCCTGATGATGAAAGCCCCAGGGGCAGATTTACAAGGAACTGACGCATCTCCATAGATGCGTCAGTTTCCTTGCATCAGCGCCGAATGCCCTTGCGCCCCTATGGATGCACTGTATTTACAATACAGTGCTACATGGAGCAAGGAACAACAGATGTATCAGAAATTCTGATGCATCTGTTGGCGCAAAAGTGACGCATTGCTGGAGTTGCTCATGAAAGTGACGCTACTCCAGCAATGCACCACAATAGATGGGTGAGTCCCATTCAAAAAGCCCTGCGTCATTCCTTAAGCCTGCTTTGAGCAGGCGTAGGGATTTTGATGCAGTGAAGGCGTAGAGTGACGCAGTGAAATCTTGTAGATTTCACTGCATAAGTTCTTCATGTTTTTTTGCGTGGGAACGCCCACCCTGAATATATTCTACCTGACGCAGGTATAATGTGACAGAGGTCTTTACAACGTGACGCATCTCCCTAGATGCATCATATTGTAAATGGGCCGCAACATTTACGCCGCGGCTGCATCACAAAAGTGACGCAACTGCAGCGCAAAAGTCACGCAAGGGGCTTGTATATCTGCCCCTTAGTATTTATTGCACCTGATAAAGTCCAGCATACTTAGATTTGGAATTGATCAATTGCAATAAATATCACCTATTCAGAATTTTCCCCAGTGAAGTGGAATAACATACACAAAATCTCCTTGTCTAGGTAATGTTAATCATGTTTTGCATACTGAACACTTGTTCCTCAAGCTATAATAGTGAGTGTACCACAGAGGATTTTTATGGGTCCCGGGGGTGCAAGCATTTCTTTCATAACATTTGCAGTACCGGCAGTGTGTGGTTCTTCACAAACTCAGAATAGTGACTAAAAGTGCAGCACCGGGGAAAGATTCCCTATGTGTAGAAAATACGCATCATTGCTGCTGAACATACACTACTTCCGAGTATAAATAAATAAATAAATACTCAAGTTTGTGAACACCGTTTCGATGGAGAAAGGCCAAAGGTATAGCCAACGGTTATTCAACTCATCTCCAAAATGCTCTCCACCTACTTATTGATTATAATGAGGTACACTTTCAAGTTGCATGTGCATAAATGTTACTATTTCAGTTTCTCACCTGTTATTTTCCTAGTAGTGTCTGGTTTAATATCATTTCTATTCAACGTAGCGTAATAGCCGATAAGAAAGGGTATTTTAAAAAATAAAAAAATCCAAAATCTAGTAGTTAAATTATACCACAGCGTGTAGTGCTGTATTTGTCCATTTGAAATCAAAATGCTTTTGTTCTAAAATTAAAAATAAATGTAGTGTAGGCTGGAGTGTGATTTTATATCCACGTATAAAAGTGAACTGTATCCAGCGATTATTCGCAACAGTGTTTTTTTCTGAGACAGAGAGAGATTCACGAAAGTGCTTACTTTTATTGAGGACGTGTTTCGGTTTGGAGTAGCTAGTTTACATTCGCGCCATGCCTTTCTTTGGGTTTGTTTTTAAACACCCCAGAGGTCAAAAATGTGAAAAGGAAAAACAGAAAATAATGGCTGCGAATACATGAGTGACAGACAGGCATCAATATTAATAGCTCAAGTTGACTCACTTGGCTGATTAAGTGCTCAGAGAGGACAGGTTGTCAGTGTTAAAGCCTTTAACCCTCCGGAATCCCAAGAGGGGCATTGACACATGACCTGAGGAAGGATTTCGCTGGCCTTGATGCCCCCAGACCAACGCCACTCTTTAGCACAGCGCTCTTTTCACATCAATTGTCCCCATGGAACATTTAAATAGACTGCCCCATATTGAATTTCACTAAATAAGAAGGCCCCTACTAACAATGCATGTGCCGGGTAAAAGGTGCCCTTTCCCATCATAACCACTGACTCGTTTTTTCAGAACTTTCCATTACACATCCGATTTGTCGCTGAGCATAGTGAACAGAACAATACTGAAAATAACATGAAAATATTTTCTTCGTCTTACCTCAGAGTTTTGCCTGATCCCGCTGTTGGCCTCATCATAGTGGGGATTTTTCGTTTGGCTGGAAAGATAGCCAAATAAAGCAAAACAGACTGATCATAGTGAATCAGGTGACATTTTTTAATATATTGTAGTAAATGATTAATTCATTTGTCAAAAGTATTTTACACAAAATATTTAATTCACACTTTATAAATACATTGGCTGTTTTGGAATGGACCCAATACATTATACTACATATTTATTAGTTGATTTGTGGATCGTGAATGGATGCGAATGAATGCATGCGAGTGACTTGCAGAACATCTAGGTTTATTCGCTTATCGCTTTCTTGTCATTGTACATGCCCATAGCGTTCCCATATCTACCTAAATTATATAACCTATGTGGAGATACTATTGGACATGTGATTATTATTTAAAATACAGATGCATGTAAAAAAATGACGATTACTCTTTTTTGTTAAAAATAAAAAAATTTAACTCCTATTTGCTTATTTGGAATTTTCCGTGTTTTACTGCACTAGAAGATGATACTGACATTTTTGTCATACTGAAAGGGACCATAATTATATACACATATATATATATATATATATATATATATTTTCCACTGAAAAAACTGTGGTTTAAGTACCATTGTAGTTAGGCATTAGAATGAGACACAAGTTAATTAAAAAAAATGTTTAAACCACTGGCATACAGCAGTAATGTCTTAGTAAACTAACTATAATTCGTACCTCTGTCATTAACTGCTAATGATTTCACATATTACATCACTCTTGGTATGTACAATGACATCATTGATGAGATCACTGACTATATTTAAATAACAACTTTATTGAAATTACTAATAATATCAACTAATGATTTTGTGAAAGAGAAGTAATACGATAACCTAAATAAATAGTTGCACACATATAAGCTCATCTCGCCATATAGCGAGGCTGTGCGGAGTGCTGGGCCCACAGGTCGAGGTGCGAGCAGTAGCTCGGTGGTGGCATCAGCAGGTGTCGTCGGTGAGACCAGGGTTGTAGTGTGGCGTGGCGGCAGTGCCTTCAGGACACGGAGTCAGCAACAGCATTGTAGACGTCGTCAAGTTGCTTTTCTTCTGTTCCTGCACAAAACACACAGTCCCCAGTGCTGAGGGCAGAAGAGCTTGAAGTCTTTGCTGTTCCTGAGACTTCTTGAACAGGGGGCAAGCTTTACCTCAAGCCCTTGGAGAAACTCACAAAAGTAGATTGCAGAATGTTCAGTCCAGTCCTTTCACTGCCCAAGACAGAAGCAGCCACTGCAGGACAACGCAGAAAAGGACACAGCAAAGTGGTAGTCCCTCCTCACAGTTTCTCCAGCTCTTCCTCTTGGCAGTCGTCTTGATCCAAAAGTGTTCTAAAGTTCAGGGGCTTTGGACTCGAAATGTATATCACAAAATCCTTTGAACTCATAGGCAGAGAGTGTCTGTGCCCAGCCAGAACCAGTTCTGCCTTATCTGGTGTGATTTTCTGGCATGAGGCGGAGACAGCATTGTCAGAGGCAGACCAGGCCCTTTGAGGTGCAAGGAAATCTCCTCCTCCTTTCCCCATTGCACCCCAGGTCTATTCAGCCCTTTCCTGACCCACCTAGACTATCTGAAGCCACTCCTGCTCCCCCAGCCTTGTGTCATCCAAAACCCAGACAGGCAATCCACATCCCAGCAGAGGCACAAGGGATGGCTGAGCAAGAAAATATCTGTTTTCTAAAAGTGGTATTTTCAAACACATAATGTAAAAATCACCTTCACTAAAAGATGAATCTTTAGATTCTAAGTTCAGGCATACTAAACTTTATTTTCCTACGAATTCCTCGGGCCAGTTATGTTTATAAGATGTTATAAACAAACTTCCCTCTCTGTCCTATGGGAAACAGCCTTGCAATAGTGAAAAACTAAATTGGCTGTAATTCACTATCAGGACATGCCACACACACACTTCAGGGCATGTCCTACCTTTCACATACACTGCACCCTGCCCACAAAGGTACCTTGGGCCTACCTTAGGGTGCCTGACATGTAAGAAAAGGGAAGGTTAGGGATTGGCAAGTGTGTTCACTGGCCAAGTCAACAAGGCAGTTACAAACTGCACGCAGACTCTGCAATGGCATGTCTGAGTTACCTTTACGGGCTGTTTGGGTGGGAGGCACAATCCAGTGCTGCAGCCTGCCAGCAGAATTTGATCTATAGGCCCTGGCACACACAGTGCATTATACTAGGGACTAACACATAAATCAAATCATGGAAACACCAGTCCATAACACAATTTACTACAGGAGCACCTGCACTTTACCAATGATCAGCAGTGCAAAAAGTCCGCAGAAAGCTACACCAGGAAAAACAGAGTAATAAAACGTGACGTCAGAAAGCAAAACTCAGGGGAAACACGCCAAGAGATGCCAAGTCTAACATGACAGGAAACAGTTTTCTCTCAAGCATTGATCATCAAATCCAAGCCAAAGATCACCATTTCTCACACGGTGTAAAAGAGCACAAAACATCACCTGAACCCATAAAATGATTATAACACCACCAACAATGATTTATATTGTGACTACAGTCTGCTATCACCCTTTGTATGTGCTTCCTTTTGTGACCATCATGCCTTTCAAAGGGCATTGTCCCAGAGTCCTGTAATGGCTACCTTAACATGTTGTCCGTGTTGTGGTCAGCCAATCAAGGGGGGAGCATCCTACACATCCCACTGTGGGTCAGGGTGTGCTCATCTTGCCACCTTATTGTCTTTAATTCCTTTTCAAGAAATACTATAATGGCTGCCACAACATATTGTTGATGTTGTGGTCATCTAATCTGGATTTATGCATTCTCTTTAAACTGGCAAATCAGAGCTATCTGTATACCAGAAGATTAATTCAGGACATTTTCCAGGAGACTTCCCCTTCATGACCAACCAGGCATCTTTTTAAACACAAATTTTATGAAAACTCCAAGATGGCTGCTGTTTCTGTAGAGACGCGATAGTCCACACCCATTGTGAAACGTACTTCACACCTGATTTTCTACCCTGCAATGTGTCCCCAATGCTCACAAAGCTTGAATTCAGTAATCACCCACACGATATATTGACAATGCACCTTTCCTATGCTTGAAGGCCATTAATGCGGATGCTCTCAAGATACGGATTCATCGCATAGGAAGCCACCATGATAGTAAACATCCTGGAAATGTGTGTTGGGCAAGGAATTGCCTTTCAGCACATGTGCGGTTTGGTTTATTTCCCCTTCCACTTGTTGACTGATATTCCAGTATATTTGTTATATTGAGCACTTTTAAGTGTAAATTAATTCAAAATATGTCTTGCCTTGGGACCCCAATAATTCTGATTTTGATGGTAGGCACTGACCTAAGACCAATAATGAGTCACTTGGGTGCCACGTACTGTACCCTGTGGATCTCTATGTATTAAATTTAAAAGGAGGTTATCCAGTTTTCCAGGAGAAATATGTATGGTGGAACCTGTTGGAGAAATTGAGCTCTCCTGGATCAAAAATATGTATTTGATTGTTTGCAGCTGCAAAGATTATTCCATGTCCATTGGTTGTGGGGTGAAAATATGGGGACTGAATGTCTCTGGGCCTCGAGTAAAGGTAAATCATGGTATAATTGGTTCATAAGAGATAGTTAAGCATGACTGATCTGATGCATGGGCCGAACAGAAAGTGATTGTTAGAAAGATTGGTAATATTAGACTAAAAGAACTGATAGATCAAGTGGAGTGTATTGCTTGTGTTTGTTTATTATTTGATTCTTATTTATTTACATATTGCAGTTTTTATTTGGCCACTTTTTCAAGCTGATAATTAGTTTTATGAGAGAAAATTACTAATGAGACCACACATAGATCCGTACTGTAGTTTTGACATCAGCTTCGAGTTTTATTGCTATCTGAGGTCATGAAGCTCAATACTTCTCAAGGGTTTAGCTGCAGTTGACCGTTAGATACTTATTACTAACATGCAAGGCAATGGGACCAAAGCTGAACATATCATTAGTTCTAAGCACCTTTTCTAAAACGGAGCAGATTCTTTTATCACGATTTCTTTAGACTGTCCATTAGAATTACGTTTCTGTAAAATAGGCATTTCACTTATGTATAGTGCTTGCAATTTGCTTACTAGTATGAAAAGAGCGCATACAATGGAATTTGTGGCTCCTTCCAATTATAAAATGCTTAGTAGAAAGAAACAGGCTTTTCCAATGGCAATAAAACAGTTGAATGAAAACCAAAGTTAAAGTACGGAAATGGATTGGACTGATAACAAAGAGATGCCTTACAATGCATAACACCTACAGAGGCACAGTTATACAGAGACACACATAAGGTCCAGTCTGCCATGCGAAATATGAGGACTGCAGAAAATATATGCCGTAGAGAGGAAAAAAAGCTCAAAATGTAGATTAGAGTTTCACTGAAAGATTAGTATGCTATGGAAAAGAAATAAGCAACAGAAGCTACATAAATTCGAAATGCTGACTTGAAGCATGATCTCCATAAGTAAGCAAATATCTTATAATACTTTTCTTGTTTTCTTTTTTTAATGTTTTTGTAATAAATTGGGTTATTTGTTGCGGGAGTAAGCACTCACCTTAAGTAATAATCACACACCTTGTCAGGGCGAATGACTAAAGTTACTAAATGAATAGACAGACATGCCTTACTTAAAGGCAATGTGTAAGGCATTCATGCAATACTGAAAGAGTGATATAGTCAAAGTGCAAAACAATGACAATCCCACAATTAAATTGAAAACAAGAGAAAAATGTAGTAAACAAAATGACACCACAAAATAAAAATCCAATGAGGGGAACTGGGGATATTACTTTTCAAGTTCTATATAGAAATAGTGCCAAGAAGCACAAAGTGCCAATACAAGATGTGGTAAAACAGGACCTAAGCACAATTTGATGGTGATCACACTAGAGTGTATTCTGATACACTAATCAGATTCACCCTTGTCATAGATTTTACATTCTGACTTTACTCTCCATAGCCCCAATCTACCACAAGAGTAAACTTCTAAAGCCCCCAGTATCTCAGGGGAGGCATTTAGAGACTTACAGAGTGCAAGGCAGAAGCCAACAGGAGGGTCCTGTTCATCTCCAGTTGCCAGTGGTCAGCTGTGCAATTGCAATAACATTTTTCTTGTAGCTTGTTGTGTCCCTGTAGCTTAAATACAAGGTCAGCCTTATAACCCTTGGAGTCTACTTCTTTGTCCTGAGTACAAGATAGAAAGCAAGTATAGTCTTTAAGACTCTGTTCAGGTCTCAGACAGCAGGTTCAATCCTCTTCTGATTTTCCACAGGCCCAGGAATGTTCTAAGGTGGGTGCCTGCAGGTGCCACATTTATGCCTAGCATGTGCTATTGATTAAGAAATATCCCTCTGGATGTACTAACCAATTCGGTAAATGTTCTTAGGGCTAACCCTGCCCACTATGGGAATTTGCAAGAAGGCTTCATCCAAACTAAACTTGGGCCCTGAGGGCTAGGGGTGTGAGTGGGGGGTGTACTATAGCAATCCTAGTGTCCTCTAACAACAAACACTAAAATCTAGCTTAAAGCAGCCACATGGCTCCTATTAAACCAAGAGCCAGGAGTCTGGTAGAACAAAAAGTATGGTTTTGAGCAACCAGACAGTAGATGCACAATAATTGTTTTGGCATCCTGTTTCCTCCATTGAAGTACGCACCAAGTGTTATATGTAAACCCAGCAGACCTGTCTGGCAGGGTTTGACACTGTAATGTCAAAAAGAGGCCCACAGTAATTGGAGCCTGCCTGGCTGGGGGGACAAAGGAAGGGCCCTTCTCAGGTGTCATTTAACATTTGTCTGTGGGAGGGGAGGCCTGTTTGAAGTGCACCCCAACTGTTATGTAAAAGCCCCAGCAGACCTGTCAAGCATTATTTGGCATTCAAGCAGGAATTGACAGTTTAATGTCAAAAAGGATGTCCATAGCCCGACACTGCAGATTCTGTCAGTTTCAGAGGGACCATCTATGCCCATAAAGATCAGCCTATTGTATGCTCATGGGAGGCATTCCACACCCATGCATACACATTCAAATACTAATTACTGGCTGGCGGAAGTGGGGGAGCAAAATGCAGATTAGCCTCCAGGGACTTTGGAGGGGGAAAAGACAACTTTTAAAAAGTCACCTTTCCTTAACCTTCAGTAACAATTTGACTTCAGCGTTAAATTGGATAATTTAGAAACTATTAAACATAGTTGTTTAATTATTTTTCTAGCTAGTTCTATTCCTACTGTATAGTATTGGCATTTAATATTGCATCCGAGTATGTAGCCTGCTACAGTGAACATAGCTTTTGTGGACTTTTCACTGCAAGTACATTAAACTTTTGCATGTACAACTATTAAATACCATGCATCTTGTTTTATTAGAAATAAGGTGTAAATAGGGGCGACTTATAAATATTTAAAAAGAAGATTTAGGCCTGTCAAAAAAAGGGATTATTTTGACAGGTCAAATTTACAGTTTAAAACTGAACAGCCAGGCTACAGAGGATAGACCTGCACTCATGTTTATACTGTCACTGTAATGGATGGCAACATGGGTTCTGCGGTCCCCTTGTGACATTTAAGTTACATGTCCTGGTCCAACATTTGTACTATATACTAGAGACTTATAGGTAAGTTAAATATGCCAATTGGGTGTATGCCAATTTCATCATGTTGAAAGGGAGAGTGCAGGTACTTTCTAACCGGTTAGCAGGGTTAAGTGCACAGAGTTCCTGCATCAAGCAAAAACAGTCAAGGCAAAAACCTGGGGGTACAATACACAAAAGACTGTAATTTCCAACAAGCCCCTGCCACATGGAAGGTAGAAAGAACTACTCACACCCATGGAAATTCTCATCACTAAGGCAGAAAAACCTAGAAAGACCCTCAGCATTGGTGTAGACAGTACTAGGGTGATGTTCTACAGTAAAGTGCATATCTTGTAGGGAGCTGGACCACCTCAGCAGTTTAGGATTCACACCCTGTATTTGTATGAGCCATCTGAGGGTTCAGTGGTCTATTAGAACCTGAAAATGAGGCCCAAACAGGTAGGGACTCAGTTTCTTCACTGCCCAGACCACTGCAATTGCTTCTATCTCAAGTGCTTTCCACCTTTCTTCCCTGGGTAGTAGCCCACTGCTGATGAAAGCTACAGGTTTTCCAGGCCCTCCCAATTTAGATATGAAAGAACAGCCCGAGTACCATGTCTTGAACCATTTTTCTGCACAAGAATTCCTTACTGAAGTGAGGTGCCTTGTCACATGGTTACATTAGGCATGAGTAGGAACGCCATTTTAGCATGCTCACTTTCTTAAGATGCCTTCTCACCCTAAACACGATGACATTTGACACATATATTTGCGTGCACATACAGGATAATATTCTTCAAACTCAGTTTTGCTTACACTGCCATAGTAGGCACCGCATCAAAACACTTTGAACATTCTAGCAAGGGCTAAGTTCATCACTCAAGATGTTATTTGTTTTGGCTGCTCAGTGGCAGAGCTATCACAATAGAATAAACAATAGCTGCCTCACTGGGGTTTGGCATGGTAACAAGGATGATGTTATTACATATATATATACAACATCAAGCCTTTGTTTAGACAGAGGAGCATTTCGCTGGCACTGAGAGACCAACCCTTGCCGGATTTCCAGCTCAGCTAATTCCTGTCCAGCCCAGCTCTCCACCAAGATGGGAAGCTTGATGACACTTACCCACAGGTAACAGGGAGTTAGATCCCCCTACAGGGATTTGGCAGATTCACTCACCCTAGACATGATAGGTTAGGATGGGCTAGGTAGGCATATAATATATTACAGTACTTGTATGCAAGCATATGTTTTCTGTAATCAGCAATCACAATATTCTGCTACCTTCTATTGGTTATTGCCTCACAAGTATTTTACTCAAGAATCATAATGCTTCAATAAATATTCTAACGCATCACTGTGCATTTCTTGGATATCTCTTTGGGTATGCATAAGTAACTAAGCAAAGGGTTTCTAGATCTGTTACCACAATTTTCTTGGGGAGAAAGGGTTGTCATGTTCTGAGGTTGCACATCCATTTTTTACCTTGTTAGATTAGGGGTACAGATGGTGCACTGTGAGCAAGCAGGACTTAGGCCAACATATCCAGGCGGTCTGTATGGAATCGGTCTCGCACATTTGTGATGGTTCTGTTGGATCACTGAAATATTATCGACGGACACATTATCGACTTACCAAAATATCGTTGACAAATTATCGACAACAAAAATATCGACTTACTATACTTATTACACAAACTACAAAAATATCGACTAAAAAATATCGAGTACTAACTATATCGAATACATAAATATCGCTTAAAAAAATATCGACTACAATTATATCGTTGGACATGAAATTAGCCCTAACACTACAAAAATATCGACTACAAAAATATAGACTACCACAATATCGTTAAAAAAATAATATCGAGTTCATGTTTGCACACTTTTCTTTCTAAAATACCATCTTTATCATCAATAAAAGTCATTTCTCTGTAAAAAAAACTTTTCACATATAATACCTGTTTCTTACATAAAATTACTATTAATCCACATTTACTATACATTCTATTACATGCATTTTATCATTTTCTATTATTCTTTGCATTTAACTAACATTTTCATTACTTATTTTCACATATAAATATATTTCATTTAAACACGAACCTGCTTTAATGCGGGAACAACCACATACCACCATTCTCACATCAACAAACACTCCAATTAACTTAAAAAAATTCAAACTAGCCTATACTATGCTTCCTTACATCCTACAACCAATCAAATCAAAGCACACATAACACATATACTATAAAAGGGCTACATGCATTCTACCATTTGTTGCTGCTACCTATCTGGAAAGTAGATGCCAACACTTTTAAGATTTTGTTGCAGAATAAACATCTTTAAAGATCCAGCTTACTAGCTAATTAATCAAGTAAGTAACACAGCATTTTAGTAGAAAACTACATTAGAAGTGCACTATTTTCCTTACATCTCCTAACTCTTAGACTTATTTTATTTTCATGTCTTCCTACTTTTCTGATAGAAACTACTCCAACACAATTCCTATTACATGGTCATATTTCTTCATGTGCAAAATCAGATAGTAAGTATATAATAATTCTCTGTTACACACCAACTGCTTTGTTTAAACACTAATTTACAAGAGTATTTATTTTTCATTGACATTATATTTACAGATATACAGAAATGGTGCTATTTCTACAGCAAAAACGATAAAACTAACCTAATTACACATGTAAGTATAGATGTGTTTGTTATAAAACGGCCAATTTCATTAATGCACATTTTTAAACAACATATCTTGCTTTTTACATCTTCCCTATAGATCATTTGAAAAATCCAAGATCAACTATAGCAAAACACAAAAATACCCTTCAGAAAAAAGTAAGTATAATTGTTCTTTGCTAAAATGTTGGCACAAAAAACGCTAACCATATTCTTAACACCATGTTATTTATTTTAAATTGCCTCTACAGATATTCAGAAAACATCATACATCTATTCTACATATCATATGAAAACATCCTACACAAAATATACCAATATAGAAGAATTGCCTTGTAAAAAATGTAAGTATATTTATCATTTCTCTAAAACTGCCGAAAATAACACAGTCTATGTTCTTAACAACATCTTATCTATTTTATATTTCCTCTACAGATATTCTGAATACATCATACAGCTATTCTACCTACAACAAAGAAAACGACATATTTAGAAGTTAGTATACGTTTAAATCTGTTACATTTCCAAACGGTTCAGTATTAAAATTATAATATTTTGCTTTTATTTCTTCTATCTACTCTACAGATCATACCTGTACTAAATTGATGAACTCCAGCAATTACTACTATTCTACTATTTAAAAAAGTAAGTATATGTAATGTTTACATCAAATGCACTAGTAGACAAAAATGACAACTGCTTTTGAGTAGGAAATACATTTGTTATATATAAACATTAACGTTGTTTTTCTATATTTTCATACCAACAGCAAATAAAGACATACATACAAGAACATCATTCAAAAGACATTTCTGCTTCTGTGACTACTACTTTGATTAACTGTAAGTATAAATGCATCACTAATGATGTTAGCACCACATAAGTAAAAAAATGTGTACTGATTTTGTTTCTTTCTACTCTTTCCTAGAACAAGTAAATCAAAATGACTGAAGGTGCAGAATTTGTCATGTCTCAGAAAAATAAATTGCTATTATGCTACATGGGTTATGTGTATAATCAGGAGAGACAAAGTGGTAGAAAGGTTTTTTGGAAGTGTACACAATATTACTCCAACAAATGTTATGGGAGGGCCACTACCAAGGAAACTAATGTGCTATTTACTAGAGAACATAATCATCCCCCAAATGTCACCGAAATTGAAATTAGAGATGCCTTAGAAAGTATTAAAAGTGCTAGCACACAAAGTGACAAACCCACCACCCAAATACTTAAAGAAGAACTGGTAAAAATCCCTAACCATGCTTCAGGGCAACTACCCTCTATTGATTCCCTGAAACGCACAATTGCACGCACCAAACGACTCACTAGCACAACTCAACCCAACCCAACTTGTTTTGAAGAAATTATTATTTCACCCGAAATGGCCATCACACACAATAAAGATAAATTTATTCTTTTTGATAATGAAAGCAGTACAAACAGAATAATTATGTTTGCAACTGCAAGTAATTTACGAAAAATCCAACAGTGTCCCCAATGGATGATGGATGGAACATTTAAACCCTGCCCAAAACCTTTTTACCAACTGTATTCCATCCACGGTTTATACCATCATTCTAACATACCTTTCATTTACTGTTTGCTACCCAACAAACAGCAAACAACCTACACCGAAATTTTAAATGTTCTCAAAACGGAAATCAATAATTATTTTCCCGAAAAAATAATTATTGATTTCGAATTAGCTATGATAAATAGCATTTTGAGAACATTTCCCCACACAGCAATCCAGGGTTGCTATTATCATTTTAATCAGAGTATATGGAGGCATCTCCAAAAATCTACTTTAAGTGTACTATACTCTACAGATAGCACCTTTGCCTATCAAGTTAAAAAGTTAATAGCCCTGGCCTACGTCCCTGTTACAGATGTTGCTGAACATTACAATTTATTAATTGACAGCGCATATTATAAGAGGAATGAGGATAAGCTAACACCATTGCTAGACTATTTTGAAGACACTTGGGTGGGAAGGTTGCACAGATCAGGACATCGACGCCAGCCCAAATTCCAAATCCCTTGGTGGAATGTCTATCTCAGTACTTTAAACCAAGAGGCGAAAACCAACAACAGTGTTGAAGGGTGGCATAATGCTTTCCAAGCAACTACAAACAGAGGCAAACCCACATTCCACAACCTTCTTGAAGCTTTGAAAAAAGAACAAAGCTATCAGGAACTAAGAATGGAACAATCAGTGTCACAAATAGGGCCCAAACTCACTAAACAAACCAAACAAATGTTCCGACTACTTCAAAGTCAAGTCACATTATACCCTACAACTAGAGGTTTAGAATACCTGGCAATAATAGCAAAAAGTCTTCTATAAAAATGTCAAGTAAATATACGAATGTCTTCTTACAATACTAATAAAAATCACATGTCATAAACATATATAATGAATTATAAATAAAACATATTTGTTTGACAAACTTGTAAAAAATATGTTAAAAAATTCGTAACAAATATGCAATGTTTATAATTTTTTATAACATACACATAACATTAGAAATCGACATTTCCCACCCAATCAAAATTGTAAAATAAATACTAAAAATTTTTGGAATTGAGAGACGCAATCAAGGAAAAATCAATCCATACAATCCAATCCAATATCTTACTATTCCAATATGGGAAACCCTCAAAAACCCGAAAATAAATTGTAAAACGTAAAAAAACGCTCCAGGAAATCCCGAAAACAGTAGTGTGTACACGTTAGGATTTAAAGTTATATACACACAATTTTAAAAAAACGGTCACGCATATCAAAGTATCAATCCGAATCGAAACCCTCCAAAAAACCCGAAAAAGGTTTAAAAAGTGAAAAAACCGCTCCAGGCAAACACGAAAAATAGGAGATAAAAGTCAAAATATAAGCATAATAACTTAAACATTTGTTTCTCCGTTAAAAAACACGCTTCCTTCCATGTAGTTTTCATGCGAGGAACCGAAACCTGTAAAATAACATACATAACGAAAGCCACCCACAAATACCCCCTTCACATTTGTAAATATACTAACAATTAACATTAACCATGTAAGAAGACATTTCCGAACAATTAAAATTAGACTTGAAGGAAAAAAAGCACGACACATCTATAACGCAGACTTTTCACCCAAACGCTACTTAAACTAATAATACATACACCAAAAAACACTACAGAGTTTGATTACACCCTCAAACATGACCACTTACTTATAATTAGTATTAAAAAATAACCTTACCTCTCTCCACGCGAAGCAACTCCCAACCGCGAGCTTCTCCAGTCCTGAATAGAGCGCAATAACCTTACGCGGTAAAAAAGTAGTCCCCTTAACCCATTTGTGTAAAAGGATAATAGAATAAACAATGTGAAATAAAAAATATATAATACATACACATGTATAATGTAACAAATTAATACACTATACTCATGACAATTTTCCTTTATTAACAAAAAATAATATATTTAATATAAATTAATATATAATATGTATTATATATTAATAATATAAAATAATTATGTAAAACTTTGAATAAAAGATGTAAATATTTAGTTATTCTGTATATTTATAAGAATAATTGTGTGTATAATTTTTATAAAACATTATAAATGTTTATGGGAATAATTAATAATGATAAATAATATAACTTATTTATTGTTATTAATATAACAAGTAGAACCATTTAGTATATAAAGAATGCCCTGAAAAAAGTCTCTATTTTATCTGTGAATATATATATTTTTGTTAATAATCAATGAATGTTTATGTTTATTAATTAATAATAATAATAATAATTAAAATAATTATTATTTTTATTAATTAGTAAAAAAAGATTATATAATTATTTCTAATTATAACAAAATTATATAATTGCTTTACTAATATTTGATAAATACCAGATATTATAATTAAACATATTGTTTCCCTATACAATTATAAACTTTACAACCAAAGCGATTTATATGTTTTATGTAAAAACAACATTGTGTGAAATATACACCAAGAAAATTTATTTTGGTATTTCAATTTATCCTAAGAAATGTAATAATAGTCATGTTACTTGTTAAAAAGAAATATGTATTATATATTTTATTATATTAATATTTAATATTAACATTATTAAATATTAATGTAAGAAATATATAACAAATCATTGTTTAATGTATTTCTATATAAATACTTTAAATTGTAAATGACTGATGGGAATATGTAAAATTTACTGAAAGAATCTAGTAATCCAAATTATTGTTTACATTGACCACATGTATATAAATGTAAAGATGTTATTGTGTGAATAATAAAAGTAAAAAAAATGTGATGTTATATTTGTTTTTGATTTTATTGTAGTACACAATAAAAAAATTAAAAATTGTTTAATAAACTAATTTGAAAACATCTATGTTGCATAATTTTTTATTATTAAAATACAGTAATGAACAAATGTATACAAATGTGCTGCACACTGACCAATTTTATATGTATTGTTACTACTCCAGTCAATCTAAAATCATAGAAGCTGCAGGACACTAGCAAAAATTATTTTACTATTCCTACTACACTCAAGGTAATACCATAAAATGTGGTGGAGACTAACCAATGTATTTTTATTAATCCAACTCCAGTGTTGGTAATATTACTGATGGTGCTGGACACCAACCAATTAATAATTAGAATTCCAACTCCACTCTAGCTACTGTCTGGAAACATGCTAATACATAAATTGTTTTTATCTAAATAAAGTGTACTAATGTAAAGTTATAATAATATCTATTTTCGTGTGATAAATTTAATGTATCACTGTTAAGTTAAACTATACATCAGCACTCTAAAATACCCAAAACTGTCCCAAAACACTAAAAAGACCCCTTGACCCTAAAGGCCAAAACTGACCCAGAACACTACAAATACCCCTTTATCAACAAACTGAAAACTGACCCAGAACCCTACAAATACCCCTTTACCCACAAACTGAAAACTGACCCTGAACCCTACAAATACCCCTTTACCCACAAACTGAAAACTGACCCTGAACCCTACAAATACCCCTTTACCCACAAACTAAAAACTGACCCAGAACCCTACAAATACTCCTTTACCCACAAACTGAAAACTGAACCTGAACCCTACAAATACCCCTTTACCCACAAACTAAAAACTGACCCTGAACCCTACAAATACTCCTTTCCCAACAAACTGAAAACTGACCCTGAACCCTACAAATACTCCTTTCCCAACAAACTGAAAACTGACCCTGAACTCTACAAATACCCCTTTACCCACAAACTGAAAACTGACCCTGAACCCTACAAATACCCCTACAACCACAAACTGAAAACTGACCCTGAACCCTACAAATACTCCTTTCCCAACAAACTGAAAACTGACCCTGAACCCTACAAATACCCCTACACCCACAAACTGAAAACTGACCCTGAACCCTACAAATACTCCTTTCCCAACAAACTGAAAACTGACCCAGAACCCTACAAATACCCCTTTACCCACAAACTGAAAACTAACCCTGAACACTACAAATACCCCTTTACCCACAAACTGAAAACTGACCCTGAACCCTACAAATAGCCCTTCACCCACAAACTGAAAACTGACCCTGAACCCTACAAATACTCCTTTTCCCACAAACTGAAAACTGACCCTGAACTCTACAAATAGCCCTTTACACAAGAACAGAAAACTGACCCTCAACCTCAAAAATACCCATTTACCCACAAACTTAAAAATTTCCCAAATCCCACTAAATACACCTTCACTCACGACTACCAAAATTACCCTGAACCCTAAACAATTAACCTATAACAAAAACTATGAAACTAAGCCAGAACACTATAAAAAATAATGAACACAACATTAAACATAAATATATAAAAAAAAACAAATATTTTTCAAAAAACTATTATAAAATATATTATCACATTAGCTATAATAATAATTTAGATTAATTAATATTGTTTAATTCCAATTAATTAATTAACATCAACATTAATTAACACATTACATTTAAATGTATACAATTAATGTAATTAAGTCATTATTATAAATTAATTACCAATTAATTTATTTAAATGATATGCAATATATAAATTACATCATTAACTAATTATAATTAATGTGTTAGCAATTAATAAATGTAAATAATATACTAATTCTTAATACAATAAATCACTAATTATTATTAATTAATAACCAATGTATCAATGAAAATCATATAGAATTTTTTAAAAAAAATATTAATTATTAAAAATAAATTAATCAATTAATCAATTAAATTATATGCTAATTAATCAATTAAACAATTAACTAATTAATATTAATTAATTACCAATTACAATCTAATTAAAACAATTACCACACATATATTAACTAATTAATTATTATTAAATTACTTCCCACCCTATTCCCCTATAAACCCACAACCCGCTCCTAAACATTTGGTACTATTTATTTATATATTATATATATATTATTTTATAAAATCAATATTTTCTAACATTTTCTCGATATTTTTTACTTTCACTATATTTCGATATTTTGTCTAGTCGATATTTTTAAGTCGATATTTTTGTATTCGATATTTTTGGGTCATTTTTGCAGTCGATATTTTTTTCAACGATATTCCTATAGTCGATATTTTGTTAATGTCGATATTTTTCCGTCGATATTTTGTCCATTCGATATTATGTAGTCGATATTATGTCCAGTTACCGGTTCTGTTGTCCAACAAATGAACAGTTTTTCTTGGGGAAGTATAAGCCGTACAACATAGCACTGCCAATGTTTAAGCTTGGGTTCTTATTTAACAGATCACCTGAGTAGTTTTCCTGTGTAATCCATAGATTCCTACTCACCTACAAACAAGAGTCATCCTTGTTGTTAGAAAACCAATCCTCCTCAGCTGAGTAGGGAAACCCTATATATGGCTGTAGGTTTTTCAAGCTTGAATCTTTCAAACGATCAACCCATAGAGGTAATCTCTCTGAATCCGCATATTCACATAGCTGAAGACGCAACAATTAATATACCAGCGACCTGCAGACATGTTGTTACACAAATGCTGTTACAACGTGGACTACCCCAGATTTGTGGCGACGTTACCTTCGTGGTAAAGGCACACAAAGCATGTAGGACAGAGGTATTCTTTTCATGGCTTAAATTCCCAGCAGCTAATACAAATTCAAGACTTCTTCACACATACACTGCAGACACAGTTCTTAAAAACTACACAGCTTATGAAGCACTAGAAATACCACTAATTTACCAAGAACATCAAAATTGGTTTGAAGTCGCCCTACCACATACAAACAATAATGTTGGACTGGGTCTCGTCAGCAATGAGTTAGCAACATAGCCAGTGTTAACTGGTTACACGCCTTGCTCAGATATAGAAAATCTGAAAGCTCCAGACCTACATTTACCAAGATATACAGATCCAGTTAAAACATATAGATGTTTAACACAACTTGTCATGCTAACAATTACAGTAAACCCTGCAAGGGCTGCCTACGCTGCACAACCACAATTGGCTACACCTGGAATGAATTCACAAACGATCAATGAAGTCATGGGTAAAACTTCCATCAGACAGGAGAAAATTCAGTTCTGGATTGCAGAAAAATAAATCAGCTTGAAGCAGTAATTCTCCATACAGGACCTCAGAAAAAAAGACAGAATTCTCACCATATGTCTGCCAATGGGGAATGGCACCCCTGGTGGAAGACTGCACCACTTTGCAGTACAGTTGTTGCTGCAGTATATACTAGAACACATAATACACCCTCATGAGCTGGTTTGTCAAAGGTGCTTAATCAGATCCAAACTGAGTACGGGCAGCACCAACCCTGGATTTGGGGATAAAACTGGTAGGCAACAATGCCGCAGTATCGACTATAATATTAAGTAACATTAAAGGGGAAGCAGCAGTGTTGACGTTACACCAACGACTCACAAACGTGACTCCGAGAGAACAGAAGCACGAGTTAACAAAAATTATTGAGGAAAACTATGAAACAGTGGTAGAGATAATTTGGAAGCCAGACCTAGAAAACCACAAATTAAGAGTAATTCTGAAAAGGATAACTCGAAGCAGACTCTTCTAAGAAGAAGGGGGGGAATTGGAAACATAAAGAAAAGACTAAATCATGGGACAGGTCTCCTCAACAGGAGGCCACTGAAAAGAGGTATAACATGCATGACCATGATAATATTAAAATGCCTGATAGGCATTAGGATACTGATACATTTTCATCTCATTCCTTTCAGGACTAATCCAAAAAATACTTGGAGAGAGGTGGACAATCAAAGAGTACGTGAAACTGAAGAAGAACTCATAATGCTCTTCTGACTTCATAATAAAAAAGGAAGATAAACCTAACAGTCCAAGCCTCAATTAAGAAAGAAGAAGGTTTCTGGCATTAAAGTTAAGCATGCCACGAATATTTAGGACACTGCTTCTGAGCGGGGAGTGGGGAGTGGGCTCTCACTATGTAGGATAGCGCAGCAGAAGTCATGACAGTTAGCTGGAGCCTGATGGATTTTCTGGCAGCAGTAGCGTTGAGTGACTTTATCCAGGTGGAAACACCAGATACCAGAGTGAGTGTCCCGCATCGATTATACGAGATTCAACCCCAAAAGTAGGGGGCTGTACAATGCACAATTATTGTTCTTTTTTAAGATAACTTGCCATTCAGCTGTGACAGTCTCTTGGCTGAAAGAGACTGGCCACCAGAATATGTAATGGATTGCCCAGAAGGAGTAACAGTCATTTTACCTACTTTCTCTGACCTTGTCCGAGATGCAGTTAAACTTTCATATGCCAGGGAATGGGCTTTAGGAATAGCTCCAGCATTATACTTCAGCCAAGTGGTGTGGTATGATGGTTCCCCTTATCGCATTAGACCAGTGAGGTCAACGCCACACCACAAAGACAATACCTTATTAAACATGTGGCTAAAAAACAAGTTAGAGAGATACTCACACAACTTGAATACCAAGATGTAATTGAAAGTTGCACTTCCCCAATGAATAATCATTTGTTTCCAGTAATGAAACCAGACTATTCATATTGTCTAGTATTAGATTATAGACACTTGAACACAGCAATACGCACGTTTGCTGTTCCAAACGCACACAGCATGGCACTAATGAACAACAAAGTGCAGAAAAAATATAAAAACACTTTAGACAACTCAAATGGATTTTTCTGCCAAAACATAGCACCTAAAAGCAGGTACTTGAATGCATTCAGCTTGCTCGGTTCTCAAAAGCAGTTCTGTCAATTGCCCCAGGGGTATAAGAGCAGCCCAGGTTTGTTCTCAGCCCAGGTTGCAGAACGCTTTCACGAATATGATGATCAGGCATTGTCCTATGTCGATGAAATATACCTAACGGATGATGACCTCTCAACCTACTTGGCTAGAGTAGATTGCAGTCTGGGATTTGCTCAAATAGGCTACAGATACAATTTCAAAAAATCAAAAATAGCCCACCTCAATGTCCTAATTCTAGGACACGAGTTGTCAAATGAAGGTAGAAGGGTAGTGACACATTTCCTTGAGAAGTGCGAGCTATTACAACCACCAAACACATTAAAGAAACTCCAATCAACAAAGAATATCCTCTTCCTAATTAAGTCATGCCTGTAGATCAGCATGATTACATCATCTATACTGATGATTCAGCACAGCCTGCAGTAGAGACAAAGCACCAATACTCTGCACTGTGCATTGCTGTGACGGGTTGATTGGAGGAAGGTGAATTCCGCCCTCACAAAACCTACACGCATTCACTAGATGATTCACAGTGCAGCTGGCTGATCTTAGAACTCTAATTCTGGCACAGATCCCGGATTCCCCACACTTTAAGTATGTGATTCATACTATTGTGTCCAGTCTTACAATGAATACTTACACTATTGTAGCCAGAAAGGATTCAGAGATTCCAAAGGGTGCACCAGAAAGCATAAACAGCTTTGGGGACAGGTGGCAAAACTCAGAGTGTTTACCACAGACTCATGTAATACACACACTGAGTCATCAGTGTGTAGGAATACATGCAATGAATTCCAAAGCCGCAAAAGCAACAGTGCAAACTGCTGCAGTCACTTCAATTACTCGTTCAAGTACAAGGATAGATCGAGACATCATGTTGACTGTCAATGCTGGCTGTGATGGCACCCATCTGCCGAAAGGATTTCCAATAAAATACTCCTAACAGTTAAGCGTGCAAAACATTCCATTTGCTCACATTCCTGGAGTGGGGGATCGAGTGATACCTAATACAGATTGCAGGTTAGGTTTAATCCTAGAAGCACATGAGGGTCTAGCATCTGCTCACGCAAGAGTGACAGCTACAATTTGATTATTGCAGCAATGCTATTGGTGGCCAGGTCTATACAAACAGACCAAAGACTTTGTCCTCAAACTTGACATCTGCCACCAGATGATGGTTTACAACGTAGAATGCCCACCACAGACACCTCTATTAATGTCAGACATAATGGCGAATGTAAGGCTGTCAGTGGCAGTGACAGACACATCCTTTGAGAACTTCGGGGACAGTCACGGAGTGGGGTGTGAAGGGGTGGCTCACGGTGTGATTTGGCCCAGTTTTTAAATACATTGCTGCTAAAAATCGAGTGTTATTTTAAATTGTTTATTGATGCTAGCTCGCTAGTTTTTTTACTTGCGATTTCCTACCTGCTTTCCTGGTCCCGCCCCAGTCCGCCGCGTCCATTGTGGGCGTTTGAGCGGAGGGTGAGGAATCCAACACTTCCTGCCTCATCTGCGCTCGTGTTAGCGCTCTAGTTTTCCTAGGCCTACCCCTACTTATGACAACAGGGCAGCGACCGCGCAGCGGACACGCCAAGTGCGCGCCAAAGACGCGCACAAGGCAAGCCCGTCTGCGCCCGTCCGCGACTGGACGCGGCCAGGGACCTGTACCCCTGTCCCGGACCCCAGTGAGATGGTAAAAGACCTATGATATTCGAGTGAAGAGCTCACACGTCTCCGCCCTACTCCCAGTGCAGCCTGTAAACACAGTATGCAGCTGGAAAATATGCCCCAAAAGTGCAGGGTATGTCACTTTAACCCTGTGACTGCCCCGGAGAACGTGAGGAGGGCGGACCAACTCGCCATGTTTCTAGTGAACTGCCGTTCATTCAAAAAACACAGACTAGACATCTATGATATTTTTACTGATTATCTGCCGGATCTGTTGTTTCTAACAGAGACTTGGCTGGATGAGGACTCTGCTGCAGAGATTTTAGAGGCCCTCCCACTGGCCTACGGCCTTCTAAGAATTGATAGGGGAATTCAAAGAGGGGGTTGCATTGCTATGGTGTATAAAATGGAGCTGGAGTGCTCCTTGGAGCACATGAAAATCAGTAACTGTGAAGCGGGATTATTTTCTATCAAAATCTCCCCTGAGTGTACCATCAAGGGCTATCTTATCTATCGCCCCCCCAGGGGTTTCCACACATTTTGTTGAGAGCCTTCTGGAAACAGTGACTCGCCCGGCTTTACGGTATAGTAAATTCCTCATAGTAGGTGATCTTAACCTACATTTTGAGGATATTCACTGTGCAGAAGCTCAATCAGTAATTGCCGCTCTGAAATCCCTGACGTTTAGACTCTCGGGTACAATGGCAACACACCAAGTGGGACATCTTTTGGATCCCATCTTTTCCAATTGGGACGATATTAAGGTGCTCCCTCCCATCAGAATTTTGTGGTCTGACCATTATCTTATTCCGTTTGTTGTTACAGGCATGCCCAGAGGGGAAACTCCCAAGAGACCTCTCCTACCCAAGCGTAGGAATTGGAAAAAATTCAGTCATAGGGCATTCGAATCTGCACTAAATCAGGATACCCCCTCGCTTAGTAAGACTCTTATGGTAGCTCGGAAGGACTACGAGGAATGGGTAACTAAGGCACTAGATAAGGTGGCCCCGTGGACTCAAAAAGCCCCAGTAGGGAGGACCAGGTCAGCCCCATGGTATAATGAGGATTTGCGCACAGCCAAAATTAAATGTAAGGGCCTGGAACGCCTCTGGCGTAAAGACTATGATCTGACCTGTAAAGAGTCATACAGGAACAGCCTGAGGGAATACCATAGTCTGATTAAAAAGGCTAAAAGGAATTTCTTTAATGAGACGATTGAATTATCTGGAAATTCCTCCAAAGAGCTGTTCTTAATTTATAAGGAGCTAACGTCACTAACGACAACAGTGACCAAAGATCTCTCTTCTATCGCGATATGCGAATCCATTGCGGACCACTTTGTGAGCAAAGTGGATACGATATATATGTCTTTTCAGCAGAGTCCAGACGACGACATACCTGCTGGGGATACGGGCCAAAGGCCTATTAAAGATATATGTCTCATGGAATTCAAGGTCCCTCTGAGGGAGGAGTTGATAAAACTAATTACGGGCATCCATTCCGGATCCGCTACAGACGTCGCCCCGGCGAAGATTCTCAGAAGCCATTTACCCCTTCTGAGCAACTATATAGGCAATCTGGCTGCCTTATCCTTCCAAGAAAGTCAGGTGCCTGAGGAATGAAAACTTGCCCAGGTGGTTCCTATAAAGAAGAAGGCCAATTTGAGTATTACCCAACTGGATAATCTTCGCCCCATCTCCCTTCTGCCTTTCTGTGCAGAAGTTGCGGAGAAATTGGTTAATAACCAGCTGGTTAAATTTGTGGAGGATAATCATCTTCTACACTTTTCCCAATCTGGTTTTAGGGCGAAGCACTCTACGGAGACCGCCCTTCTTTTCTCCACAGAATTGCTCCGTAAGAAAGTGGATGAGGGTCATACAGCTGCCTTGATATTGCTGGACTTGAGTGCGGCCTTTGATACCGTATCGCACTCCAGACTCCTTGCCCGCTTGAGCGAGATGGGGATAGCCTATGAATGGATGGGCTCTTTTTTGGCGGATAGGAAATTTCAAGTACACTTCCCCCCTTTTAAATCTACACAGCGGTCTCTTAGACAAGGGGTTCCTCAGGGCTCTATATTGAGCCCTACGTTGTTCAATCTGTATATGGAGCCCCTGGCAAGACTGGTGGAATCCTATGGGGTGGATATTGTGTCTTATGCTGATGACACCCAACTGGTGGTTACTTTATCTCACAACCCAGTTGAGACAGCAAATAATTTCTCCGCTTGTCTTGTGGCACTCGCTGGCTGGATGAAGAGCCACTGCCTCCGCCTTAATGGGAACAAGATAGAACTTTTAGTGATCGGGTCTTCTCGCTCTATCTGGACATTGGGCTGGTGGCCCGCGGATCTGGGTCCGACACCCACCCCCTCTGGCACGGTGAAGAACCTGGGTGTTCTCCTGGAGATTAACCTTTCATATTCTCAACATATTGGAAATGTGGCCGGTAAATGCTATGGCATACTAAAGGTTCTACGTAAAATCTTAGACCTTCCTATTAAGGCGAGTAAAACTTTAGTTCACGCCTTAGTCACCTCTCATCTTGATTATGGGAATTCCTTGCTCTGTGGCCTTAGTAAAAAATGCCTGAACCAACTTCAATCTGTCCAAAATGCGACTGCCAGGCTTGTCTTGAACTTGCCTAGGAAGTCGTCGGGGAAGCGTGCTCTACAGACCTTGCACTGGCTTCCTATGCAGGAGCGCATTCGGTTTAAAACCATGTGCATGACCCACCGTATTGCACACGGCCACGGCCCTGCTTACCTCCAAAATATGCTCACCATATACCGTCCCAAACGCCTTTTGAGATCTATGGGCAGTATGCAGTTTGTGGAACCCTGTCTCCACAAAGCACGGATGGGTGGGCGTTCTTTTAGGTATTTAGCCAGTAAACAATGGAACGAACTCCCCATTGAACTTCGGATGGAACCGTCAGAATTACGGTTCCGGATGAAATTGAAGACCTATTTGTTCCCCAAAGATAAGAATTGAGATTGGGCCCTGACCCCCTGTTCCCTCCCCTCTCTGTGGGCATGGTCTTAGAAGTCTCATTGGAATACATCCTCAGCGCGGGGACGCACTGTTCTTCTGTGTAATCAGGCGCTTAATAAATGTTTTTATTATTATTTATTATTTATCAGTTGTGTTTATCTGGACCACTACGGCCCTTCACAATCTGATGGGGCTTACAAAATGCATCTTGGGTGGATTCCTGATCTTGATTTGTATGGGTTTGGCCAGAGCGATCGGCTGACTCCTGAACCATTATTAAAGTTCGGCAAGTCTTTATTGGGACATACGCAGGGTTGTATGACATTACAATGCATTCCGTTGCAACTTATGCCTTTACTACGCACGCGTTACAACGCGAATGCTATTTCCACGCATAACCTTTACCACGAACATTCCTTTACCATGCATACCTTTACAACGATTTTCGTTTTAAATTCATGCTTGGTAAGGGTATACTCTTGGTAAAGATTATCTCAGACCACCTGCCCATTTTCTATAACTGCTCCCTTGCCCCCTCCCTTCTCTAGTTCAATTTTTTTTTTAAATACCCTCCCTTGTACCCTTGAGCCACCCCCAGCCCCAAATCCTTCTTATAATTACCCCTGCCCGGAACATTCAATCCTTATATATATATATATATTTTAAACTAAAATTCCCCTTACCTTTCCACGTCATCTCCTCTCCTTGATCTCCCGAGCTGATGTTGCACGTCGCAAAGAGGATGCGAAAGTGTCTTTCCGTTTCCTCTAACGACGCAAATTGCCTCCACTTCGCGACAGAAACAGGTACTTTTTTTCTGGGGGGGACCCTCAAGCCCCCTTTTTTAATTTTAGCCTTTAACACACATGCCTTTACTACATATCTTGTATGCTTGGTAAAGGCTATTTGTGGTAACCATGCATGCGTTGTAATGCATGCGTGGTTAAGGTTTGCATGGAAACGGACGCGTTGTAGTGGCCGTTTCCCATACGCAGTACTCACATTTCATTCAGACCAGGGTTCGACATTTACCTCCAGGGCTTACTGAGACACCATGGAAAAATTGGGTGTGAGTATGTGGTACTCCTCCCAATCATCCAGAGGAAAATGTGGTAGTGGAGAGGAAGAACCGGGACTTAAAACAGTCTTTAACAGCTAAGGTATTGGATTCAGGTCGCAGCTGGGTTCCTCACCTGTACAGGGTTCAGACTAACCCTGGGCGGGTGGCTACGTTCCGTGCACGGAGTGTGCGTAGTGCCGGCTTCTACGGCGTAGAATCCGGCACTATGCACGCTCCGCAGACGGAGCGTAGCTGGCCGCCACCCGCCTCCCTCCCGCCCTCCCTAACTACTTTAAATTAAAAGTGTAAAAGAATTAAAAGGCACTTACCTTGCCCGCCGCTGCCCGCCGCGTCACGAGAAATGCGCATGTGCGGTCGCCCGCGCATGCGCATTAGATACACAAGACGGAAGCCATGAAGATAGCGAGCCCCGGGGACGCGGCGGGCAGCGGCGGGCAAGGTAAGTGCCTTTTAATTCTTTTACACTTTTAATTTAAAGTATTTAGGGAGGGCGGGTGGGAGGCCTGCGGTGCGTAGTGGGGCTACGCGGAGTGCGGAGGTGGGCGTAGTTTCTCGCCCACTTCACGTAGCTCCACGAAGCCCCACTACGCCCACTACGCCCAGGGTTAGTTCAGACAGCCCTAAACAATCTGGCTAGAAAACACCTGGGTTGTCGGACTCCCTATGAGATCCTGTTTGAGATTAAGATGTGGGTTCCAGATGTTGACAGTGTGGGTTCCACACATTGACAGTCCTAGTACAGTGACAGCAGAAACACCATTTGACATCAATGAATGTTTAGATGTTTTACAAGATTGAAACTACTTTCGAGAAGCTCAGAGCATTGCCCATTAGAAACATTTTGTTGCCACTGAAGAAGTAAAGGATGCACGAGCAACTCCTGGTTGGAGCCCCAAGATTGGTGAACTAGCCCAGGCGAAGATTGTAGACAAGAAGGAATTTAAGCTATCTTACAAAGTGTATGTACCTGCCTTGCTCGTTCAAGGTACCAGAATTGCATTTCTACCACCCCTGGCTGTTTGAAAAAACAAGAGATTTGTGTCAATAGATCTCATCAAAATACATTATATTGCCATTTCACACAGTAGGCCAAGAGGGCTCCTAGGCAGTTATCTGCCTCCTCTCACTACCCTACAGGAAATCCATATGGAAGCTTCGATCAGCAATTAAGCTTTGCCTCCCCTCCAGGGTACAGCTAACACTAAAGTATTATTTCTTTCTGTTACATCAACAAACTTACAAACATCACTACAGGAGTCTACTCCCAGTTCTCCACAGCCTCCAGAGCTGCCAAAAATGCCAAAAATAGAACGAACAACCTCTGGCTACTTCATCGACTAAGAGGACTTCTCTTTGGATTCATCTGACCCACCACCACTGCTGCCCCGATGTGGATTTGGATTACAATTTGGTTGCTTTAGAAATGGGAGTCGTGAGTTGGCAAGGGTTGGCACCTTTGTCCAAATAGGGACCCTTCTTCCTAGTCAGGATAAGGGAGTTACACTCCTAAAATAACCCCTGCTCACCCCCTTGGTAGCTTGGCACGAGCAGTCTGGCTAATCTTAGAGGCAGTGTGTAAAGCATTTGCACATAACCAAAAGTAATACAGTGTAAGCACTACAAAAGGACACCACACCAGTTTAGAAAAATATCCAATATTTTTATAGACTTAAGACAAGACCAAAAACAATAAAAATCCACAATGCGTAACTTCAAATTCTTCACTTATCAAAATATGCTTTACAAATAGTTCCTTAATGTCGATAGCTCTGTCCGGGGCAATCACGGTGTCGTGAGCAAAAACATCCAAACAGTTCTGGCTGACCATGGCGTCGCGGGCCAGCGAAGGTGTCGGGAAGACCCGCAAACAGTACCTTTTAGAAATGTAGGGTGTCGATGACCTCTCGTTGAGCTTCCGAAAACCCGGCGTCCACAGGCGTCGGTTCCGGAGGTCGGTGCAGGAATCGTCGGGGCCCTCAAAGTCACACTTGTTGCAGGTCAATCTCCTCTCTGATGGAGTCAGCAGCGCTAGCATCGGCAGGCGTTGTGTGCTGCGGTCCGGTGTGCAGTGCCCTCAGGTCGAGGTGAGAGCAGCGGCTCAGTGTCAGCATCAGATGGCATCATCGGTAAGACCAGGGTTGCGGTGCGAGATGAAGGTGGTGCTGGTCATAGTGCTGGCAGGTCACTGTGCAAGCAGCGACATTGTCGTGCTGAAGCGCTGTCGTCGGCTGACGAACTGGAGTCAATGGCGCCAGCAATGGTAGGCCAAGGCTGCGGTGTGGGATGAGGGCGGTGCATCATGTATCTTTACGAGATGTGCCCTCGAGCCATGGTGCAAGCAGAGGCGTCGATTTCGGCATGGAGCGGAATCGTCGGGGATACCAAGGCATCATCGTGAAGCGAGGCGCTGCGGAGTGTGGTGCCCACAGGTCACGATGCGCGCAGCAGGCGTAGTCGGTGAGACCAGGGTCGCAGTGCGGCATTGCAGCGGTGCCCTCTGCTGTTCCTTCAGGACACGGAGTCGGCAGAGGCGTCATAGACGTCGTCGAGTTGCTTTTCTTCTGTTGCAGCACAAAACACACAGTCCCCAGTGTTGAGGGCAGAAGAGCTTGAAGTCTTTGCTGTTCCTGAGACTTCTTGAACAGGGAGCAAGCTCTACCTCAAACCCTTGGAGAAACTCACAAAAGTAGATTGCAGAAAGTTCAGTCCAGTGCTTTCACTTTCCAAGACAGACGCAGCCACTGCAGGCCAACACAGCAAAGCACACAGCAAAGTGGTAGGCCCTCCTCACAGCTTCTCCAGCTCTTCGTCTTGGCAGTCTTCTTGATCCAAAAGAGTTCTAAAGTTTAGGGGTCTGGGCCCCAATATTTCCATCCCAAAATCCTTTGATCTCTTAGGCAGAGACTGTCTGTGCCCAGCCAGAACCAGTTCTGCCTTCTCTGGTGTGATTTCCTAGCTGGAGGTGGAGTCGGCATTGTCAGAGGCAGACCAGGCCCTTTAAGGTACAAGGAAATCTCCTCCCCCCTCCCCCCCATTGCAGCCCAGGTCTATTCAGCCCTTTCCTGACCCACCTAGACTATCTGAAGCCACTCCTGCTCCCCCAGCCTTCTTTCATCCAAAACCCAGACAGGCAAATCACATACCAGCAGAGGCACATGGGATGACTGAGCAAGAAAATGCCTACTTTCTAAAAGTGGTATTTTTAAACACAGAATGTACAAAATCACCCTCACTAAAATATGCATCTTTAGATTCTGAGTTCATGCCTACTAAGCTTCATTTCCCTACCTAATTCCACAGGCCAGTTATGTTTATAAGATGGTATAAACAAACTTCCCATTCTGTCCTATGGGGAACAGGTAGCCTTGCAATAGTGAAAAACAAAATTGGCTGTAATTCACTATCAGGACATGACACACACCAGGGCATGTCCAACCTTTCATATACACTGCACCCTGCCCACAGTGGTACCTTAGGCCTACCTTAGGGGTGCTTGACATGTAAGAAAAGGGAAGGTTAGGAACTGGCAA
Source organism: Lissotriton helveticus (assembly GCF_964261635.1). Taxonomy (NCBI): domain Eukaryota; kingdom Metazoa; phylum Chordata; class Amphibia; order Caudata; family Salamandridae; genus Lissotriton; species Lissotriton helveticus. The sequence continues at coordinate 118,239,478 of NC_136060.1, read as the reverse complement.
GTGTGTGCACTGGCCAAGTCGACATGGCAGTTACAAACTGCTCGCAGACTCTGCACTGGCAGGTCCGAGCTACCTTTACGGGCTGTTTTGGGTGGGTGGCACAATCCAGCATTGCAGCCCACCAATAGCATTTGATCTACACGCCCTGGCACCCGCAGTGCACTTTACTAGGTACTGACACATACAACAAATATCCAATCATGGTAACACCAATCCATAACACAATTTACCACAGGAGCACCTGCATGTTACCACTGATCAGCTGTGCGAAAAGTGCGCAGAAAGCTATGCCAGCAAAAACAGAGTAAAAAACCGGGAGGTCAGAAAGCAAAAACCCAGGGGAAACGCGCCAAAAGATGCCAAGTCTAACAGGAGAGGTAGAGAAGAGGTGGGAGAGAGGTAGAGAGATAAGTCAAAGGCATAGAGAGAGAACCAGAGATCTTAGGTAAAGATAGAGATAATGTTGTGTGGGAAGTGAAGTAGGTGAAGGAAATAAGCTGGGTTATGGGCTGGAAAAGGAGCACTGACATGCAAAGTGAGGGATGAGGTAAACAGCTAAAGTAGAGAGGTGGGACCAAGAGTAATATAGAGGTAGGCACAGACAGTGATAGAGGGGCACAATGTTGAAAGAGATAGATAACGTTGAGTGAGGAATATTGGGTATATTGAAGAAGAGGTGAGGTAGAGCAGAGATAGAAAGTGATGCCGCGGGTATTCTTGTACAGATTTTTCCTTACTAATCCTTAGAATCCCTGGCCGACTGAATCTCTTTTGTCTACAAAGAAGTGTTAAGGGAAGTTCCCAATTTTCCAAAGACCAAATGCATCCCAATCCAAAGGATCACTGACTATGAAGTAAAGTTAAAAGATTTATTACAAAGCCAAAAACAACTGGACATACATGCACCTCAGCAAGAGGTTCAAGAAATAAACTGGCACTAATACAAACATAATCCTACGCAGGAGTCTCAAACGACTCAAAATGAAAAGCAGAGTAAGTTCAAGAAGCATTAGGCATACTATGATTGTTCCCACTTGAAGTCTTGACTGCATCTGCTCCAATGGGAAAGAAAAGATGAGTCTGTCCCTACACTAACTTTAAGGTGACATCCCTACATAACATACCTCCCAGGCAAGAGAAAAAGTTGTCAGCTGTGAAGGCTCCCTAAGAAGCTCATTCACTTTTTCCAGGTAAGTAGCCAAAGCTACCGAGCTCGTTCTAAGATGCTCCTTCCTTTCTCCTACCTAGTTCCCACTAAAACCCCCTATCTGACTGCATCTCAGCTGGACTGCCTTGGACTGAACTCAGCCCAACTCCTTCCACGACTACCTGCAACTACGCCTGCGACTACAACTACAACTGAACCTCCTGCCTCGGGGCACTTTCCCTAATACAAAATACAAAAACAATAAACACGGCCATAGCAACCCTCTTCAAGCAGGTGCAGCCCCTCGTACTTTTCCAGTACAGGTCCATCTTCTTCCAAAAACCATTGCTGTGTCCTTGGGTCCCAGGCACCTTCTCCGCCAAATGTTGCAGATGTGCCTACCAGTAGACTCCCTTCGTTCTCACTCCTACCAGCCTAACTCCTAAAACAATGGATTATTCTACCTAACAAGCTACGTGACCTTGCACCTGCAAAAGAAATGCATGATAAACAATCTTAAACACGCTCTAAGTTACATTTCGAATCCAACTGTGGAAAGGAGCCTTTTCCCAAGGAAACCATTTTTCAAACCTGTAATGTAACCTGTAATGTTAGCCAACTAGGAAATACTGTTAGGCCTCTGCTGGCGCTTTCATGTCTCAGGCCTTTACTTTTAAATGCATTTCTAATACAACAACATAAGCATTACATTTAAACCATTCTAAAGCAGTATTTCACTATATTTCTAAACATTATTCCTTCTCATGTTAGCATAACGCGTTTCTTTAATAGGCAACCTACACGTGCAACTTTAATATGGCACGTTCAAATCTAATGCAACATTTTAAACACGAAGCAATAATTTCTACGTTATTTAAGGCATATTCTCGAATCTGGCACTACATTAGTCTCCAAATAAGATGAGCACACTTCTACACTTTGCAGTACACTTGATTAGGTCTACATGTCTATGAATCACACGATAATATAGTCCTCTAGATATGCGGGTGCTGACTATGAGTGGTTATAGTGCACCCCTACAATTTTCAAAATAACATGGCGCTCTATCACTCCCCCCTTTGATGACCTGTGTCATCACAAACTACACCATCCTTGGGGAAAGAACCGACTTAACCAGAACTTGTAGCCACTCTTCCTCTGCTCTGCTTGTTCTCCTGCTTTCTCCTTGCTCACCCGGCTCACAACTTTTCTCTGCTGAGTCTGATTCTGGACCACTTTCACAGCAAATCCCCCTTTCAGAGGCAGTTTCAGTGTCACTGTTGTCGTGACCAGACACCCTCACAGCTTGGCTTGTTCCCTCCTGTGGCCCTGCCACTTCAGCTGGATTTTCATTTGGGAGAGGAGCTGTTTCTTCCAAGGGTGCTGAAACATGACAGGTGTGAGAAGCATGCACCCAATTCGGCAATCCTCCACTGCAGTGTTCGTCACCAAGATAACCTGGTAAGGGCCTCTCCAGCAAACATTCATGCAGCTCTTTCTCACGTGCTTCTGAACCAGCACCTAGTCCCCCGGGCTTAGGTCATGACAGAGATCACTTGAAGCCGGACCCACAGCTCCTTGCACCTGATGAGACACAGAACGGATGACATCAGCTAGTCCCTTGCAATAATCAAGGATCAGATCGTCTGTGATGCTTATCAAGGCTGTCCATGGAACCGCTGGTAGCCTCATAGCCCTCCCAATCAATACTTCATGAGGTAAGAGACCTGTTCTCCTGTTTGGGGTACTGCACATACTCATCAACACCAAAGGCAAAGCATCAGCCCATTTCAGAGACGTGGATGAGCACACTTTCGCCATTCGAGCTTTTGAAGTCCCATTTATCTGCTCCATTGTCCCAGAAGAATCTGGACGATAACTATAATGGAGTCTCTGATCCACCTGCAATGCTGTGCAAAGCATCTTCATGATTTCGCTATGGAAGTGTGTTCCTCTGTCTGATTCCAAAGAGGTCGGAATCCCAAACCCAGGAATGAGTTCGCTCAACAACAGCTTTGCTACAGTGAGTGTGTCGCACCTACGAGTAGGTTAAGCCTCCACCCACCTTGAGAACACACACACCACTACCAAAATGTACCTCAGGCCATTACACCTAGGCATCTCAATGAAATCCAACTGCATCCTGTTGAAAGGTCCCCAGTTCTTCCCAATGTGACTCATTGTAACCACAGTTGTCTTTCCAGCATTCATTTGCTGACAAGTAACACACCTCTGACACACAGCTTCTGCCACAGCACGAAATCATGGATTGTACTAAGTTTGTCTGAACACTCGCACCATCGCATCTCTTCCCAGATATACCGCACCATGAATATGTCTTGCCATCGTGCTCAACAACTCATCTGGCAACACTGCCCTGTCATCACTTGAGACCCAAATATCCATATCCCCTTTCTCACAGCCTGCATTGATCCACACATTCTTCTCTTGGTCTGAAACCTGTTCCTGCAGGCACTTGAGCTCATCCCAAGTATCTGCCATGGCCAACATCATGTTGAACTCTGTTCTTTCTTGGCTCCCATCTACATGACCTTCAGTGAATGAACAACCTTGTTCAGCACAGAAATGTGCAACTTCGTCCTCATAGCGATTTCCGAGTGACATGAAATCTGTCCCCTTTCCATGAGCCATGCACTTAACAACTGCAATTGCTTTGGGGCGCTATAAGGCCTCTAGGAGCAACCTCACGAACTCCCCATTTCAGATAAGTGATCTAAACGATGTCATGTAACCTCTCTGAGACCATAACTGTCCGAAGTCATGAACCACACCAAACCCATACTGGCTGTCGGTGTAAATGGTAATTCGAATTTGGTCTGCTGCCAAGCAGGCACGAGTCAAAGCAATGATCTCATCCACCTGAGCGGAGAATACTCCTTCCAGGCATGCTGCTTCAACTATTCCTGTAATAGTACATACAGCAAATGCTGCTCTCAACTGACCAACACTGTCTCTTGAGCATGAACCATCAACAAAGAAAATCTCATCAGGGTCAGACAATGGTTCATCAACAATGTCAGGTCTCGGTTTGGTGCAAATCTCAGTCACTTCAAGACAATCATGGTCCGCACAATCTTCATCAAGTGTGTTCGGCAATGGCATCAATGTGGCAGGATTCAAAACAGAACACCTCCTAAGGGTCACATTCTCCGCAGCAAGTATAACCTGCATGTGAGCCTATTATTGGTAAGGTGCTGTCTCTTGGGCCTGGTCATCAACAATTCAACAGAATTTGGAACATGTACAATTAAGGGGTGATCCATGACAATACTCTCACACCTTTCAATGCTGACACCCGTTGTAGCAATGGACTTGAGACATCCGGGCAACGTTGAAGCTACTGGATCTAAAGTAGCTGAAGAGCAGGCAACTGGTCTACAGACACCTCCATGTTCTTGGACTAAAACTTACAGTGCACAACCTTCTCGCTCACAGCAGAATAGTGAAAAAGGTTTATTGTAACCAGAAATCCCCAGCGCCGGAGCACGACAAGGGTCCTCTCGCAACTCTAAGAATGCCTTCATACAGTCATTGTCCCATGGTACCGGATCACTTACATCCTTGTGTGTCAGTCTCTGTAAAGGCTTCGCCTTTAATGAGAAGTTGGCAATCCACTGACAACAGTAGCCAACCATCCCTAAGAATATCCTGACCTCTCTCTGTGAAGAAGGCACCATCACGCTCATTATTGCCTCAATCCTATCTGGCGACACCTTCCTCTTGCCGTTTTCTATCCGGTGACCCAAATACTGCACTTCATTCAAGCAGTACTGTAGCTTATTTGGCGACACCTTGTGTCCATTCTCTGCCAAATGGTTCAGTAAGGCTGATAGAGCGCGCAGGTCACCCGACTATACATTTACCGATACCCACCTGGGCCCATAATTCAATTCACCAAATATACTTAATCAGGTAACCTACTCTCTACTACCAGTCTATTTTATTTCACTAATTCCGATACCATAGACTTACCAATTCCTGTCACTGGTACCTATGATCACAATGGATCAGGGAGTTTAGAATAATAGGCAAACAGACAAAAAATACCATAACATTTGCATTCAATATAATAACCACAGACTCAGGGAAGTTTTAAATTCTTTATCTAATCATCATCAAAAGTCATAAGCAACAAATTAAAAGCAATTAGACTATCGATAACCAAGATTAGGAACAGTGTATAGCTATGCAAAAGATATATTATGCCAACCATCTAGCAAGTTTGAAATAAAGGGGAGGAAAACAAGGAACATGCTATTTATCAAAACAGACTTTCACCATTAACTAAAGGTGGGTAAAGAAAAGGAACAAATACTAGGGCAACAACTTCCCTAATTCAGTGACAATTTGAAAAAGGGAAACCTTCTATGTAATCTTGAAACTCAGTTTAGCACATAACTAAGGGAAGGTAAGAAAAGGAACACACTAGTCAAATTAAATCACTTTCAAGGGAGGGTAGAGAAAAAGGACACAATTTATGCAATACTTAGACGTTTAGCATTTAACTAAAAGGAGGGTAAGAAAATTGGAACATGCTAATAAACAGGATACACGAATTTTCAATTACCAAGGGAAGGGTGAGAAAGGAAACATGTATAATCAGAGCTTTTGCAAATTAGGGAGGGTAAAGAAAAGGACGCAAATTATAATGACAATTACCCACACAGATTTATATTTACCTAGAATGGTGTGGAGACCAACCCTGGCCACGGGTCAGTTTGAAAGGACAGAAGAACCCCAAAGAATACAGTCGCCAGTAGGCCAGCAGGTGCAGTATAGAAATCAGGACAGGGTAGGCCACATTTGGATCTGGACAGGACCACCAAAGGTTAAGACCTGCACCCGCAGTTCAGTTGCAACGCCTGCGCTACTCCCTCTCTGCAAGGAATCAGCCAAAACCCCAACTGGGTTACAGCATGTACCAGCAAAAGTACTTTGCCAGCACTTCACCTTCCCCAAACCCCAATCGGGTCAGCGAGTCTCCGCAGCCCTCTGCTCTTAGTCACCTATTGAGTGCGTTGGGTCAGTGACAGGTCAGCTATTCTGATAAGTCGGACAATTTCTCTAGCTAAACCTAGGCTAGTTATACTATTTTCCAGGTCAGTGTACCACCCCCCAATGTTGCAAGTGTAAGGATCCCCAATTTTGATTGGTCAAAGGAAGGGGAGAGGTCATCACACCACCTAAATTTTAGACTTTTGCCGTCTCCTATTCAAATTTATGTTTACGCCCATCAGGTTCAGGTTCACACGATGTCTTCACTTCTTCTCACAATGGATGTTCTATTTACAAATATAATGTAATTTTCTAGAGTTCATTGCCTGAGTTTCCCAGGAGCATCTTCTCAGTCAGTCAGCTCCTTGGCTAAAGTCCAAAGGTCACTGCTCTGGAGACTTGCGAATCTCGCGCAGTCGCAGTTTCAACCAAGATGGAGTACAGCGTTATACGATAGGCCAAGTTTCAAAGTGCAACATGAAATGGAAAAGAAACAGTTTTATAACACAGAATAAATGAAGTACACTGTATACTATGAATTTCTACACTATACCCATTACTTTATAATAAACTATAGCATTAGGATTAAGCAGAACGAACAGCTTAGCAAAAGCAGTGGTGCAAGCTTCTCGCATGTGAGAACACAGATCAGCCATATTAGCTCTAGTGCGCAGAAGCAACAGATTCCCTCCAAAGCTGTGAGTACGTCATGTCATGTGGGTATGACAGACGCATGCGCAGTAGAAATTCCCACGTAGCAGCAGCCATTTTATTTGCAAGTGTATTAGGATTAGAAAACACATAAGCAAGCTTCACTCGGATGCCCAATAATGAAGAAAAAGGGGCAGATTAGTAAGACAAACGGGTTGATTACATAGTTAGGGTTATTCGAGGTTCATGAATACGAGCAAGTCGCTTCATATTCGAATCCTTGCGCCATCAATCCCCTCTTTGATGATATTTTATATCATCACAATTAATGGAAACAGATGCCAACTTCTCACATTTCACCCATTTCAATATCTTTAAACTTTCTATTCTGCTTTTTCTCAGTATTATTATAAGAATTTTTCATCTTCTTATAGATTTGGCTATTCAGCTCTTCCAATTCGAGCTCTTCAATATTCCTTTTCACTCCTCGCCTATTCATGGAATATTTCTTTTTATGTTTTCAACATTTTCAACAAATTATTATTCCTAATACTAATAAACCTATTCCCGCTATTGGCATCAGTATTTTACTCACAAGACTATTACCTAGATTAGAAAACCAACTACCCACCGCGGAGAGACCATTAGTGAGCCTCTTCCATGCACTATCAACCTCCAGTGGTTTAAGCTCTTTTTCTAAATTAGTAATATTTCTCACATACCCTTTAATTTCGACACTTTTGTCTGGTATGTAAGTGCAACAATGTTGCACCTTCAACATTCTACAGACTCCGCCCTCTTTTGCCAATAATGTATCAAGAGCATGTCGATTTTGCAAAACCATAGATCTGATCGCAACCAATTCGGTATTGACCATTAGGAACCCTCCAGCAGTGTCAGTTGATAACCGATCCACTACTGTTGACAATTTGCAGATTCTGTGTGTATTCAGAGCCACTCCCACTGTAGTTATCAATGCATTAAAAATATCACCTACTATTTCCACAACACTTTCTCTTTTACTACGTACTAATTCATTAGTTCTTTCATTGCTTCCAGTGATTTTACCCACATGATATATCTTTGGGAAGACTATACCAAAATAACAGCTCCCATACCAGTGATCTGGTAGTTTGAAATATGCCTTGTTCCCACATATATAATAAATTCCGGGAAACACAGGTTCTGACCCATCTAAAGCCCCAACCCCCAATTACCTTGTAATTGTGTTCGCATTCACTGGAACCAATGAATATATTGTTATAATAACTGGTTCTTTCTCCTTGAAGACAAAGTGTCCTTTTCTTTTTTTCGAAATCCAGCAACATAGCAGCATTAGCCCCACCATTTGAGGTGCTCCCTATGCTTTCAGCCCATTTAGGAATTTTCTGATTCTTGTCATTCGCTTTTCTTTGGAAACTCTCTCTTCTTTTCTCTACCATGTTCAAAAATATTTTCTCCTTTTCTTGTAATAAGCATGTTAAGTTATTCTTGTGTGCGTCATCTATATCTATTTTACCTACAATTAGAAAATATTCACTCATATAGCGAGCCACATATCTAGTGGTATGAACAGGGTTTAGGTTTCTACGTACAGGGAGTTCAGAAAATATCACATCTAAGTTGGAATAATAATACTGTAACGGTCCTCTTTTGTAAAATAAACTAGCTAAAACACTACATGAAATTCCATAGGTTAGTGGCAAATGGTGGTAGGTGACACCTTCAGCCACTGAAGTAGGCAGCTTCATACAGACGTAGCAATCTTCTATTTCCATAGCCTCTCCATAGTGTACTAATAGATTTGCAAATACATTTAAATGAGTTCTATTTTTGATTCTATTATAATACAGTCCTTCCTCATCTGGTGCTTCTAAGTCTACCTTTGTTTGTCTAAGGCTAAGTGCTCTCTCTTGTGTATCTACTCTTTGTGGTGAATCTCTAGTTTGTAGCTCTTCAGTGTCTTTTGGCAATTGATTAGTAGGGTACAGGTTTGTCTCTTTACTCATCATGTTAGGAATAGCTATTGTTAGTCCTATCCAAAGTATAAGTACTATTGCTTTAACAGTATGATCAGCCATTTCTGTTTAAAGGAGATTTAACCCCTCTTTGTAACCTTTACACAGATTTACCCTGTGTGATTTTCAGGTTGGTCTCACTTCTTCGTCAGTTTGATCAGTAATCAATTCTTCATCATTTTCGTCACTTATGTCTACATTTTCAAATTCTTCCAGGACGATGTAGGTCCACTCAGGGCCCTTGTACTTATTATTCAGTCTCTTTAGTCGTGGACTTCTTCTTCTTGGTTGTATCACAGGTTGATCAGTTTGACTTGTTATTTCAGCTACCTGTTCCGGTTCTTCATTAATTTTCTTTAAACGCAGTCTAAGGGGCTTATTAGGATGGCGGACGGAACTGCGTCCGTCCGCCACCCCGAGGTGGAGGGACCGTCCGCAGGGGCAGCGGCGGTCCCTCCGGTGCAATTAGGATTTGACCGCCACCCTGGCGGTCACATCCCATATCTTTAACCTTGCGGCGGGTGCTGCTTGAAGCAGCACCCGCCGCAAAGTTAAAAATGCATGTTTTACATTTACATGCACAAACCGGCAGGCACCGCGCGGTGCCTGCCGCTTTGTGCATGTAAATGCTGGGGGGTACCATAGGTACCCCCCATGTGCACCCCCTACCCCCCGACACCCTGGGGGCCCGCAACAGGCCCCCAAACACCAACGACCACATGCTTTTCCACGGCGGAAAAGCCGCCGTGGAAAAGCATGTTTCAATGCACATCGTAATTTGGCTGACAGTGTCTTGCAGACACCGCCACCAAATAGCCCTCCACACCCCGTGGATCAGCGGCGGTCTGACCTGCCGTCCGCCGCTGGTCCCACCGCAATCCCACCGCCATCCTAATCTGGCAGTGGGTGTTTTCTGTGGCCACGGCGGTGAATCCGCATCCTCCAGGCCGGCGGTGGCTTCCGCCGGCTCGGAGGATGCAGATTCACCGCCATCCTAATCGGCCCCTTAGTCTTTTGACATATCTAGGTCATTTATCTCCTTTTCTAAGTCGTTTAACTGGCACTGTGCTTTGGCCCTCTTCTACTGTTCTTTTGTTTTCGCTCAGTTGTGGCACATCAATTTCAATGCTGTCTTCGGTTTCCCTCCCTATTTGACTAGGTCCCGGTCTTATTTCTGTTTCTTCTGCCTGGTCAATAATCTGGCCTTGTTCAGGTATTTGCTGAATTTGACTTTTGCTTGGTTCATCTTCTTCATCCTGAACACAATTTTCTATTCCTGTCTGGTCCTGCTCAAGCTCTTCGAACACTTGATTTTCTTCTGCTTGAGCCTCCGCCCTAATTTCTATCTGACCCTTTTCAGGTACCGGAGTTCTTGGTGGAGTGTCGATTATTTGATCTTTCCCTATCTGGTCCTCTGCAGAATCACTTTTGACTTGGATTTCTATGATCTGAGTACCTTCTTCTACACCTGTCTTGTCCTCACTATCACTCTGTCTATCTAGGTATGTTTGACTTCTTGTCCGCACATAATCTGCAGGTATGTCGATTACTTGAATCCAATCATCTTGACTGGTGCCCGGTTGTTCTTCTTCAGCTACTTCAGGACCAATCTCTTGGGACCCCTCAGCTGCACAACCTTCAGCCACAGTTTCATCAGGTTCAGTCACCTTCTTCGTATTACTGGCATGAATCCAGTGTGGAAGTCTTGCACATTTTACAGCTGTGGTGGTAACCAGAGTTACTTGTCGTGGTTTTCCACACCTGGGTGCAAGGCAAGATTTTCGAGTGTGTTTCTTTAACACTACTCAATCACCAGGGTTCAGGTCATGTGCTGCAGTTGTTGGTCTGGCAACAACGTATTCCCCAACCTGGTGAGAGATAGAATGCACCTGGTCAGCCAGCTCTTTGCAGGATTCCAGTACCAAATCCATCAGATATGCTTAGCAATTTGTATCCTGGCACCCAAGCTTGCCGCATTGCTCTTCCCATCAGTATTTCATGGGGACTCAAACCTGTTTTCTGGTCTGGAATACTTCTAAGCTCCATCAGAACAAGTGGCAGAGCATCTGGCCACTCCATTCGAGTTGACTCATACATTTTTCCCAATCTTGACTTGATAGGTTCTTCATTAATTTTCTTTAAACGCAGTCTAAGGGGCTTATTAGGATGGCGGACGGAACTGCGTCCGTCCGCCACCCCGAGGTGGAGGGACCGTCCGCAGGGGCAGCGGCGGTCCCTCCGGTGCAATTAGGATTTGACCGCCACCCTGGCGGTCACATCCCATATCTTTAACCTTGCAGCGGGTGCTGCTTGAAGCAGCACCCGCCGCAAGGTTAAAAATGCATGTTTTACATTTACATGCACAAACCGGCAGGCACCGCGCGGTGCCTGCCGCTTTGTGCATGTAAATGCTGGGGGGTACCATAGGTACCCCCCATGTGCACCCCCTACCCCCCGACACCCTGGGGGCCCGCAACAGGCCCCCAAACACCAACGACCACATGCTTTTCCACGGCGGAAAAGCCGCCGTGGAAAAGCATGTTTCAATGCACATCGTAATTTGGCTGACAGTGTCTTGCAGACACCGCCACCAAATAGCCCTCCACACCCCGTGGATCAGCGGCGGTCTGACCTGCCGTCCGCCGCTGGTCCCACCGCAATCCTACTAGCACTGCGATAACTGGGCTCGTCTCAGATACTTTACTTTTAACTGCCCCGTTTTTGTGCCATTTAATTTATTTTCTTTTTGCACCATTCTCCCTTGGTTTTAAATTCCCCGGCCGCATTACCTGCATTTTAATAGTTCCCTCACTGCCTCTTTGGCGGGCCGGTCCCTCGCGCTTCACGTTTGGTGAGCGCCATCTTGGGTGGGGTAGGGAGACGCTGGTCACTCCCGCGCTCTAGCAGTCACGAGGACTGGCTAGAGACCGACGCCGGGATTTGGGCATAAATAGAACAGGAGGTAGGCTCTCCTTGCTCCTACTAGCACTGCGATAGCTGGGCTCGTCTCAGATACTTTACTTTTAACTGCCCCGTTTTTGTGCCATTTAATTTATTTTCTTTTTGCACCATTCTCCCTTGGTTTTAAATTCCCCGGCCGCATTACCTGCATTTTAATAGTTCCCTCACTGCCTCTTTGGCGGGCCGGTCCCTCGCGCTTCACGTTTGGTGAGCGCCATCTTGGGTGGGGTAGGGAGACGCTGGTCACTCCCGCGCTCTAGCAGTCACGAGGACTGGCTAGAGACCGACGCCGGGATTTGGGCATAAATAGAACAGGAGGTAGGCTCTCCTTGCTCCTACTAGCACTGCGATAGCTGGGCTCGTCTCAGATACTTTACTTTTAACTGCCCCGTTTTTGTGCCATTTAATTTATTTTCTTTTTGCACCATTCTCCCTTGGTTTTAAATTCCCCGGCCGCATTACCTGCATTTTAATAGTTCCCTCACTGCCTCTTTGGCGGGCCGGTCCCTCGCGCTTCACGTTTGGTGAGCGCCATCTTGGGTGGGGTAGGGAGACGCTGGTCACTCCCGCGCTCTAGCAGTCACGAGGACTGGCTAGAGACCGACGCCGGGATTTGGGCATAAATAGAACAGGAGGTAGGCTCTCCTTGCTCCTACTAGCACTGCGATAGCTGGGCTCGTCTCAGATACTTTACTTTTAACTGCCCCGTTTTTGTGCCATTTAATTTATTTTCTTTTTGCACCATTCTCCCTTGGTTTTAAATTCCCCGGCCGCATTACCTGCATTTTAATAGTTCCCTCACTGCCTCTTTGGCGGGCCGGTCCCTCGCGCTTCACGTTTGGTGAGCGCCATCTTGGGTGGGGTAGGGAGACGCTGGTCACTCCCGCGCTCTAGCAGTCACGAGGACTAGCTAGAGCCCTATTTGAACTGGTCATCATGACGCGCAGCGTGTGCGCGCAGCGTGTCAGTCGCAGCCACGCCGGAGTCACGCCAGAGTCCAGCCCGTCTGCGCCCGTCCGCGCTGAGGACGGGCTGGATGGCTGGACTGCTGGCCAGGCTAAGGTTAGCTCCTATCCACCTAAGTACTCCCTACAGGATTTATTAAGGCTTAGACCTCCATCCGCACCCTGTTTTCGCCGGTGCACTCCTGAAGACCTTTTACCACCTCGGGGGTGCGCCTGTTTTCAGACAGACCTAGGGGATTTTAATCCTCTCCCCCCCCTACCCCCTGGGAGTTATGCTCTTCGGTGGGGCCCAATATGTCGAGCGACTTCGGCTTTCTTATTAACGCTCGTTCTCTCGTTAAAAACAATATTGTTTTTAAGGAGTTTGTCTCAGAAAGGAACCCCTCCTGGGTATTCGTTACTGAGACGTGGGCTAAAGATTCCTCCGGCCCCGACCTTGTGGAAGCTATCCCAGAGGGCTATTGCCTAGCAAGACAGGACAGGATAGGCCGAGTGGGTGGCGGCTTGGCTATCCTGTATAAGGACAGGTTTCACTGTCGCATTACACCCCTCTCTGACCCCAAGGATGTGTTCCAAGCACTAAATTTCTCACTGTCCGATCATCCTAATCCTGTGTTCAATGGGATTCTGCTCTATCGGCCTCCTGGCCCTAGAGCGGATTTTGGGCTGAAATTGCTTCAGATCTTGGAACCTTACTTTGGTCGCCAAGATCTCACGATTTTAGGTGATTTCAATTTTCACCTGGAGTTGCTGGAGGCAAATGACACCATCTCCCTTCTGGAAGCTATGTCGGCTTGTGGACTCACCCAACTGGTGAAAGGACCCACTCATCGAGCCGGACACACGCTCGATGGTATTTTTTCTAATGATCAAAGGCTGACAGTTACCAACTCCCTCCAGCTTTCTTGGTCGGATCATCTGGCTGTTTCCTTCAGTCTGACTTATCCGACCCAGAATACTGCTGGAAGGTCTCCAGGGACGGTGGAAGTACGTAGGAACCTTAAAAATATTAAGGAAGATTCTTTCCTTCCTTGGATACCTAGACTGTCTACTGCTCAGGAGCAGGACGTCTCATCAGCGGTCTCACAATAGGAAAAGACCATTTCGGAGGCCTTGGATCTTCTGGCTCCTGCTAGGTCCTGCTACACAGCCAGGAAAAGACCTTCAGCTCCCTGGTTCTCCGAACAATTAAGGCTCTTTAGACAACAAGTAAGGAGACAAGAACGCTTATGGCACTCTAGTTGGAATCTTAAGGACAGAGAAGCACATAAGATCTTGCTCAAAAAATATAAATTGGAAGTGATCAAAACTAAACAGGATTATTTTACGGCCCTCACTTCCTCACTTTCATCTCCTAAAGAGCTCTTCAGAATTGTTGATTCCCTCACCTCTCTTCAGACCCCAGATCCGGTGGTTGCTTCCCAGAGGCTCTGCAACAAAATAGCCTCTTTCTTTCAGTCCAAAATACTGGACATTCATAGTGCTTTGGAATCCCAAAAATCTTCCACCATTATGCCTTCGGTGCCCGCTTTCCTGGACTCTAACGGTGCCGTCCCTCCCCGGCACATGGATCTTGAATCTTTTCCCCCTCTCTCCTACCAAGATCTTGAGATCCTTCTTACCAAAACCAAATCTGGATCTCCACTTGATGTATGTCCGCTAAAGATCCTAAAGCAGTGCAGAGAATCCCTCCTTCCCCCTCTAGTTGACATCATGAACAGGGCGATGGAGGAGGGCATTTTTCCCCAGCAGTGGACAAATGCTGTGGTAAAACCTCTGCTCAAGAAATCTTCTCTTGACCCTGGGGTTTTAAAAAACTTTCGCCCCATTTCTCTGCTCCCGGCTCCCGCAAAGATGCTGGAAGCCCACCTTAACAAACATCTTGCAGCATTTGTGGAGAACTCCAGATGCCTGGATCTTTCCCAGCATGGATTCAGGAGGGAACACAGCACCGAGTCTGCCCTCACCATAGTGCTTGATAACATCCGCACGCGGGTTGATGGGGGACAGACCTCCCTCCTGATCCTTTTAGACCTCACGGCTGCTTTCGACACCCTTTCTCCCTCAGTCTTAACATCTCGACTGAGGGATATTGGGGTGCGGGGGGCGGCCCTGGGACTCCTTTCCTCTTTTCTCAATCTTAGAGAGCAAAGGATGATGCTGGGTCAGTTTCTATCTCCATCCCTGTCTGTGCATTGTGGGGTCCCCCAAGGGTCAGCGCTTAGTCCTACCCTTTTTAATATCTATGTGACCCCCCTTGCCAGACTTATTAGATCTTATGGGATGGAGGTAGTCTCCTACGCGGACAACACTCAGATCCTCGTCTCTCTCTCCCAATCAGTTACGCCGACTGCCGCCAACTTTAGATCTTGTATGGAGGCAGTCGGCCAATGGATGATTCACAATTCATTGAAACTGAACGGGGAGAAGACGGAGGTGATGGTGTTTGGAGGGAGGGAGGACATTTGGTCCGCCGAATGGTGGCCGGACTCTTTAGGTGCCTGCCCGGACCCCACATCCTCAGCGAAAAACTTGGGGGTCTTGATTGACCCTATCCTTAGTATGTGCCAACAGGTCAACAGGACCGTATCGACCTGTTGGGGGATCATCCACATCCTTAGGAAAATCAGGCACTACCTGTCCTTACAGGCAAGAAAGCAACTGGCTGTTGCCCTGCTGGGCTCGCGTCTGGACTACTGCAATGCGCTGTATGCTGGACTTAACAAGTGCCAGCTGCAGCGCTTGCAGGTGGTTCAGAACGCAGCGGCCAGATTTGTTCTCGATCTACCCCTACGTGCCTCTGCCTCCGCGGCTCGGAAGCAGCTGCACTGGCTCCCCATTGCGGATCGCATCCTTTTCAAGTCCATGTGCATGGTTTATAAGGCCTTAGCTAAAACCAGCCCCACCGGGATTGGTTGCATCCTCTCCCGCTATAATCCCGGTAGGAACCTTCGTTCCTCCAACAGACTCCTCCTCTCCGTTCCCCGTGTTCGGAAGGCTAGATGGGGTGGCAAGGCCTTTTCCATTCTGGCCCATAAATGGTGGAATGCTCTCCCTCTTGAGGTTAGGTCTCTCCCCACTCTCCAAGCCTTTAGATCTGCCCTGAAAACCTATCTCTTTGTACGTGCCTACCTGTAGTAGTGCTGTTGTAATTTGCTGATCTTTTTTAGATAGGCGCCTTGACACCTTCGGGTTTAGTACGCGCAATACAAATTGCTTAATAAATAAATAAATAAATAAATAGTGCCATTCAATTGTTCTACCACTCCAGAAGTCTCTGGGCGATATGCACAGTGTAGTTTTTGCTTAATTTTGAATGCTTCACAAATTAGGCCCATTATTTCACTGTTAAAATGTTTTCCTCTGTCTGATTCAATTGTTACTGGAAAACTGAAGCGTGGGATAAGCTCTCGAAGTAGGAGCTAAGCCACAGTGATGCTATCATTCCTACGTGTGGGGTAAGCTTCCACCCATTTTGAAAATAGGCAGACAATGACAAGTACGTATTTTAATCCTCGACAACGGGGTAACTGAATGAAGTCAATCTGTAATCGAATAAAAGGACCTTCTGCCTTTCCGATCTTTCCTGGTAATACTACTGTTTTCTTTCCTGGGTTCATTTGTTGGCAAATTAAACACCTCTGGCAGAGTGCCTCTGCTATGTTCCTGAATTTCGCATTAAACCATGTTTGTCTGAACACACGTATCATAGCATCTCTTCCCAAATGTGAAACCCCATGAATCAGCCTAGCCATAGGAACAAGCAGACAGTTGGGTAATACTGCCGTTTCATCAAGGTAAACAATGACACCATCTTCAGCCCTTCTCTGACACCCTAACTTCCTCCATTGCTCCTTTTCGTGTGGTTTGGCTGTATTCTGCAAATCTCTCACTTCTTCCCACGTATTCACATCTTCCAGCAACATAGGTTGGCAGCTGTTTCTGCTCACCTCAATCTTTTTATTAACAGCCATCTTATATTTTGCACAATGTTGGGCTAACTGGTCAGCATATCGATTACCAGCTGTCACTTTGTCGTTGCCAGATTTGTGAGCAGCACACTTGACCACAGCCACTTCTTTTGGCAACTGGATTGCTTTCAGTAAATCTTTCACATATTGACCATTTCTGATTGGAGTACCTGAAGAAGTCAGAAACTCTCTTTGCATTCATGGTTGGCCATAGTCATGCACAACCCCATAACCATATTGGCTGTCAGTGTATATGGTTACTTTCCAATTTTTCCCACATTTACAGGCCTTTGCCAGGGCAACCAATTCAGCTACTTGTGCAGACTTGACTCCATTTAAATAGGATGCTTCGACTGGACCTCCCAATGTACACACTGCGTAGGCAGCGCTTAGACCTCCTTCCTCATGACTCATGAATGAGCCATCCACAAATAGCTCATAATCTGTATAAATTAATGGCTCTTCTCTTATGTCTGGTCGTGGTTTTGTGCTGAATTCAGTCAGGTCAATGCAGTCATGTTCAACCTCTCTCTTCATTTCTGCCGTATGGGAGTCAGGCAACAGGGTTGCCGGGTTCAGAATATTACACCTAGCAATGGTTACATTTCCTGCACCTACAAGAATTCTCTCGTACTTAGTCAGCCGACTAAGTGTGAGATACTGGGTTTTAGTCCTGGTTAGAAAAATTACAACTGCATGTGGAACATACACAGTTACAGGATGTCCCATAACAATGGATTCACTCTGCTCAAGACTCATACAAGTTACAGCTACTACTTTCAGACATCCAGGCAATGCAGCTGCCACTGGGTCTAATGTGGACGAAAAATATGCCACAGGATGTCGAACTAGTCCATGAATCTGAGTCAAAACTGAAAGTGCACAATTATCTCTGGTGTCACAGAAAAGTGAAAAATCGTTTGAATAGTCAGGCACTCCCAATGCTGGAGCTCTACACAGACAGTCTCGTAATTTTACAAAAGCAGTCAAGCTTTCGTCATCCCACTCTACTGGGTCTTTAGCTCTTTTTTTGTCATCTGTGTCATCTGTATCAGGGGCTTTACAAGTACTGCAAATCCCACAATCCATTGCCTGCAATACCCTACAACTCCAAGAAACATTCTGATCTCTTTTTGTGTTTGTGGCAAATTCATGTTTTTAATTATCCTAATTCTTTCTGAAGTAACTTTTCTGACACCTCGCTCTATCTGGTCCCACAGATATTTCACTGATGTAGCACAAAGTTGCAGTTTTTCTGGGGACACTGTATGTCCACCTTCACCCAAATGGTTCAGTAAAGCAATGGTATCAACAACACAGTCTTTTCGGGTTTTAGATGCCACCAAGAGGTCATCTATATACTGAACCAGGACTGATTGTCCCGGTAGTATTAATGATTCAAGGCACTTTTTCAAAATCTGATTAAAAATCGAGGGACTTTCTGTGTACCCCTGAGGAACACGATTCCAAACATAGACATGACTGTCGAACTCAAATGAGAAAATAAATGTGCTGTCTGGGTGTAATGGATTCAAGAAAAATGCGTGACATAGGTCAATGACAGTAAACCATCCAGCCTCCCACGGTATCTGATACAGAATCACAGCAGGATTTGGCACAACTGGACAGCAAGGAACAACAATCTTATTAACCTTTCTCAGGTCCTGTACTACTCTGTACTTACCACTCGGTTTCTTTATACCAATTATGGGTGAGTTACATGGACTGCTCAGTACTTTTTGCAAAATGCCTGTTTCTACCAATCGTTTTATCTCCACTGCAACACCTGCTTTTATCTCTGCACTCATTTTGTATTGACGAGTATTTGGATAAACTGCATTTTCTTTTATAGTCACTTTAATTGGGTCAACATTTGCTATTAGTCCTACATCTTTTCCAGTAAAATCCCATACCTCTGGCTTTACCGCCTGTTGCAGTTCTTCTGGTAAGTCTTGTATTGTCAGTCTTTTAATATCTGTCTCTGGTCTTACTAACATTAATTTGTAAATTTCATCTTCGTCTGGGGTTTGAATTTCAACACCATTTGGAGTGCAAAAGATGGTGCAATTTATTTTGCACAACAAATCTCGCCCTAGTAGGTTAACAGGACTTGAATCACAGACAACGAATCTATGCATTTCTTTAAAATTACCTATTCTCACTTCCATTGCTTCTGTAACTGGGGTACTAATTTGTTTATGAGAAACGCCCACTACTTGGATCGCTTCTCCCGAGAAGGGTAGGTTTGGAGCGTCTGCTGTTCTCACAGTAGAACAGGTAGCACCAGTGTCCAACAGAAAGGTAACGTAATGTCCTTCAACCTTTCCTTCAATGTATGGCCCTGACTGGTCTACCGGCAAGGAGGCGCCAAGCACGCATTCCTCGTCCTCCCCCCTCAGGCACCGTCAGTAAGGTTTGTCACAAAAGAAGGTATCATTCAAAAGGAATTGTGAAGTTGCTGTATTTTTTCTTTCCCTTCCTTCCCACTCTGTGTTATCTACACTCTGTTGTGCTTTGCTCCTGTATTTTGGCATAGGTGGCGGGGGCAACTGATTCTGTATTACCAGCTGCTGGGTCTGCGTCTGTGGATTTAAATCATTAATTTGCACATTACCATTCTGCACAGCCTTACACTCGTCTTTCCAATGCCCCAACTTGCCACATCCGTGACAAGGGAATTTCTTCTTGGCATCTTTCCTATTGAATTTTCCCCTTGGCCTTCCTCCACTTCCATCACCCTTATTCTGATTGCTAGTCATCTGGTTTAACTGTTGTTCTTGTTGCTCTGCTAATTTTACTTGTGCCCACATGACCTTTTCTTTTAACACTTTCCGCTTATTTTCCAGCTCATCTTCACAATACTTTGCATATTTAAGGACCTCATCTATGGGCTTAGCCTGCCAACTAATGTTGTTGTCTTTAATCCTAACACAAATCGATAAATGAAATGCGTCATGTCCTTCATGTCAATATTGTCTAGTCCACTGTATTGTTTGAATCTCTGTAATAATCGTTCATAATATGAATGCACTGATTCGTCCTTGTTCTGAGTAGTTCTGTCTATTTTCATCCAGTCTGTCTCCTGCAGGCACCTTTCCTTTAAGGTAAAGTATTACCTGATTATATTTTTTCATTACATCCTCAGAAGGTGCCCTTGTCTTTGGGTCTCTTGGGTACTCATCACTAGGCCAATCAACAGCAATTTTGCATTCCAACCACAGA
Organism: Lissotriton helveticus; assembly: GCF_964261635.1. NCBI lineage: Eukaryota > Metazoa > Chordata > Amphibia > Caudata > Salamandridae > Lissotriton > Lissotriton helveticus. Next base: position 118,219,527 of record NC_136060.1, on the reverse strand, counting down.
TCTACGGGAACTACAATGTCAAATAATCCGTCTAAGTCTTTGAAACCTTCACAAATCTCTCGACTTGTCTGTACTATTCTACAGGTTTTTCACGAAGTTTTGGGAAATCATTCGTAAATGACAAGATATCCTGTCCTGACCATGGAACATGTACATAGCCTCCCCCTGGTACCTCTTGCATGGGATATAATTTTTCCACCTTTTCTGTTTCTTTTAAAACATATTCTTTAGTCATTTGTCTTGATCGAACCTCTTCCTTTTTCTTTGCCCACCTGGCTTTCCATTTTTCTAATTCTCCCCATTTTTGTAACAAGTTTAGTAGTACTCTTATCTGCACTTTTCTTCCTGACACATTCATGTTTTCTAAATCTTTGTCAGAGAATTCTGCTCGATAAGGTTTTTGCAATACTTTATATTTACCAATGTCAATCCCCATGCTAGCTGTGGTGTCCATTAATGTTTCATGGTACACCCTTGTATTTCGAGTAATACTTTTACAAATGAATAATAATTCATCTTCACCAAGGGTATTTAGCCTGTCCAATCCCACATTCCCAGCCATTAATTCCTCCAATTCAATTCTCAATTTATATATGTCTAATGGCTTTGGCTGGGTTTTCGGTTTCTCTATGTCCCATGTCCATCTGTCTATTTCTTCAGGAGTCACTACAGTGGCACTTCTTGTACCTGAGGATGTCTCTATCTGGACTTCTCTTGAATTTAAAGAAGTGTTCTTTCTCACTGAACTGCCTTCTGGTTCTCTTATTGGTAAATCTATTAAGGAGATTACCGATTCACACTTACTTGCCTGATCATCGATTATCAATGATTCTTTTCTTGGCTGTACTACTGATGTAGTTATAACTGGAGCTTTTGGACTAGCTTGCTTATCCCCGTATAAAGGAACAACTGGACCAATAGTTACTG